>NC_068935.1:137630433-137965465 GCF_023091745.1 Budorcas taxicolor | reverse complement strand
CGAGAAAATCCAGGAGGTTCTCCCCTCCAAGCGAGATGAGGCCCATTTCCGCTGAGGCGCCTCTCGGCTGATCACACCTCACCTCTGGAACTTCGAAAGGATCCTTCACACCCTTGGTGCAAATCAAGAAGTTCCCCGAGATACCCGTCTCCACTCGAGAGGAAACACGAGGTTCCTGCCCACATCCAGAGGTGCACCGTTTCCGCCTCGTAGCTCGAGATGAGGGATCCTTTCCCTGCTTCGCCGGGCAAGAGTTCCCGGCGTTCCCTTCGCATCTCAAGAGGAGGCCCTCTCAACAGGAACGGCGAGAGGAGCTCCAGGGTCGTGCCACCATTCCAAGAGTCCCCCAGATGTCTCAGTCCATTCCAGAGGAACCTCTTTTCCCTTCACCGGCTCGTATTTCTCGCCGAGGATCGACTCACACTAAGGTGGCACGTGGCACAGCCCTGTGGGATAGCCTCGTGGGAAAGCCTCGAGGGAAAGCCTCGAGGGATAGACACAGATCCCTTGATCCACGTGACAGGAAGCATGACACTACTGCTGCAGCTCGGGAGGAAAGCTCACGTGCATGCCCCCACTCGAGACGAGGCCTGACTCCCCTGGGGAGGCTCAGAAGCACCCCAAGATCCATGGCAACAATGGAGAGGAATCCTCAGGTTCGGCCCCACTCCACACAAGGTCTTAGGGCCCGGCATGGACGGGAGCGGAATCCCGAGATGGCCCCTAGCAACTCTCATGGGGACTGGCCTTTCCTGAGTCCACCAGAGCGGGTCCCTGAGGTCCCGGTCATAACTCGAGACAACCTGCCGAAACTCGAGGAAATCCAGGAGGTTCTCTCCTCCAGGCGATATGAGAACCATTTCCGCTGAGGCGTCTCTCGGCTGATCACACCTCAACTCTGGAACTTCGAAAGAGTCCTTCACACCCTTGGTCCAAATCAAGAAGTTCCCCGACGTACCCGTCTCCAATCGAGAGGAAACACGAGGGTCCTGCCCACATCCAGAAGTGCCCTGTTTTCGCCTCGTAGCTCGAAATGAGGAATCCTTTCCCTTCTTCGTCGGGCAAGAGGTCCCAGCTTTCGTGTCGCATCTCAAGAGGAGGCCCTCTCAACAGGAACGGCGAGAGGAACTCCAGGGTCGTGCCACCATTCCAAGAGTCCCCCAGATGTCTCAGTCCATTCCAGAGGAACCTCTTTTCCCTTCACCGGCTCGTCTTTCTCGCTGACGATCGACTCACACTAAGGTGGCACGTGGCACAGCCCTGTGGGAAAGCCTCGTGGGAAAGTCTCGAGGGAAAGCCTCGAGGGAAAGCCACAGATCCCTTGTCCACGTGCCAGGAAGCGTGACACTACTGCTGCAGCTCGGGAGGAAAGCGCACGTGCATGGCCCCTCTCGAGACGAGGCCTGACTCCCCTGGGGAGACTCAGAAGCACCCCAAGATCCATGGCAACACTGGAGAGGAATCCTCAGGTTCCGGCGCCGACTCCACACAAGGTCTTAGGCCCCGGCAAGGACGGGAGCGGAATCCCGAGATGGCCCGTAGCAACTCGCATGGGCACTGGCCTTTCCTCAGGCCACCAGAGCGGGTCCCTGAGGTCCCCGTCGTAACTCGAGAAGACCTGCCGCAACTCGAGAAAATCCAGGAGGTTGTCCCCTACAGGCGAGATGAGGCCCATTTCCGCTGAAGGCCTCTCGAGGCTGATCACACCTCACCTCTGGAACTTCGAAAGGGTCCTTCACACCCTTGGTGCAAATCAAGAAGTTCCCCGACATACCATTCTCCACTCGAGAGGAAACACGAGGGTCCCGCCCATATCCAGAGGAGCCCCGTTTCCGCCTCGTAGCTCGAGATGAGGGATCCTTTCCCTGCTTCGTCGGGAAAGAGTTCCCTGCCTCTCCGGCGCATCTCAAGAGGAAGCCCTCTCAACAGGATGAGCGAGAGGAACTCCAGGGTCGTGCCACCATTCCAAGAGCCCCCCAGATGTCTCAGTCCATTCCAGAGGAACCTCTTTTCCCTTCACCGGATCGGCTTCCACGCCGAGGATCGACACAATAAGGTGGCACGTGGCACAGCCCTGTGGGAAAGCCTCGTGGTAAAGCCTCGAGGGACAGCCTCGAGGGAAAGCCACAGATCCCTTGATCCACGTGACAGGAATCGTGACACTAATGCTGCAGCACGGGAGGAAAGCGCACGTGCATGCCCCCACTCGAGACGAGGCCTGACTCCCCTGGGGAGACTCAGAAGCACCCCAAGATCCATGGCAACACTGGAGAGGAATCTTCAGGTTCCGGCCCCCACTCCACACAAGGTCTTAGGGCCCGGCATGGACGGGAAAGGAATCCCGGGATGGCCCCTTGCAACTCGCATGGGGACTGGCCTTTCCTGAGGCCACCAGAGCAGGTCCCTGAGGTCCCGGTCATAACTCGAGACAACCTGCCGAAAGTCGAGGAAATCCAGGAGGTTCTCCCCTCCAGGCGAGATGAGGCCCATTTCCGCTGAGGCATCTCGAAGCTGATCACACCTCACCTCTGGAACTTCGAAAGGGTCCTTCACACTCTTGGTGCAAATCAAGAAGTTCCCTGCCCTACCCGTCTCCACTCGAGAGGAAACTCGAGGGTCCCGCCCACATCCAGAGGTGCCCTGTTTCCGCCTCATAGCTCGAAATGAGGGATCCTTTCCCTGCTTCGTCGGGAAAGAGTTCCCAGCCTCTCCGTCGCATCTCAAGAGGAGGCCCTCTCAAGAGGAACGGCGAGAGGTACTCCAGGGTTGTGCCACCATTACAAGAGTCCCCCAGATGTCTCAGTCCATTCCAGAGGAGCCTCTTTTCCCTTCACCGGCTCGACTTTCACGCCGAGGATCGACTCACAACAAGGTGGCACGTGGCACTGCCCTGTGGAAAAGCCTCGTGGGAAAGCGTCGAGGGAAAGCCGCAGATCCCTTGATCCACGTGACAGTAAGCGTGACACTACTGCTGCAGCTCGGGAGGAAAGCGCACGTGCATGCCCCCACTCGAGACGAGGCCTGACTCCCCTGGGAAGACGCAGAAGCACCCCAAGAACCATGGAAACACTGGAGAGGAATCCTCAGGTTCCGGCACCAACTCCACACAAGGACTGAGGCCCCGGCATGGACGGGAGAGGAATCCCGAGATTGCTTCTAGCAACTCGCATGGGGACTGGCCTTTCCTAAGGCCAAAGAGCGGGTCCCTGAGGTCCCCGTCGTAACTCGAGAAGACCTACCGAAACTCGAGAAAATCCAGGAGGTTCTCCCCTCCAGGCGAGATTAGGCCCATTTCCGCTGAGGCGTCTCCAGGCTGATCACAACTCACCTCTGGAACTTCGAAACGGTACTTCACACCCTTGGTGCAAATCAAGAAGTTCCCCGACATACCACTCTCCACTCGAGAGGAAACACGAGGGTCCCGCCCACATCCAGAGGAGCCCCGTTTCCGCCTCGTAGCTCGAGATGAGGGATCCTTTCCCTGCTTCGTCGGGAAAGAGTTCCCTGCCTCTCCGGCGCATCTCAAGAGGAGGCCCTCTCAACAGGATCAGCGAGAGGAACTCCAGGGTCGTGCCACCATTCCAAGAGCCCCCCGGATGTCTCAGTCCATTCCAGAGGAACCTCTTTTCCCTTCACCGGCTCGTCTTTCACGCCGAGGATCGACACACTAAGGTGGCACGTGGCACAGCCCTGTGGGAAAGCCTCGTGGGAAAGCCTCGAGGGAAAGCCTCGAGGGAAAGCCACAGATCCCTTGATCCACGTAACAGGAAGCGTGACACTACTGCTGCAGCTCGGGAGGAAAGCGCACGGGCATGCCCCCACTCGAGACTAGGCCTGACTCTCCTGGGGAGACTCAGAAGCACCCGAAGATCCATGGCAACACTGGAGAGGAATCCTCAGGTTCCGGCCCCGACTCCACACAAGGTATTAGGCCCCGGCATGGACGGGAGAGGAATCCCGAGATGCCCCCTAGCAACTCGCATGGGGACTGGCCTTTCCTGAGGCCACCAGAGCGGGTCCCTGAGGTCCCCATCGTAACTCGAGAAGAACTGCGGCAACTCGCGAAAATCCAGGAGCTTCTCCCCTCCAGGCGAGATGAGGCCCATTTCCGCTGAGGCGTCTCCAGGCTGATCACACCTCACCTCTGGAACTTCGAAAGGGTCCTTCACACCCTTGGTGCAAATCAAGAAGTTCCCCGAAATACCCGTCTCCCCTCGAGAGGAAACACGAGGGTCCCGCCCACATCCAGAGGAGCCCCGTTTCCGCCTTGTAGCTCGAGATGACGGATCCTTTCCCTGCTTCTTCGGGAAAGAGTTCCTGGCGTTCCCGTCGCATCTCAAGAGGAGGCCCTCTCAACAGGAACGGCGAGAGGAACTCCAGGGTCGTGCCACCATTCCAAGAGTCCCCCAGATGTCTCAGTCCATTCCAGAGGAACCTCTTTTCCCTTCACCGGCTCGTCTTTCACGCCAAGGATCGACTCACACCATTGTGGCACGTGGCACAGCCCTTTGGGAAAGCCTCGTGGGAAAGCCTCGAGGGACAGCCTCGAGGGAAAGCCACAGATCTCTTGATCCACGTGACAGGAAGCGTGACACTACTGCTGAAGCTCGGGAGGAAAGCGCACGTGCATGCCCCCACTCGAGACGAGGCCTGACACCCCTGGGGAGACTCAGAAGCACCCCAAGATCCGTGGCAACACTGGAGAGGAATCCTCAGGTTCCGGCCCCGACTCCACACAAGGTGTTAGGCCCCGGCATGGACGGGAGAGGAATCCCGAGAGGTCCCATAGCAACTCTCATGGGGACTGGCCTTTCCTGAGGCCACGAGAGCGGGTCCCTGAGGTCCCCGTCGTAACTCGAGAAGACCTGCCGCGACTCGAGAAAATCCAGGAGGTTCTCCCCTCCAGGCGAGATGAGGCCCATTTCCGCTGAGGCATCTCGAGGCTGATCACACCTCACTTCTGGAATTTGGAAAGGGTCCTTCACACCCTTGGTGCAAATCAAGAAGTTCCCCGACAAACCCGTCTCCACTCGAGAGGAAACTCGAGGGTCCCGCCCACATCCAGAGGAGCCCCGTTTCCGCCTTGTAGCTCGAGATGAGGGATCCTTTCCCTGACTCGTCGGGAAAGAGTTCCCGGCCTTCCCGTCGGATCTCAAGAGGAGGCCCTCTCAACAGGAACGGCGAGAGGAACTCCAGGGTCGTGCCACCATTCCAAGAGTCCCCCAGATGTCTCAGTCCTTTCCAGAGGAACCTCTTTTCCCTTCACCGGCTCGTCCTTCACGCCGAGGATCGACTCACACCAAGGTGGCACGTGGCACAGCCCTGTGGGAAATCCTCGTGGGAAAGCCTCGAGGGACAGCCTCGAGGGAAAGCCACAGATCCCTTGATCCACGTGACAGGAAGCATGACACTACTGCTGCAGCTCGGGAGGAGAGCGCACTTGCAAGCCCCCACTCGAGACGAGGCCTGACTCCCCTGGGGAGACTCAGAAGCACCCCAAGAACCATGGAAACACTGGAGAGGATTCCTCAGGTTCCAGCCACGACTCCACACAAGGACTGAGACCCCGGCATGGACGGGAGAGGAATCCCGAGAGGTCCCCTAGCAGCTCGCCTGGCGACTGGCCTTTCCTGAGGCCACCAGAGCGGGTCCCTGAGGTCCCCGTCGTAACTCGAGAAGACCTGCCGCAACTCGAGAAAATCCAGGAGGTTTTCCCCTCCAGGCGAGATGAGGCCCATTTCCGCTGAGGCTTCTCCAGGCTGATCACACCTCACTTCTGGAACTTGGAAAGGGTCCTTCACACCCTTGGTGCAAATGAAGAAGTTCACTGACATACCCGTCTCCACTCGAGAGGAAACACGAGGGTCCCGCGCACATCCAGAGGAGCCCCGTTTCCGCCTCGTAGCTCGAGATGAGGGATCCTTTCCCTGCTTCGTCGGGAAAGAGTTCCCGGCGTTCCTGTCGCATCTCAAGAGGAGGCCCTCTCAACAGGAACGGCGAGGGGAACTCCAGGGTCGTGCCACCATTCCAAGAGTCCCCCCGATGTCTCAATCCATTCCAGAGGAAACCCTTTTCCCTTCACCGGCTCGTCTTTCTCGCCGAGGATCGACTGACACCAAGGTGGCACGAGGCACAGCCCTTTGGGAAAGCCTCGTGGGAAAGCCTCGAGGGACAGCCTCGAGGGAAAGCCACAGATCCCTTGATCCACGTGATAGGAAGCGTGACACTACTCTTGCAGCTCGGGAGGAAAGCGCACGTGCATGCCCCCACTCGAGACGAGGCCTGACTCCCCTGGGGAGACTCAGAAGCACCCCAAGATCCATGGCAACACTGGAGAGGAATCCTCAGGTTCCGGCCCCGACTCCACACAAGGACTGAGGCCCCGGCATGGACGGGAGAGGAATCCCGAGATGGCCCCTAGCAACTCGCATGGGGACTGGCCTCTCCTGAGGCCAACAGAGCTGGTCCCTGAGGTCCCTGTCGTAACTCGAGAAGACCTGCCGCAAGTCGACAAAATCCAGGAGGTTCTCCCCTCCAGGCGAGATGAGGCCCATTTCCGCTAGGCGACTCGAGACTGATCACACCGCACTTCTGGAACTTCGAAAGGGTCCTTCACACCCTTGGTGCAAATCAAGAATTTCCCCGACATACCCGTCTCCACTCAAGAGGAAACACGAGGGTCCCGCCCACATCCAGAGGAGCCCCGTTTCCGCCTCGTAGCTCGAGATGAGGCATCCTTTCCCTGACTCGTCGGGAAAGAGTTCCCGGCATTCCTGTCACATCTCAAGAGGAGGCCCTCTCAACAGGAACGGCGAGAGGAACTCCATGGTCGTGTCACCATTCCAAGAGTCCCCCAGATGTCCCAGTCCATTCCAGAGGAACCTCTTTTCCCTTCACCAGCTCGTCTTTCATGCCGAGGATCGACTCACACCAAGGTGGCACGTGGCACAGCCCTGTGGGAAAGCCTCGTGGGAAATCCTCGAGGGACAGCCTCGAGGGAAAGCCACAAATCCCTTGATCCACGTGACAGGAAGCGTGACACTACTGCTGCAGCTCGGGAGAAAGCCCACGTGCATGCCCCCACTCGAGACGAGGCCTGACTCCACTGGGGAGACTCAGAAGCACCCCTAAATCCATGGCAACACTGGAGAGCAATCCTCAGGTTCCGGCCCCGACTCGACACAAGGACTGAGGCCCTGGCATGGACGGGAGAGGAATCCCGAGAGGTCCCCTAGCAACTCGCATGGGACTGGCCTTTCCTGAGGCCAACAGAGCGGGTCCCTGAGGTCCCCGTCATAACTCGAGAAGACCTGCCGCAACTCGAGAAAATCCAGGAGGTTCTCCCCTCCAGGCGAGATGAGGCCCATTTCCGCTGAGGCGTCACGAGGCTGATCACACCTCACTTCTGGAACGTCGAAAGGGTCCTTCACAGCATTGGTGCAAATCAAGAAGTTCCCCGACATACCCCTCTCCACTCAAGAGGAAACACGAGGGTGCCGCCCACATTCGAAGGAGCCCCGTTTCCGCCTCGTAGCTCGAGATGAGGGATCCTTTCCCTGCTTCGTCGGGAAAGAGTTCCCGGCGTTCCCGTCGCATCTCAAGAGGAGGCCCTCTCAACAGGAACGGTGAGAGGAACTCCATGGTCGTGCCACCATTCCAAGAGTCCCCCAAATGTCTCAGTCCATTCCAGAGGAACCTCTTTTCCCTTCACCGGCTCGTCTTTCACGCCGAGGATCTACTCACACCAAGGTGGCACGTAGCACAGCCCTGTGGGAAAGCCTCGTGGGAAAGCCTCGAGGGACAGCCTCGAGAGAAAGCCACATATCCCTTGATCCACGTGATAGGAAGCGTGACACTACTCCTGCAGCTCGGGAGGAAAGTGCACGTGCATGACCCCACTCGAGACGAGGCCTGACTCCCCTGGGGAGACTCAGAAGCACCCCAAGATCCATGGCAACACTGGAGAGGAATCCTCAGGTTCCGGCCCCGACTCCACACAAGGACTGAGGCCCCGGCATGGACGCGAGAGGAATCCCGAGAGGTCCCCTAGCAACTCGCATGGGGACTGGCCTCTCCTGAGGCCACAAGAGCGGGTCCCTGAGGTCCCCGTCGTAAATCGAGAAGACCTGCCACAACTCGAGAATATCCAGGAGGTTCTCCCCTCCAGGCGAGATGAGGCCCATTTCCGCTGAGGCGTCTCGAGGCTGATCACACCTCACCTCTGGAACTTCGAAAGATTCCTTCACACCCTTGGTGCAAATCAAGAAGTTCCCCGACATACCCGTCTCCACTCGAGAGGAAACACGAGGGTCCCGCCCACAGCCAGAGGAGCCCCGTTTCCGCCTCGTAGCTCGAGATGAGGGATCCTTTCCCTGCTTCGTCGGGAAAGAGTTCCCGGCGTTCCCGTCGCATCTCAAGAGGAGCCCCTCTCAACAGGAACGGCGAGAGGAACTCCAGGGTCGAGCCACCATTCCAAGAGTCCCTCAGATGTCTCAGTCCATTCCAGAGGAACCTCTTTTCCCTTCACCGGCTCGTCTTTCACGCCGAGGATCGACACACACCAAGGTGGCACGTGGCACAGCCCTGTGGAAAAGCCTCGTGGGAAAGCCTCGAGGGACAGCCTCGAGGGAAAGCCACAGATCCCTTGATCCATGTGACAGGAAGCGTGACACTACTCCTGCAGCTCGGGAGGAAAGCGCACGTGCATGCCCCCACTCGAGACGAGGCCTGACTCCCCTGGGAGACTCAGAAGCACCCCAAGATCCGTGGCAACACTGGAGCGGAAACCTCAGGTTCCGGCCCCGACTCCACACAAGGTCTTAGGCCCCGGCATGGACGGGAGAGGAATCACGAGATGGCCCCTAGCAACTCGCATGGGGACTGGCCTATTCCTGAGGTCACCAGAGCGGGTCCCTGAGGTCCCCGTCGTAACTCGAGAAGACCTGCCGCAACTCGAGAAAATCCAGGAGGTTCTCCCCTCCAGGCGAGATGAGGCCCATTTCCGCTGAGGCGTCTCGAGGCTGATCACACCTAACCTCTGGAACTTCGAAAGGGTCCTTCACACCCTTGGTGCAAATCAAGAAGTTCCCCAACATACCCGTCTCCACTCGAGAGGAAACACGAGGGTCCCGCGCACATCCAGAGGAGCCCCGTTTCCGCCTCGTAGCTCGAGATGAGGGATCCTTTCCCTGCTTCGTCGGGAAAGAATTCCTGGCGTTCCCGTCGCATCTCAAGAGGAAGCCCTCTCAACAGGAACGGCGAGAGGAACTCCATGGTCGTGCCACCATTCCAAGAGTCCCCCAGATGTCCCAGTCCATTCCAGAGGAACCTCTTTTCCCTTCACCAGCTCGTCTTTCATGCCGAGGATCGACTCACACCAAGGTGGCAAGTGGCACAGCCCTGTGGGAAAGCCTCGTGGGAAAGCCTCGAGGGACAGCCTCGAGGGAAAGCCACAGATTCCTTGATCGACATCAGAGGAAGCGTGACACTACTTCTGCAGCTCTGGAGGAAAGCGCACGTGCATGGCCCCTCTCGAGACGAGGCCTGACTCCCCTGGGGAGACTCAGAAGCACCCCAAGATCCATGGCAACACTGGAGAGGAATCCTCAGGTTCCGGCCCCGACTCCACACAAGGACTGAGGCCCCGGCATGGACGCGAGAGGAATCCCGAGAGGTCCCCTAGCAACTCGCATGGGGACTGGCCTCTCCTGAGGCCACCAGAGCGGGTCCCTGAGGTCCCCATCGTAAATCGAGAAGACCTGCCGCAACTCGAGAATATCCAGGAGGTTCTCCCCTCCAGGCGAGATGAGGCCCATTTCGGCTGAGGCGTCTCGAGGCTGATCACACCTCACCTCTGGAACTTCGAAAGATTCCTTCACACCCTTGGTGCAAATCAAGAAGTTCCCCAACATACCCGTCTCCACTCGAGAGGAAACACGAGGGTCCCGCCCACAGCCAGAGGAGCCCCGTTTCCGCCTCGTAGCTCGAGATGAGGGATCCTTTCCCTTCCTCGTCGGGAAAGAGTTCCCGGCCTTCCCGTCGCATCTCAAGAGGAGGCCCTCTCAACAGAAACGGCGAGAGGAACTCCAGGGTCGTGCCACCATTCCAAGAGTCCCCCAGATGTCTCAGTCCATTCCAGAGGAACCTCTTTTCCCTTCACCGGCTCGTCTTTCACGCCGAGGATCGACTCACACCAAGGTGGCACGTGGCACAGCCTTGTGGGAAAGCCTCGTTGGAAAGCCTCGAGGGACAGCCACGAGGGCAAGCCACAAATCCCTTGATCCACGTGACAGGAAGCGTGACACTACTGCTGCAGCTTGGGAGAAAGCGCACGTGCATGCCCCCACTCGAGACGAGGCCTGACTCCACTGGGGAGACTCAGAAGCACCCCTAAATCCATGGCAACACTGGAGAGCAATCCTCAGGTTCCCGCCCCGACTCGACACAAGGACTGAGGCCCTGGCATGGACGGGAGAGGAATCCCGAGAGGTCCCCTAGCAACTCGCATGGGACTGGCCTTTCCTGAGGCCACCAGAGCGGGTCCCTGAGGTCCCCGTCGTAACTCGAGAAGACCTTCCGCAACTCGAGAAAATCCAGGAGGTTCTCCCATCCAGACGTGATGAGGCCCATTTCCGCTGAGGCGTCTCGAGGCTGATCACACCTCACCTCTGGAACTTCAAAAGGGTCCTTCACAGCCTTGGTGCAAATCAAGAAGTTCCCCGACATACCCGTCTCCACTCGAGAGGAAACACGAGGGTACCGCCCACATCCAGAGGAGCCCCGTTTCCGCCTCGTAGCTCGAGAAGAGGGATCCTTTCCCTGCCTCGTCGGGAAAGAGTTCCCTGCCTTCCCGTCGCATCTCAAGAAGAGGCCCTCTCAACTGGAATGGCGAGAGGAACTCCAGGGTCGTGCCACCATTCCAAGAGTCCCCCAGATGTCTCAGTCCATTCCAGAGGAACCTCTTTTCCCTTCACCGGCTCGTCTTTCACGCCGAGGATCTATTCACACCAAGGTGGCACGTAGCACAGCCCTGTGGGAAAGCCTCGTGGGAAAGCAGCAAGGGACAGCCTCGAGAGAAAGCCACATATCCCTTGATCCACGTGATAGGAAGCGAGACACTACTCATGCAGCTCGGGAGGAAAGCGCACGTGCATGACCCCACTCGAGACGAGGCCTGACTCCCCTGGGGAGACTCAGAAGCACCCCAAGATCCATGGCAACACTGGAGAGGAATCCTCAGGTTCCGGCCCCGACTCCACACAAGGACTGAGGCCCCGGCATGGACGCCAGAGGAATCCCGAGAGGTCCCCTAGCAACTCGCATGGGACTGGCCTATCCTGAGGCCAACAGAGCGGGTCCCTGAGGTCCCCGTCATAACTCGAGAAGACCTGCCGCAACTCGAGAAAATCCAGGAGGTTCTCCCCTCCAGGCGAGATGAGGCCCATTTCCGCTGAGGCGTCTCGAGGCTGATCACACCTCACCTCTGGAACTTCGAAAGATTCCTTCACACCCTTGGTGCAAATCAAGAAGTTCCCCGACATACCCGTCTCCACTCGAGAGGAAACACAAGGGTCCCGCCCACAGCCAGAGGAGCCCCGTTTCCGCCTCGTAGCTCGAGATGAGGGATCCTTTCCCTGCCTCGTCGGGAAAGAGTTCCCGGCCTTCCCGTCGCATCTCAAGATGAGGCCCTCTCAACAGGAACGGCGAGAGGAACTCCAGGGTCGTGCCACCATTCCAAGAGTCCCCCAGATGTCTCAGTCCATTCCAGAGGAACCTCTTTTCCCTTCACCGGCTCATCTTTCACGCCGAGGATCGACTCACACCAAGGTGGCACGTGGCACAGCCTTGTGGGAAAGCCTCGTTGGAAAGCCTCGAGGGACAGCCTCGAGGGAAAGCCACAAATCCCTTGATCCACGTGACAGGAAGCGTGACACTACTGCTGCAGCTCGGGAGAAAGCGCACGTGCACGTGCATGCCCCCACTCGAGACGAGGCCTGACTCCCCTGGGGAGACTCAGAAGCACCCCTAAATCCATGGCAACACTGGAGAGCAATCCTCAGGTTCCGGCCCCGACTCGACACAAGGACTGAGGCCCTGGCATGGACGGGAGAGGAATCCCGAGAGGTCCCCTAGCAACTCGCATGGGACTGGCCTATCCTGAGGCCAACAGAGCGGGTCCCTCAGTTCCCCGTCATAACTCGAGAAGACCTGCCGCAACTCGAGAAAATCCAGGAGGTTCTCCCCTCCAGGCGAGATGAGGCCCATTTCCGCTGAGGCGTCTCGAGGCTGATCACACCTCACTTCTGGAACTTCGAAAGGGTCCTTCACAGCCTTGGTGCAAATCAAGAAGTTCCCCGACATACCCCTCTCCACTCAAGAGGAAACACGAGGGTCCCGCCCACATTCGAAGGAGCCCCGTTTCCGCCTCGTAGCTCGAGATGAGGGATCCTTTCCCTGCTTCGTCGGGAAAGAGTTCCCGGCGTTCCCGTCGCATCTCAAGAGGAGCCCCTCTCAACAGGAACGGCGAGAGGAACTCCAGGGTCGAGCCACCATTCCAAGAGTCCCCCAGGTGTCTCAGTCCATTCCAGAGGAACCTGTTTTCCCTTCACCGGCTCGTCTTTCACGCCGAGGATCGACACACACCAAGGTGGCACGTGGCACAGCCCTGTGGAAAAGCCTCTTGGGAAAGCCTCGAGGGACAGCCTCGAGGGAAAGCCACAGATCCCTTGATCCACGTGACAGGAAGCGTGACACTACTGCTGCAGCTCGGGAGGAAAGCGCACGTGCATGCCCCCACTCGAGACGAGGCCTGACTCCCCTGGGGAGACTCAGAAGCACCACAAGATCCATGGCAACACTGGAGAGGAATCCTCAGGTTCCGGCCCCGACTCCACACAAGGACTGAGGCCCCGGCATGGACGCGAGAGGAATCCCGAGAGGTCCCCTAGCAACTCGCATGGGGACTGGCCTCTCCTGAGGCCACCAGAGCGGGTCCCTGAGGTCCCCGTCGTAAATCGAGAAGACCTGCCGCAACTCGAGAAAATCCAGGAGGTTCTCCCCTCCAGGCGAGATGAGGCCCATTTCCGCTGAGGCGTCTCGAGGCTGATCACACCTCACCTCTGGAACTTCGAAAGATTCCTTCACACCCTTGGTGCAAATCAAGAAGTTCCCCGACATACCCGTCTCCACTCGAGAGGAAACACGAGGGTCCCGCCCACAGACAGAGGAGCCCCGTTTCCGCCTCGTAGCTCGAGATGAGGGATCCTTTCCCTGCCTCGTCGGGAAAGAGTTCCCGGCCTTCCCGTCGCATCTCAAGAGGAGGCCCTCTCAACAGGAACGGCGAGAGGAACTCCAGGGTCGTGCCACTATTCCAAGAGTCCCCCAGATGTCTCAGTCCATTCCAGAGGAACCTCTTTTCCCTTCACCGGCTCGTCTTTCACGCCGAGGATCGACTCACACCAAGGTGGCACGTGGCACAGCCTTGTGGGAAAGCCTCGTTGGAAAGCCTCGAGGGACAGCCTCGAGGGAAAGCCACAAATCCCTTGATCCACGTGACAGGAAGCGTGACACTACTGCTGCAGCTCGGGAGAAAGCGCACGTGCATGCCCACACTCGAGACGAGGCCTGACTCCACTGGGGAGACTCAGAAGCACCCCTAAATCCATGGCAACACTGGAGAGCAATCCTCAGGTTCCGGCCCCGACTCGACACAAGGACTGAGGCCCTGGCATGGACGGGAGAGGAATCCCGAGAGGTCCCCTAGCAACTCGCATGGGACTGGCCTTTCCTGAGGCCAACAGAGCGAGTCCCTGAGGTCCCCGTCGTAACTCGAGAAGACCTGCCGCAACTCGAGAAAATCCAGGAGGTTCTCCCCTCCAGGCGAGATGAGGCCCATTTCCGCTGAGGCGTCTCGAGGCTGATCACACCTCACTTCTGGAACGTCGAAAGGGTCCTTCACAGCCTTGGTGCAAATCAAGAAGTTCCCCGACATACCCCTCTCCACTCAAGAGGAAACACGAGTGTCCCGCCAACATTCGAAGGAGCCCCGTTTCCGCCTCGTAGCTCGAGATGAGGGATCCTTTCCCTGCTTCGTCGGGAAAGAGTTCCCGGCGTTCCCGTCGCATCTCAAGAGGAGCCCCTCTCAACAGGAACGGCGAGAGGAACTCCAGGGTCGAGCCACCATTCCAAGAGTCCCCCAGATGTCTCAGTCCATTCCAAAGGAACCTCTTTTCCCTTCACCGGCTCGTCTTTCACGCCGAGGATCTACTCTCACCAAGGTGGCACGTAGCACAGCCCTGTGGGAAAGCCTCGTGGGAAAGCCTCGGGGGACAGCCTCGAGAGAAAGCCACATATCCCTTGATCCACGTGATAGGAAGCGTGACACTACTCCTGCAGCTCGGGAGGAAAGCGCACGTGCATGCCCCCACTCGAGACGAGGCCTGACTCCCCTGGGGAGACTCAGAAGCACCCCAAGATCCATGGCAACACTGGAGAGGAATCCTCAGGTTCCGGCCCCGACTCCACACAAGGACTGAGGCCCCGGCATGGACGCGAGAGGAATCCCGAGAGGTCCCCTAGCAACTCGCATGGGGACTGGCCTCTCCTGAGGCCACCAGAGCGGGTCCCTGAGGTCCCCGTCGTAACTGGAGAAGACCTGCCGCAACTCGAGAAAATCCAGGAGGTTCTCCCCTCCAGGCGAGATGAGGCCCATTTCCGCTGAGGCCCATTTCCGCTGAGGCGTCTCGAGGCTGATCACACCTCACTTCTGGAACGTCGAAAGGGTCCTTCACAGCCTTGGTGCAAATCAAGAAGTTCCCCGACATACCCCTCTCCACTCAAGAGGAAACACGAGGGTCCCGCCCACATTCGAAGGAGCCCCGTTTCCACCTCGTAGCTCGAGATGAGGGATCCTTTCCCTGCTTCGTCGGGAAAGAGTTCCCGGCGTTCCCGTCGCATCTCAAGAGGAGCCCCTCTCAACAGGAACGGCGAGAGGAACTCCAGGGTCGAGCCACCATTCCAAGAGTCCCCCAGATGTCTCAGTCCATTCCAGAGGAACCTCTTTTCCCTTCACCGGCTCGTCTTTCACGCCGAGGATCGACTCACACCAAGGTGGCACGTGGCACAGCCCTGTTGGAAAGCCTCGTGGGAAAGCCTCGAACGAAAGCCTCGAGGGAAACCACAGATCCCTTGATCCACGTGACAGGAAGCGTGACACTACTGCTGCAGCTCGGGAGGAAATCGCACGTGCAAGCCCCCACTCGAGACGAGGCCTGACTCCGCTGTGGAAACTCAGAAGCACCCCAAGATCCATGGCAACACTGTAGAGGAATCCTCAGGTTCCAGCCCCGACTCCACACAAGGTCTTAGGCCCCGGCATGGACGGGAGAGAATTCCCGAGATGGCCCCTTGCAACTCGCATGGAGACTGGCCTTTCCTGAGGCCACCAGAGCGGGTCCCTGAGGTCCCCGTCGTAACTCGAGAAGACTTGCCGCAACTCGAGAAAATCCAGGAGGTTCTCCCCTCCAGGCGAGATGAGGCCCATTTCCGCTGAGGCGTGTCGAGGCTGATCACACCTCACCTCTGGAACTTCGAAAGGTCCTTCATACCCTTGGTGCAAATCAAGAAGTTCCCCGACATACCCGTCTCCACTCGAGAGGAAACGCGAGGGTCCCGCGCACATCCAGAGGAGCCCCGTTTCCGCCTCGTAGCTCGAGATGAGGGATCCTTTCCCTGCTTCGTCGGGAAAGAGTTCCCGGCGTTCCCGTCGCATCTCAAGAGGAGGCCCTCTCAACAGGAACGGTGCGAGGAACTCCATGGTCGTGCCACCATTCCAAGAGTCCCCCAGATGTCTCAGTCCATTCCAGAGGAACCTCTTTTCCCTTCACCAGCTCGTCTTTCATGTCGAGGATCGACTCACACCAAGGTGGCACGTGGCACAGCCCTGTGGGAAAGCCTCGTGGGAAAGCCTCGAGGGACAGCCTCGAGGGAAAGCCACAGATTCCTTGATCGACATGAGAGGAAGCGTGACACTACTTCTGCAGCTCGGGAGGAAAGCGCACGTGCATGCCCCCTCTCGAGACGAGGCCTGACTCCCCTGGGGAGACTCAGAAGCACCCCAAGATCCATGGAAACACTGGAGAGGATTCCTCAGGTTCCTGCCCCGACTCCACACAAGGACTGAGGCCCCGGCATGGACGGGAGAGGAATCCCGAGATGGCCCCTAGCAACTTGCATGGGGACTGGCCTCTCCTGAGGCCACCAGAGCGGGTCCCTGAGGTCCCCGTCGTAACTCGAGAAGACCTGCCACAACTCGAGAAAATCCAGGAGGTTCTCCCCTCCAGGCGAGATGAGGCCCATTTCCGCTGAGGCCCATTTCCGCTGAGGCGTCTCGAGGCTGATCACACCTCACTTCTGGAACGTCGAAAGGGTCCTTCACAGCCTTGGTGCAAATCAAGAAGTTCCCCGACATACCCCTCTCCACTCAAGAGGAAACACGAGGGTCCCGCCCACATTCGAAGGAGCCCCGTTTTCACCTCGTAGCTCGAGATGAGGTATCCTTTCCCTGCTTCGTCGGGAAAGAGTTCCCGGCGTTCCCGTCGCATCTCAAGAGGAGCCCCTCTCAACAGGAATGGCGAGAGGAACTCCAGGGTCGAGCCACCATTCCAAGAGTCCCCCAGATGTCTCAGTCCATTCCAGAGGAACCTCTTTTCCCTTCACCGGCTCGTCTTTCACGCCGAGGATCGACTCACACCAAGGTGGCACGTGGCACAGCCCTGTTGGAAAGCCTCGTGGGAAAGCCTCGAACGAAAGCCTCGAGGGAAACCACAGATCCCTTGATCCACGTGACAGGAAGCGTGACACTACTGCTGCAGCTCGGGAGGAAAGCGCACGTGCATGCCCCCTCTCGAGACGAGGCCTGACTCCCCTGGGGAGACTCAGAAGCACCCCAATATCTATGGCAACACTAGAGAGGAATCCTCAGGTTCCCGCCCCGACTCCACACAAGGACTGAGGCCCCGGCATGGACGGGACAGGAATCCCGAGAGGTCCCCTAGCAACTCGCATGGGACTGGCCTTTCCTGAGGCCACCAGAGCGGGTCCCTGAGGTCCCCGTCGTAACTCGAGAAGACCTTCCGCAACTCGAGAAAATCCAGGAGGTTCTCCCATCCAGACGTGATGAGGCCCATTTCCGCTGAGGCGTCTCGAGGCTGATCACACCTCACTTCTGGAACTTCAAAAGGGTCCTTCACACCCTTGGTGCAAATCAAGAAGTTCCCCGACATACCCGTCTCCACTCGAGAGGAAACACGAGGGTACCGCCCACATCCAGAGGAGCCCCGTTTCCGCCTCGTAGCTCGAGAAGAGGGATCCTTTCCCTGCCTCGTCGGGAAAGAGTTCCCGGCCTTCCCGTCGCATCTCAAGAAGAGGCCCTCTCAACAGGAACGGCGACAGGAACTCCAGGGTCGTGCCACCATTCCAAGAGTCCCCCAGATGTCTCAGTCCATTCCAGAGGAACCTCTTTTCCCTTCACCGGCTCGTCTTTCACGCCGAGGATCTATTCACACCAAGGTGGCACGTAGCACAGCCCTGTGGGAAAGCCTCGTGGGAAAGCAGCAAGGGACAGCCTCGAGAGAAAGCCACATATCCCTTGATCCACGTGATAGGAAGCGAGACACTACTCCTGCAGCTCGGGAGGAAAGCGCACGTGCATGACCCCACTCGAGACGAGGCCTGACTCCCCTGGGGAGACTCAGAAGCACCCCAAGATCCATGGCAACACTGGAGAGGAATCCTCAGGTTCCGGCCCCGACTCCACACAAGGACTGAGGCCCCGGCATGGACACGAGAGGAATCCCGAGAGGTCCCCTAGCAACTCGCATGGGGACTGGCCTCTCCTGAGGCCACCAGAGCGGGTCCCTGAGGTCCCCGTCGTAAATCGAGAAGACCTGCCGCAACTCGAGAAAATCCAGGAGGTTCTCCCCTCCAGGCGAGATGAGGCCCATTTCCGCTGAGGCGTCTCGAGGCTGATCACACCTCACTTCTGGAACGTCGAAAGGGTCCTTCACAGCCTTGGTGCAAATCAAGAAGTTCCCCGACATACCCCTCTCCACTCAAGAGGAAACACGAGTGTCCCGCCCACATTCGAAGGAGCCCCGTTTCCGCCTCGTAGCTCGAGATGAGGGATCCTTTCCCTGCTTCGTCGGGAAAGAGTTCACGGCATTCCCGTCGCATCTCAAGAGGAGCCCCTCTCAACAGGAACGGCGAGAGGAACTCCAGGGCAGTGCCACCATTCCAAGAGTCCCCCAGATGTCTCAGTCCATTCCAGAGGAACCTCTTTTCCCTTCACCGGCTCGTCTTTCACGCCGAGGATCGACTCACACCAAGGGGCACGTGGCACAGCCCTGTGGGAAAGCCTCGTGGGAAAGCCTCGAGGGACAGCCTCGAGGGAAAGCCACAGATCCCTTGATCCACGTGACAGGAAGCGTGACACTACTGCTGCAGCTCGGGAGGAAAGCGCACGTGCATGCCCCCACTCGAGACGAGGCCTGACTCCCCTGGGGAGACTCAGAAGCACCCCAAGATCCATGGCAACACTGGAGAGGAAACCTCAGGTTCCGGCCCCGACTCCACACAAAGCCTTAGGCCCCGGCATGGACGGGAGAGGAATCCCGAGATGGCCCCTAGCAACTCGCATGGGGACTGGCCTCTCCTGAGGCCACGAGAGCGGGTCCCACAGATCCCCGTCGTAACTCGAGAAGACCTGCCGCAACTCGAGAAAATACAGGAGCTTCTCCCCTCCAGGCGAGATGAGGCCCATTTCTGCTGAGGCGTCTCGAGGCTGATCACACCTCACCTCTGGAACTTCGAAAGGGTCCTTCACACCCTTGGTGCAAATCAAGAAGTTCCCCGACATACCCGTCTCCACTCGAGAGGAAACACGAGGGTCCCGCGCACATCCAGAGGAGCCCCGTTTCCGCCTCGTACTCGAGATGAGGGATCCTTTCCCTGCTTCGTCGGGAAAGAGTTCCCGGCGTTCCCGTCGCATCTCAAGTGGAGGCCCTCTCAACAGGAATGGCGAGAGGAACTCCAGGGTCGTGCCACCATTCCAAGTGTCCCCCAGATGTCTCAGTCCATTCCAGAGGAACCACTTTTCCCTTCACCGTCTCGTCTTTCACCCCGATGATCGACTCACACCAAGGTGGCACGTGGCACAGCCCTGTGGGAAAGCCTCGTGGGAAAGCCTCGAGGGACAGCCTCGAGGGAAAGCCACAGATCCCTTGATCCACGTGACAGGAAGCGTGACACTACTGCTGCAGCTCGGGAGGAAAGCGCACGTGCATGCTCCCACTCGAGACGAGGCCTGACTCCCCTGGGGAGACTCAGAAGCACCCCAAGATCCATGGCAACACTGGAGAGGAATCCTCAGGTTCCGGCCCCGACTCCACACAAGGACTGAGGCCCCGGCATGGACGCGAGAGGAATCCCGAGATGGAACCTAGCAACTCGCATGGGGACTGGCCTCTCCTGAGGCCACCAGAGCGGGTCCCTGAGGTCCCCGTCGTAACTCGAGAAGACCTGCCGCACCTCGCGAAAATCCAGGAGGTTCTCCCCTCCAGGCGAGATGAGGCCCATTTCCGCTGAGGTGTCTCCAGGCTGATCACACCTCACCTCTGGAACTTCGAAAGGGTCCTTCACACCCTTGGTGCAAATCAAGAAGTTCCCCGACATACCCGTCTCCACTCGAGAGGAAACACGAGGGTCCCGCGCACATCCAGAGGAGCCCCGTTTCCGCCTCGTACTCGAGATGAGGGATCCTTTCCCTGCTTCGTCGGGAAAGAGTTCCCGGCCTTCCCGTCGCATCTCAAGTGGAGGCCCTCTCAACAGGAACGGCGAGAGGAACTCCAGGGTCGTGCCACCATTCCAAGTGTCCCCCAGATGTCTCAGTCCATTCCAGAGGAACCACTTTTCCCTTCACCGTCTCGTCTTTCACCCCGAGGATCGACTCACACCAAGGTGGCACGTGGCACAGCCCTGTGGGAAAGCCTCGTGGGAAAGCCTCGAGGGACAGCCTCGAGGGAAAGCCACAGATCCCTTGATCCACGTGACAGGAAGCGTGACACTACTGCTGCAGCTCGGGAGGAAAGCGCACGTGCATGCTCCCACTCGAGACGAGGCCTGACTCCCCTGGGGAGACTCAGAAGCACCCCAAGATCCATGGCAACACTGGAGAGGAATCCTCAGGTTCCGGCCCCGACTCCACACAAGGACTGAGGCCCCGGCATGGACGGGAGAGGAATCCCGAGATGGAACCTAGCAACTCGCATGGGGACTGGCCTCTCCTGAGGCCACCAGAGCGGGTCCCTGAGGTCCCCGTCGTAACTCGAGAAGACCTGCCGCACCTCGCGAAAATCCAGGAGGTTCTCCCCTCCAGGCGAGATGAGGCCCATTTCCGCTGAGGTGTCTCCAGGCTGATCACACCTCACCTCTGGAACTTCGAAAGGGTCCTTCACACCCTTGGTGCAAATCAAGAAGTTCCCCGACATACCCGTCTCCACTCGAGAGGAAACACGAGGGTCCCGCCCACATCCATAGGAGCCCCATTTCCACCTCGTAGCTCGAGATGAGGGATCCTTTCCCTGCTTCGTCGGGAAAGAGTTCCCAGCGTTCCCGTCGCATCTCAAGAGGAGGCCCTCTCAACAGGAACGGCGAGAGGAACTCCAGGGTCGTGCCACCATTCCCAGAGTCCCCCAGATATCTCAGTCCATTCCGGAGGAACCTCTTTTACCTTCACCGGCTCGTGTTTCACGCCGAGGATCGACTCACACCAAGGTGGCGCGTGGCACAGCCCTGTGGGAAAGCCTCGTGGGAAAGCCTCAAGCCAAAGCCTCGAGGGAAAGCCACAGATCCCTTGATCCACGTGACAGGAAGCGTGACACTACTGCTGCAGCTCGGGAGGAAAGCGCACGTGCATGCCCCCATTCGAGACGAGGCCTGACTCCCCTGGGGAGACTCAGAAGCACCCCAAGATCCATGGCAACACTGGAGAGGATTCCTTAGGTTCCGGCTCCGACTCCACACAAGGACTGAGGCCCCGGCATGGACGGGAGAGGAATCCCGACAGGTCCCTTAGCAAATCGCATGGGGACTGGCCTCTCCTGAGGCCACCAGACCGAGTCCCCGAGGTCCCCTGTGTAAATCGAGAAGACCTGCCGCAACTCGAGAAAATCCAGGAGGTTCTCCCCTCCAGGCGAGATGAGGCCCATGTCCACTGAGGCGTCTCGAGGCTGATCACACCTCCCCTCTGGAACTTCGAAAGGGTCCTTCACACCCTTGGTGCAAATCAAGAAGTTCCCCGACATACCCGTCTCCACTCGATAGGAAACACGAGGGTCCCGCCCACATCCAGAAGAGCCCCGTTTGCGCCTCATAGCTCGAGATGAGGGATCCTTTCCCTGCTTCGTCGGGAAAGAGTTCCCGGCGTTCCCATTGCATCTCAAGAGGAGGCCCTCTCAACAGGAATGGCGAGAGGAACTCCAGGGTCGTGCCACCATTCCAAGAGTCCCCCAGATGTCTCAGTCCATTCCAGAGGAACCTCTTTTCCCTTCACCGGCTCTTCTTTCACGCCGAAGATTGACTCACACCAAGGTGGCGCGTGGCACAGCCCTGTGGGAAAGCCTCGTAGGAAAGCCTCGAGGGACAGCCTCGAGGGAAAGCCACAGATCCCTTGATCTACGTGAAAGGAAGCGTGACACTACTGCTGCAGCTCGGGAGGAAAGCGCACGTGCATGCTCCCACTCGAGACGAGGCCTGACTCCCCTGGGGAGACTCAGAAGCACCCGAAGTTCCATGGCAACACTGGAGAGGAATCCTCAGGTTCCGGCCCCGACTCCACACAAGGACTGAGGCCCCGGCATGGATGGGAGAGGAATCCCGAGATGGCCCCTAGCAACTCGCATGGGGACTGGCCTCTACTGAGGCCACCATAGCGGGTCCCTGAGGTCCCCGTTGTAACTCGAGAAGACCTGCCTCAACTCGAGAAAATCCAGGAGGTTCTCCCCTCCAGGCGAGATGAGGCCCATTTCCGCTGAGGCGTCTCGAAGCTGATCACACCTCACCTCTGGAACTTCGAAAGGGTCCTTCACACCCTTGGTGCAAATCAAGAAGTTCCCCGACATACCCGTCTCCACTCGAGAGGAAACACGAGGGTCCCGCCCACATCCAGAAGAGCCCCGTTTGCGCCTCATAGCTCGAGATGAGGGATCCTTTCCCTGCTTCGTCGGAAAAGAGTTCCCGGCGTTCCCATTGCATCTCAAGAGGAGGCCCTCTCAACAGGAATGGCGAGAGGAACTCCAGGGTCGTGCCACCATTCCAAGAGTCCCCCAGATGTCTCAGTCCATTCCAGAGGAACCTCTTTTCCCTTCACCGGCTCTTCTTTCACGCCGAAGATTGACTCACACCAAGGTGGCGCGTGGCACAACCCTGTGGGAAAGCCTCGTAGGAAAGCCTCGAGGGACAGCCTCGAGGGAAAGCCACAGATCCCTTGATCTACGTGAAAGGAAGCGTGACACTACTGCTGCAGCTCGGGAGGAAAGCGCACGTGCATGCTCCCACTCGAGACGAGGCCTGACTCCCCTGGGGAGACTCAGAAGCACCCGAAGTTCCATGGCAACACTGGAGAGGAATCCTCAGGTTCCGGCCCCGACTCCACACAAGGACTGAGGCCCCGGCATGGATGGGAGAGGAATCCCGAGATGGCCCCTAGCAACTCGCATGGGGACTGGCCTCTACTGAGGCCACCATAGCGGGTCCCTGAGGTCCCCGTTGTAACTCGAGAAGACCTGCCTCAACTCGAGAAAATCCAGGAGGTTCTCCCCTCCAGGCGAGATGACGCCCATTTCCGCTGAGGCGTCTTGAAGCTGATCACACCTCACCTCTGGAACTTCGAAAGGGTCCTTCACACCCTTGGTGCAAATCAAGAAGTTCCCCGACATACCCGTCTCCACTCGAGAGGAAACACGAGGGTCCCGCCCACATCCAGAGGAGCCACGTTTCCGCCTCGTAGCTCGAGATGAGGGATCGTTTCCCTGCTTCGTCGGGAAAGAGTTCCCGGCGTTCCCGTTCCATCTCAAGAGGAGGCCCTCTCAACAGGAACGGCGAGAGGAACTCCAGGGTCGTTCCACCATTCCAAGAGTCCCCCAGATGTCTCAGTCCATTCCAGAGGATCCTCTTTTCCCTTCACCGGCTCGTCTTTCACGCCGAGGATCGACACAAACCAAGGTGGCACGTGGCACAGCCCTGTGGGAAAGCCTCGTGGGAAAGCCTCGAGGGACAGCCTCGAGGGAAAGCCACGGATCCCTTGATCCACGTGATAGGAAGCGTGACACTACGCTTGCAGCTCGGGAGGAATGCGCACGTGCTTGCCCCCGCTCGAAACGAGGCCTGACTCCCCTGGGGAGACTCAGAAGCACCCCAAGATCCATAGCAACACTGGAGAGGAATCCTCAGGTTCTGGCCACGACTCCACACAAGGTCTTAGGCCCCGGCATGGACGGGAGAGGAATCCCGAGATGGCCCCTAGCAACTCGCATGGGGACTGGCCTCTCCTGAGGCCACAAGAGCGGGTCCCTGAGGTCCCCGTCGTAACTCGAGAAGACCTGCCGCAACTCGAGAAAATCCAGGAGGTTCTCCCCTCCAGGCGAGATGAGGCCCATTTCCGCTGAGGCGTCTCGAAGCTGATCACACCTCACCTCTGGAACTTCGAAAGGGTCCTTCACACCCTTGGTGCAAATCAAGAAGTTCCCCGACATACCCGTCTCCACTCGAGAGGAAACACGAGGGTCCCGCCCACATCCAGAGGAGCCACGTTTCCGCCTCGTAGCTCGAGATGAGGGATCGTTTCCCTGCTTCGTCGGGAAAGATTTCCCGGCGTTCCCGTTCCATCTCATGAGGAGGCCCTCTCAACAGGAACGGCGAGAGGAACTCCAGGGTTGTGCCACCATTCCAAGAGTCCCCCAGATGTCTCAGTCCATTCCAGAGGATCCTCTTTTCCCTTCACCGGCTCGTCTTTCACGCCGAGGATCGACCCACACCAAGGTGGCTCGTGGCACAGCCCTGTGGGAAAGCCTCGTGGGAAAGCCTCGAGCGAAAGCCTCGAGGGAAAGCCACAAATCCCTTGATCCACGTGACAGGAAGCGTGACACTACTGCTGCAGCTCGGGAGGAAAGCGCACGTGCAAGCCCCCACTCGAGACGAGGCCTGACTCCCCTGGGGAAACTCAGAAGCACCCCAAGATCCATGGCAACACTGGAGAGGAATCCTCAGGTTCCGGCCCCGACTCCACACAAGGTCTTAGGCCCCGGCATGGACGGGAGAGGAATCCCGAGATGGCCCCTAGCAACTCGCATGGGGACTGGCCTCTCCTGAGGCCACCACAGCGGGTCCCTGAGGTCCCCGTCGTAACTCGAGAAGACCTGCCGCAACTCGAGAAAATCCAGGAGGTTCTCCCCTCCAGGCGAGATGAGGCCCATTTCCGCTGAGGCGTCTCGAGGCTGATCACACCTCACCTCTGGAACTTCGAAAGGGTCCTTCACACCCTTGGTGCAAATCAAGAAGTTCCCCGACATACCCGTCTCCACTCGAGAGGAAACACGAGGGTCCCGCCCACATCCAGAGGAGCCCCTTTTCCGCCTCGTAGCTCGAGATGAGGGATCGTTTCCCTGCTTCGTCGGGAAAGAGTTCCCGGCGTTCCCGTTCCATCTCAAGAGGAGGCCCTCTCAACAGGAACGGCGAGAGGAACTCCAGGGTTGTGCCACCATTCCAAGAGTCCCCCAGATGTCTCAGTCCATTCCAGAGGAACCACTTTTCCCTTCACCGGCTCGTCTTTCATGCCGAGGATCGACTCACACCAAGGTGGCGAGTGGCACAGCCCTGTGGGAAAGCCTCGTGGGAAAGTCTCGAGGGACAGCCTTGAGGGAAAGCCACAGATCCCTTGATCCACGTGATAGGAGGCGTGACACTACTCTTGCAGCTCGGGAGGAAAGCGCACGTGCATGCCCCCACTCAGGACGAGGCCTGACTCCCCTGGGGACACTCAGAAGCACACCAAAATCCATGGCAACACTGGAGAGGAATCCTCAGGTTCCGGCCCCGACTCCACACAAGGTCTTAGGCCCCGGCATGGACGGGAGAGGAATCCCGAGATGGCCCCTAGCAACTCGCATGGGGACTGGCCTCTCCTGAGGCCACCACAGCGGGTCCCTGAGGTCCCCGCCGTAACTCGAGAAGATCTGCCGCAACTCAAGAAAATCCAGGAGGTTCTCCCCTCCAGGCGAGATGAGGCCCATTTCCGCTGAGGCGTCTCGAGGCTCATCACACCTCACCTCTGGAACTTCGAAAGGGTCCTTCACACCCTTGGTGCAAATCAAGAAGTTCCGTGACATACCCGTCTCCACTCGAGAGGAAACACGAGGGGCCCGCCCACATCCAGAGGAGCCCCGTTTGCGCCTCGTAGCTCGAGATGAGGGATCATTTCCCTGCTTCGTCGGGAAAGAGTTCCCGGCGTTCCCGTCGCATCTCAAGAGGAGGCTCTCTCAAGAGGATCGACGAGAGGAACTCCAGGGTCGTGCCACCATTCCAAGAGTCCCCCAGATGTCTCAGTCCATTCCAGAGGATCCTCTTTTCCCTTCACCGGCTCGTCTTTCACGCCGAGGATCGACTCACACCAAGGTGGCACGTGGCACAGCCCTGTGGGAAATCCTCTTGGGAAAGCCTCGAAGGACAGCCTCGAGGGAAAGCCACAGATCCCTTGATCCACGTGATAGGAAGCGTGACACTACGCTTGCAGCTCGGGAGGAAAGCGCACGTGCATGCCCCCACTCGAGACGAGGCCTGACTCCCCTGGGGAGACTCAGAAGCACCCCAAGATCCATGGCAACACTGGAGAGGAATCCTCAGGTTCCGGCCCCGACTCCACACAAGGACTGAGGCCCCGGCATGGACGGGAGAGGAATCCCGAGATGGCCCCTAGCAACTCGCATGGGGACTGCCCTCTCCTGAGGCCACAAGAGCGGGTCCCTGAGGTCCCCGTCGTAACTCGAGAAGACCTGCCGCAACTCGAGAAAATCCAGGAGGTTCTCCCCTCCAGGCGAGATGAGGCCCATTTCCGCTGAGGCGTCTCGAGGCTGATCACACCTCACCTCTGGAACTTCGAAAGGGTCCTTCACACCCTTGGTGCAAATCAAGAAGTTCCCCGACATATCCGTCTCCACTCGAGAGGAAACACGAGGGGCCCGCCCTCATCCAGAGGAGCCTCGTTTGCGCCTCGTAGCTCGAGATGAGGGATCCTTTCCCTGCTTCGTCGGGAAAGAGTTCCCGGCGTTCCCGTCGCATCTCAAGAGGAGGCCCTCTCAACAGGAACGGCGAGAGGAACTTCAGGGTCGTGCCACCATTCCAAGAGTCCCCCAGATGTCTCAGTCCATTCCAGAGGAAACTCTTTTCCCTTCACCGGCTCTTCCTTCACGCTGAGGATCGACTCACACCAAGGTGGCACGTGGCACAGCCCTGTGGGAAAGCCTCGAGGGAAATCACAGATCCCTTGATCCACGTTACAGGAAGCGTGACACTACTGCAGCAGCTCGGGAGGAAAGCGCACGTGCAAGCGCCCGGTCGAGACGAGGCCTGACTCCCCTGGGGAGACTCAGAAGCACCCCAAGATCCATGGCAACACTGGAGAGGAATCCTCAGGTTCCGGCCCCGACTCCACACAAGGTCTTAGGCCCCGGCATGTACGGGAGAGGAATCCCGAGATGGCCCCTAGCAACTCGCATGGGGACTGGCCTCTCCTGAGGCCACCACAGCGGGTCCCTGAGGTCCCCGCCGTAACTCGAGAAGACCTGCCTCAACTCAAGAAAATCCAGGAGGTTCTCCCCTCCAGGCGAGATGAGGCCCATTTCCGCTGAGGCGTCTCGAGGCTGATCACACCTCACATCTGGAACTTCGAAAGGGTCCTTCACACCCTTGGTGCAAATCAAGAAGTTCCCCGACATACCCGTCTCCACTCGAGAGGAAACACGAGGGGCCCGCCCTCATCCAGAGGAGCCTCGTTTGCGTCTGGTAGCTCGAGATGAGGGATCCTTTCCCTGCTTCGTCGGGAAAGAGTTCCCGGCGTTCCCGTCGCATCTCAAGATGAGGCCCTCTCAAGAGGATCGACGAGAGGAACTCCAGGGACGTGTCACCATTCCAAGAGTCCCCCAGATGTCTCAGTCCATTCCAGAGGAACCTCTTTTCCCTTCATCGGCTCGTCTTTCACGCCGAGGATCGACTCACACCAAGGTGGCACGTGGCACAGCCCTGTGGGAAAGCCTCGTGGGAAAGCCTCGAGGGACAGCCTCGAGGGAAAGCCACAGATCCCTTGATCCACGTGACAGGAAGCGTGACACTACTGCTGCAGCTCGGGAGGAAAGCGCACGTGCATGCCCCCAATCGAGACGAGGCCTGACTCCCCTGGGGAGACTCAGAAGCACCCCAAGATCCATGGCAACACTGGAGAGGAATCCTCCGGTTCCGGCCCCGACTCCACACAAGGTCTTAGTCCCCGGCATGGACGGGAGAGGAATCCCGAGAGGTCCCCTAGCAAATCGCATGGGGACTGGCCTTTCTTGAGGCCACCAGAGCGGGTCCCTGAGGTCCCCGTCGTAACTCGAGAAGACCTGCCGCAACTCGAGAAAATCCAGGAGGTTCTCCCCTCCAGGCGAGATGAGGCCCATTTCTGCTGAGGCGTCTCGAGGCTGATCACGCCTCACCTCTGGAACTACGAAAGGGTCCTTCACACCCTTGGTGCAAATCGAGAAGTCCCCCGACATACCCGTCTCCACTCGAGAGGAAACGCGAGGGTCCCGCCAACGCCCAGAGGAGCCCCGTTTCCACCTCGTAGCTCGAGATGAGGGATCCTTTCCCTGCTTCGTCGGGAAAGAGTTCCCGGCGTTCCCGTCGCATCTCAAGAGGCGGCCCTCTCAACAGGAAAGGCGAGAGGAACTCCAGGGTCGTGCCACCATTCCAAGAGTCCCCCAGATGTCTCAGTCCATTCCAGAGGAAACTCTTTTCCCTTCACCGGCACGTCCTTCACGCCGAGGATCGACTCACACCAAGGTGGCACGTGGCACAGCCCTGTGGGAAAGCCTCGTGGGAAAGCCTCGAACTAAAGCCTCGAGGGAAACCACAGATCCATTGATCCACGTGACAGGAAGCGTGACACTACTGCTGCAGCTCGGGAGGAAAGCGCACGTGCATGCCCCCACTCGAGACGAGGCCGGACTCCCCTGGGGAGACTCAGAAGCACCCCAAGATCCATGGCAACACTGGAGCGGAATCCTCAGGTTCCGGCCCCGACTCCACACAAGGACTGAGTCCCCGGCATGGACGGGAGATGAATCCCGAGAGGTCCCCTAGCAACTCGCATGGGGACTGGCCTTTCCTGAGGCCAGCAGAGCGGCTCCCTGAGGTCCCCGTCATAACTCGAGAAGACCTGCCGCAACTCGAGAAAATCCAGGAGGTTCTCCCCTCCAGGCGAGATGAGGCCCATTTCCGCTGAGGTGTCACGAGGCTGACCACACCTCACTTCTGGAACTTCGAAAGGGTCCTTCACTGCCTTGGTGAAAATCAAGAAGTTCCCCGACATACCCGTCTCCACTCAAGAGGAAACACGAGGGTCCCACCCACATCCAGAGGAGCCTCGTTTCCTCGTCGTTGCTCGAGATGAGGGATCCTTTCCCTGCTTCGTCGGGAAAGAGTTCCCGGCATTCCCGTCGCATCTCAAGAGGAGGCCCTCTCAAGATGATCGACGAGAGGAACTCCAGGGTCGTGCCACCATTCCAAGAGTCCCCCAGATGTCTCAGTCCATTCCAGAGGAACCTCTTTTCCCTTCACCGGCTCGTCTTTCACGCTGAGGATCGACTCACACCAAGGTGGCACGTGGCACAGCCCTGTGGGAAAGCCTCGTGGGAAAGCATCGAGGGACAGCCTCGAGGGAAAGCCACAGATCCCTTGATCCATGTGACAGGAAGCGTGACACTACTGCAGCAGCTCGGGAGGAAAGCGCACGTGCAAGCCCCCAGTAGAGACGAGGCCTGATTCCCCTGGGGAGACTCAGAAGCACCCCAAGATCCATGGCAACACTGGATAGGAATCCTCAGGTTCCAGCCCCGACTCCACACAAGGTCTTAGGCCCCGGCATGGACGGGAGAGGAATCCCGAGATGGCCCCTAGCAACTCGCACGGGGACTGGTCTCTCCTGAGGCCACCAGAGCGGGTCCCTGAGGTCCCCGTCGTAACTCGAGAAGACCTGGCGCAACTCGAGAAAATCCAGGAGGTTCTCCCCTCCAGGCGAGATGAAGCCCATTTCCGCTGAGGCGTCTCCAGACTGATCACACCTCACCTCTGGAACTTCGAAAGGGTCCTTCACACCCTTGGTGCAAATCAAGAAGTTCCCCGACATACCCGTCTCCACTCGAGAGGAAACACGAGGGTCCCGCCCACATCCGGAGGAGCCCCGTTTCCGCCTCAAAGCTCGAGTGAGGGATCCTTTCCCTGCTTCGTCGGGAAAGTGTTCCCGGCGTTCCCGTCACATCTCAAGAGGAGGCCCTCTCTACAGGAACGGCGAGAGGAACTCCAGGGACGTGCCACCATTCAAAGACTCCCCCAGATGTCTCAGTCCATTCCAGAGGAACCTCTTTTCCCTTCACCGGCTCGTCCTTCACGCCGAGGATCGACTCACACCAAGGTGGCACGTGGCACAGCCCTATGGGAAAGCCTCGTGGGAAAGCCTCGAACGAAAGCCTCGAGGGAAACCACAGATCCATTGATCCACGTGACAGGAAGCGTGACACTACTGCTGCAGCTCGGGAGGAAAGCGCACGTGCAAGCCCCCACTCGAGACGAGGCCTGACTCCCCTGGGGAGACTCAGAAGCACCCCAAGATCCATGGCAACACTGGAGCGGAATCCTCAGGTTTGGCCCCGACCCCACACAAGGACTGAGTCCCCGGCATGGACGGGAGATGAATCCCGAGAGGTCCCCTAGCAACTCGCATGGGGACTGGCCTTTCCTGAGTCCACCAGAGCGGGTCCCTGAGGTCCCCGTCGTAACTCGAGAAGACCTGCCGCAACTCGAGAAAATCCAGGAGGTTCTCCCCTCCAGGCGAGATGAGGCCCATTTCCGCTGAGGCGTCTCGAGGCTGATCACACCTCACCTCTGGAACTTCGAAAGGGTCCTTCACACCCTTGGTGCAAATCAAGAAGTTCCCCGACATACCCGTCTCCACTCGAGAGGAAACACGAGGGTCCCACCCACATCCAGAGGAGCCCCGTTTCCGCCTCGTAGCTCGAGATGAGGGATCCTTTCCCTGCTTCGTCGGGAAAGAGTTCCCGGCCTTCCCGTCGCATCTCAAGAGGAGGCCGTCTCAACAGGAACGGCGAGAGGAACTCCAGGGTCTTGCCACCATTCCAAGAGTCCCCCAGATGTCACAGTCCATTGCAGAGGAACCTCTTTTCCCTTCACCGGCTCGTCTTTCACGCCGAGGATCGACTCACACCAAGGTGGCACGTGGCACAGCCCTGTGGGAAAGCCTCTTGGGAAAGCCTCGAGGGACAGCCTCGAGGGAAAGCCACAGATCCCTTGATCCACGTTCCAGGAACCGTGACACTACTGTTGCAGCTCGGGAGGAAAGCGCACGGGCATGCCCCCACTCGAGACGAGGCCTGACTCCCCTGCGGAGACTCAGAAGCACCCCAAGATCCATGGCAACACTGGAGAGGAATCCTCAGGTTCCGGCCCCGACTCCACACAAGGACTGAGGCCCCGGCATGGACGGTTGAGGAATCCCGAAAGGTCCCCTAGCAACTCGCATGGTGACTAGCCTTTCCTGAGGCCACCAGAGCTTGTCCCTGTGGTCCCCGTCGTAACTCGAGAAGACCTGCCGCAACTCGAGAAAATCCAGGAGGTTCTCCCCTCCAGGCGAGATGAGGCCCATTTCCACTGAGGCGTCTCGAGGCTGATCACACCTCACTTCTTGAACCTTGAAAGGGTCCTTCACACCCTTGGTGCAAATCAAGAAGTTCCCTGACATACCCGTCTCCACTCGAGAGGAAACACGAGGGTCCCGCCCACATCCAGAGGAGCCCCGTTTGCGCCTCGTAGCTCGAGATGACGGATCCTTTCCCTGCTTCGTCGGGAAAGAGTTCCCGGCGTTCCCGTCGCATCTCAAGAGGAGGCTCTCTCCACAGGAACGGCGAGAGGAACTCCAGGGTCGTGCCACCATTCCAAGAGTCCCCCAGATGTCTCAGTCCTTTCCAGAGGAACCTCTTTTCCCTTCACCGGATCGTTTTTCACGCCGAGGATAGACTCACACCAAGGTGGCACGTGGCACAGCCCTGTTGGAAAGCCTCGTGGGATAGCCTCGAGGGACAGCCTCGAGGGAAAGCCACAGATCCCTTGATCCACGTGACAGGAAGAGTGACACTACTGCTGCAGCTCGGGAAGAAAGCGCATGTGCATGCCCCCACACGAGACGAGGCCTGACTCCCCTGGGGAGACTCAGAAGCACCCCAAGATCAATGGCAACACTGGAGAGGAATCCTCAGGTTCCAGCCCCGACTCCACACTAGGTCTTAGGCCCCGGCATGGACGGGAGAGGAATTCCGAGATGACCCCTAGCAACTCGCATGGGGACTGCCCTTTCCTGAGGCCACCAGAACGGGTCCCTGAGGTCCCCGTCGTAACTCGAGAAGACCTGCCGCAACTCCAGAAAATCCAGGAGGTTCTCCCCTCCAGGCGAGATGAGGCCCATTTCGGCTGAGGCGTCTCCAGGCTTATCACACCTCACCTCTGGAACTTCAAAAGGGTCCTTCACACCCTTGGTGCAAGGCAAGAAGTTCTCCGACATACCCGTCTCCACTCGAGAGGAAACACGAGGGTCCCGCCCACATCCAGAGGAGCCCCGTTTCCGCCTCGTAGCTCGAGATGAGGGATCCTTTCCCTGCTTCGTCGGGAAAGAGTTCCCGGCGTTCCCGTCGCATCTCAAGAGGAGGCCCTCTCAACAGGAACGGCGACAGGAACTCCAGGGTCGAGTCACCATTCCAAGAGTCCCCCAGATATCTCAGTCCATTCCAGAGGAACCTCTTTTCCCTTCACCGTCTCGTCTTTCACGCCGAGGATCGACTCACACCAAGGTGGCACGTGGCACAGCCCTGTGGGGAAGCCTCGTGGGAAAGCCTCGAGCGAAAGCCTCGAGGGAAAGCCACAGATCCCTTGATCCACGTGACAGGAAGCGTGACACTACTGCTGTAGCTCGGTAGGAAAGCGTACGTGCATGCCCCCACTCGAGACGAGGCCTGACTCCCCTGCGGAGACTCAGAAGCACCCCAAGATCCATGGCAACACTGGAGAGGAATCCTCAGGTTCCGGCCCTGACTCCACACAAGGTCTTAGGCCCCGGCATGGACGGGAGAGGAATCCCGAGATGGCTAATAGCAACTCGCATGGGGACTGGCCTCTCCTGAGGCCACCAGAGCGGGTCCCTGAGGTCCCCGTCGTAACTCGAGAAGACCTGCCGCAACTCGAGAAAATCCAGGAGGTTCTCCCCTCCAGGCGAGATGAGGCCCATTTCCGCTGAGGCGTCTCGAGGCTGATCACACCTCACCTCTGGAACTTCGAAAGGGTCCTTCACACCCTTGGTGCAAATCAAGAAGTTTCCCGACATACCCGTCTCCACTCGAGAGGAAACACGAGGGTCCCGCCCACATCCAGAGGAGCCCCGTTTCCGCCTCCTAGCTCGAGATGAGGGATCCTTTCCCTGCTTCGTCGGGAAAGAGTTCCCGGCGTTCCCGTCGCATCTCAAGAGGAGGCCCTCTCAACAGAAACAGCGAGAGGAACTCCAGGGTCGTGCCACCATTCCAAGAGTCCCCCAGATATCTCAGTCCATTCCAGAGGAACCTCTTTTCCCTTCACCGGCTCGTCCTTCACGCCGAGGATCGACTCACACCAAGGTGGCACGTGGCACAGCCCTGTGGGAAAGCCTCCTGGGAAAGCCTCGAACAAAAGACTCGAGGGAAACCACAGATCCCTTGATCCACGTGACAGGAAGCGTGACACTACTGCTGCAGCTCGGGAGGAAAGCGCACGTGCAAGCCCCCACTCGAGACGAGGCCTGACTCCCCTGCGGAGACTCAGAAGCACCCCAAGATCCATGGCAACACTGGAGAGGAATCCTCAGGTTCCGGCCCCGACTCCACACAAGGTCTTAGGCCCCGGCATGCAAGGGAGAGGAATCCCGAGATGGCCCCTAGCAACTCGCATGGGAACTGGCCTTTCCTGAGGCCACCAGAGCGGGTCCCTGAGGTCCCCGTCGTAACTCGAGAAGACCTTCCGCAACTCGAGACAATCCAGGAGGTTCTCCCCTCCAGGCGAGATGAGGCCCATTTCCGCTGAGGCGTCTCGAGGCTGATCACACCTCACCTCTGGAACTTCGAAAGGGTCCTTCACACCCTTGGTGCAAATCAAGAAGTTCCCCGACATACCCGTCTCCACTCGAGAGTAAACGCGAGGGTCCCGCCCACATCCAGAGGAGCCCCGTTTCCGCCTCGTAGCTCGAGATGAGGGATCCTTTCCCTGCTTCGTCGGGAAAGAGTTCCCGGCGTTCCCGTCGCATCTCAAGAGGAGGCCCTCTCAAGAGGATCGACGAGAGGAACTCCAGGTTAGTGTCACCATTCCAAGAGTCCCCCAGATGTCTCAGTCCATTCCAGAGGAACCTCTTTTCCCTTCACCGGCTCGTCTTTCATGCCGAGGATCGACTCACACCAAGGTGGCGTGTGGCACAGCCCTGTGGGAAAGCCTCGTAGGAAAGCCTCGAGGGACAGCCTAGAGGGAAAGCCACAGATTCCTTTATCCACGTGACAGGAAGCGTGACACTACTGCTGCAGCTCGGGAGGAAAGCGCACGTGCATGCTCCCACTCGAGACGAGGCCTGACTCCCCTGGGGAGACTCAGAAGCACCCCAAGATCCATGGCAACACTGGAGAGGAATCCTCATGTGCCGTCCCCGACTCCACACAAGATCTTAGGCCCCGGCATGGACGGGAGAGTAATCCCGAGAGGGCCCCTAGCAACTCGCATGGGAACTGGAATCTCCTGAGGCCACCAGAGCGTGTCCCTGAGTTCCCCGTCGTAACTCGAGAAGACCTGCCGCAACTCGAGAAAATCCAGGAGGTTCTCCCCTCCAGGCGAGATGAGGCCCATTTCCGCTGAGGCGTCTCGAGGCTGATCACACCTCACCTCTGGAACTTCGAAAGGGTCCTTCACACCCTTGGTGCAAATCAAGAAATTCCCCGACATACCCGTCTCCACTCGAGAGGAATCACGAGGGTCCCGCCCACATCCGGAGGAGCCCCGTTTCCGCCTCGTAGCTCGAGATGAGGGATCCTTTCCCTGCTTCGTCGGGAAAGAGTTCCCGACGTTCCCGTCGCATCTCAAGAGGAGGCCCTCTCAACAGGAATGGCGAGAGGAACTCCAGGGTCGTACACCATTCCAAGAGTCCCCCAGATGTCTCAGTCCATTCCAGAGGAACCTCTTTTCCCTTCACCGGCTCGTCTTTCATGCCGAGGATCGACTCACACCAAGGTGGCGTGTGGCACAGCCCTGTGGGAAAGCCTCGTAGGAAAGCCTCGAGGGACAGCCTAGAGGGAAAGCCACAGATTCCTTGATCCACGTGACAGGAAGCGTGACACTACTGCTGCAGCTCGGGAGGAAAGCGCACGTGCATGCTCCCACTCGAGACGAGGCCTGACTCCCCTGGGGAGACTCAGAAGCACCCCAAGATCCATGGCAACACTGGAGAGGAATCCTCATGTGCCGTCCCCGACTCCACACAAGGTCTTAGGCCCCGGCATGGACGGGAGAGGAATCCCGAGAGGGCCCCTAGCAACTCGCATGGGGACTGCAATCTCCTGAGGCCACCAGAGCGTGTCCCTGAGTTCCCCGTCGTAACTCGAGAAGACCTGCCGCAACTCGAGAAAATCCAGGAGGTTCTCCCCTCCAGGCGAGATGAGGCCCATTTCCGCTGAGGCGTCTCGAGGCTGATCACACCTCACCTCTGGAACTTCGAAAGGGTCCTTCACACCCTTGGTGCAAATCAAGAAGTTCCCGGACATACCCGTCTCCACTCGAGAGGAAACACGAGGGTCCCGCCCACATCCGGAGGAGCCCCGTTTCCGCCTCGTAGCTCGAGATGAGGGATCCTTTCCCTGCTTCGTCGGGAAAGAGTTCCCGACGTTCCCGTCGCATCTCAAGTGGAGGCCCTCTCAACAGGAATGGCGAGAGGAACTCCAGGGTCGTGCCACCATTCCAAGAGTCCCCCAGATGTCTCAGTCCATTCCAGAGGAACCTCTTTTCGCTTCACCGGCTCGTCTTTCACGCCAAGGATCGACTCACACCACGGTGGCACGTGGCACAGCCCTGTGGGAAAGCCTCGTGGGAAAGCCTCGAGGGACAGCCTCGAGGGAAAGACACAGATCCCTTGATCCACGTGACAGGAAGCGTGACACTACTGCTGTAGCTCGGGAGGAAAGCGCACGTGCATGCCCCCACTCGAGACGAGGCCTGACTCCCCTGCGGAGACTCAGAAGCACCCCAAGATCCATGGCAACATTGGAGAGGAATCCTCAGGTTCCGGCCCCGACTCCACACAAGGTCTTAGGCCCCGGCATGGACGGGAGAGGAATCCCGAGATGGCCCCTAGCAACTCGCATAGGGACTGGCCTCTCCTGAGGCCCCCAGAGCGGGTCCCTGAGGTCCCCGTCGTAACTCAACAAGACCTGCCGCAACTCGAGAAAATCCAGGAGGTTCTCCCCTCGAGGCGAGATGAGGCCCGTTTCCTCTGAGGCGTCTCCAGGCTGATCACACCTCACCTCTGGAACTTCGAAAGGGTCCTTCACACCCTTGGTGCAAATCAAGAAGTTCCCCGACATACCCGTCTCCACTCGAGAGGAAACGCGAGGGTCCCGCCCACATCCAGAGGAGCCCCGTTTCCGCCTCGTAGCTCGAGATGAGGGATCCTTTCCCTGCTTCGTCGGGAAAGAGTTCCCGGCCTTCCCGTCACATCTCAAGAGGAGGCCTTCTCAACAGGAACGGCGAGAGGAACTCCAGGTTCGTGCCACCATTCCAAGAGTCCCCCAGATGTCTCAGTACATTCCAGAGGAACCTCTTTTCCCTTCACCGGCTCGTGTTTCACGCCGAGGATCGACTCACACCAAGGTGGCACGTGGCACAGACCAGAGGGAAAGCCTCGTGGGAAAGCCTCGAGGGACAGCCTCGAGGGAAAGCCACAGATCCCTTGATCCACGTGACAGGAAGCGTGACACTACTGCTACAGCTCGGGCGGAAAGCGCACGTGCATGCCCCCACTCGAGACGAGGCATGACTCCCCTAGGGAGACTCAGAAGCACCCCAAGATCCATGGCAACACTGGAGAGGAATCCTCAGGTGCCGTCCCCGACTCCACACAAGGTCTTAGGCCCCGGCATGGACGGGAGAGGAATCCCGAGAGGGCCCCTAGCAACTCGCATGGGGACTGGAATCTCCTAAGGGCACCAGAGCGTGTCCCTGAGTTCCCCGTCGTAACTCGAGAAGACCTGCCGCAACTCGAGAAAATCCAGGAGGTTCTCCCCTCCAGGCGAGATGAGGCCCATTTCCGCTGAGGCATCTCGAGGCTGATCACACCTCACCTCTGGAACTTCGAAAGGGTCCTTCACACCCTTGGTGCAAATCAAGAAGTTCCCCGACATACCCGTCTCCACTCGAGAGGAAACACGAGGGTCCCGCCCACATCCGGAGGAGCCCCGTTTCCGCCTCGTAGCTCGAGATGAGGGATCCTTTCCCTGCTTCGTCGGGAAAGAGTTCCCGGCGTTCCCGTCGCATCTCAAGAGGAGGCCCTCTCAACAGGAATGGCGAGAGGAACTCCAGGGTCGTGCACCATTCCAAGAGTCCCCCAGATGTCTCAGTCCATTCCAGAGGAACCTCTTTTCCCTTCACCGGCTCATCTTTCACGCCGAGGATCGACTCACACCAAGGTGGCACATGGCACAGCCCTGTGGGAAAGCCTCGTGGGAAAGCCTCGAGGGTCATCCTCGAGGGAAAGCCACAGATCCCTTGATCCACGTGATAGGAAGCGTGACACTACTCTTGCAGCTCGGGAGGAAAGCGCACGTGCATGCCCCCACTCGAGACGAGGCCTTACTCCCCTGGGGAGACTCAGAAGCACCCAAAAATCCATGGCAACACTGGAGAGGAATCGTCAGTTTCCGGCCCCGACTCCACACAAGGTCTTAGGCCCTGGCATGGACGGGAGAGGAATCCCGAGATGGCCCCGAGCAACTCGCATGGGGACTGGCCTCTCCTGAGGCCACCAGAGCGGGTCCCTGAGGTCCCCGTTGTAACTCGAGAAGACCTGCCGCAACTCTAGAAAATCCAGGAGGTTCTCCCCTCCAGGCGAGATGAGGCCCATTTCCACTGAGGCGTCTCGAGGCTGATCACACCTCACCTCTGGAACTTCGAAAGGGTCCTTCACACCCTTAGTGCAAATCAAGAAGTTCCCCGACATACCCGTCTCCACTCGAGAGGAAACACGAGGGTCCCGCCCACATCCAGTGGAGCCCCGTTTCCGCCTCGTAGCTCGAGATGAGGGATCCTTTCCATGCTTCTTCGGGAAAGAGTTCCCGGCGTTCCCGTCGCATCTCAAGAGGAGGCTCTCTCAAGAGGATCGACGAGAGGAACTCCAGGGTCGTGCCACCATTCCAAGAGTCCCCCAGATGTCTCAGTCCATTCCAGAGGAACCTCTTTTCGCTTCACCGGCTCGTCTTTCACGCCGTGGATCGAATCACACCACGGTGGCACGTGGCACAGCCCTGTGGGAAAGCCTCGTGGGAAAGCCTCGAGGGACAGCCTCGAGGGAAAGCCACAGATCCCTTGATCCACGTGACAGGAAGCGTGACAGTACTGCTGTCGCTCGGGAGGAAAGCGCACGTGCATGCCCCCACTCGAGACGAGGCCTGACTCCCCTGCGGAGACTCAGAAGCACCCCAAGATCCATGGCAACATTGGAGAGGAATCCTCAGGTTCCGGCCACGACTACACCCAAGGTCTTAGGCCCCGGCATGGACGGGAGAGGAATCCCGAGATGGCCCCTAGCAACTCGCATGCGGACTGGCCTCTCCTGAGGCCACCAGAGCGTGTCCCTGAGGTCCCCGTCGTAACTCGAGAAGACCTGCCGCAACTCGAGAAAATCCAGGAGGTTCTCCCCTCCAGGCGAGATGAGGCCCATTTCCGCTGAGGCGTCTCGAGGCTGATCACACCTCACCTCTGGAACTTCGAAAGGGTCCTTCACAACCTTGGTGCAAATCAAGAAGTTCCCCCGAGATACCAGTCTCCACTCGAGAGGAAACACGAGGGTACCGCCCACATCCGGAGGAGCCCAGTTTCCGCCTCGTAGCTCGAGATGAGGGATCCTTTCCCTGCTTCGTCGGGAAAGAGTTCCCGGCGTTCCCGTCGCATCTCAAGAGGAGGCCCTCTCAACAGGAATGGCGAGAGGAACTCCAGGGTCGTGCAGCATTCCAAGAGTCCCCCAGATGTCTCAGTCCATTCCAGAGGAACCTCTTTTCCACTTCACCGGCTCGTCTTTCACGCCGAGGATCGACTCACACCAAGGTGGCACGTGGCACAGCCCTGTGGGAAAGCCTCGTGGGAAAGCCTCGAGGGACAGCCTCGAGGGAAAGCCACAGATCCCTTGATCCACATGATAGGAAGCGTGACACTACTCTTGCAGCTCGGGAGGAAAGCGCACGTGCATGCCCCCACTCGAGACGAGGCCTGACTCCCCTGCGGATACTCAGAAGCACCCAAGATCCATGGCAACATTGGAGAGGAATCCTCAGGTTCCGGCCCAGACTCCACACAAGGTCTTAGGCCCCGGCATGGACGGGAGAGGAATCCCGAGATGGCCCCTAGCAACTCGCATAGGGACTGGCCTCTTCCTGAGGCCACCAGAGCGGGTCCCTGAGGTCCCCGTCCTAACTCGACAAGACCTGCTGCAACTCGAGAAAATCCAGGAGGTTCTCCCCTCCAGTGAGATGAGGCCCATTTCCGCTGAGGCGTCTCGAGGCTGATCACACCTCACCTCTGGAACTTCGAAAGGGTCCTTCACACCCTTGGTGCAAATCAAGAAGTTCCCCGACATACCCGTCTCCACTCGAGAGGAAAACACGAGGGTCCCGCCCACATCCAGAGGAGCCCCGTTTCCGCCTCGTAGCTCGAGATGAGGGATCCTTTCCCTGCTTCGTCGGGAAAGAGTTCCCGGCGTTCCCGTCGCATCTCAAGAGGAGGCCCTCTCAACAGGAACGGCGAGAGGAACTCCAGGGTCGTGCCACCATTCCAAGAGTCCCCCAGATATCTCAGTCCATTCCAGAGGAAACTCTTTACCCTTCACCGGCTCGTCCTTCACGCCGAGGATCGACTCACACCAAGGTGGCACGTGGCACAGCCCTGTGGGAAAGCCTCGTGGGAAAGCCTCGAGGGAAAGCCTCGAGGGAAAGCCACAGATCCCTTGATCCACGTGACAGGAAGCGTGACACTACTGCTTCAGCTCGGGAGGAAAGCGCACGTGCATGCCCCCACTCGAGACGAGACATGACTCCCCTAGGGAGACTCAGAAGCACCCCAAGATCCATGGCAACACTGGAGAGGAATCCTCAGGTTCGGGCCCCGACTCCACACAAGGTCTTAGGCCCCAGCATGGACGGGAGAGGAATCCCGAGATGGCCCCTAGCAACTCGCATGGGGACTGGCCTCTCCTGAGGCCCCCAGAGCGGGTCCCTGAGGTCCCCGTCGTAACTCGACAAGACCTGCCGCAACTCGAAGAAAATCCAGGAGGTTCTCCCCTCGAGGCGAGATGAGGCCCGTTTCCTCAGAGACGTCTCCAGGCTGATCACACCTCACCTCTGGAACTTCGAAAGGGTCCTTCACACCCTTGGTGCAAATCAAGAAGTTCCCCGACATACCCGTCTCCACTCGAGAGGAAACGCGAGGGTCCCGCCCACATCCAGAGGAACCCCGTTTCCGCCTCGTAGCTCGAGATGAGGGATCCTTTCCCTGCTTCGTCGGGAAAGAGTTCCCGGCCTTCCCGTCACATCTCAAGAGGAGGCCTTCTCAACAGGAACGGCGAGAGGAACTCCAGGTTCGTGCCACCATTCCAAGAGTCCCCCAGATGTCTCAGTACATTCCAGAGGAACCTCTTTTCCCTTCACCGGCTCGTGTTTCACACCGAGGATCGACTCACACCAAGGTGGCACGTGGCACAGACCAGAGGGAAAGCCTCGTGGGAAAGCCTCGAGGGACAGCCTCGAGGGAAAGCCACAGATCCCTTGATCCACGTGACAGGAAGCGTGACACTACTGCTGCAGCTCGGGCGCAAAGCGCACGTGCATGCCCCCACTCGAGACGAGGCATGACTCCCCTGGGGAGACTCAGAAGCACCCCAAGATCCATGGCAACACTGGAGAGGAATCCTCAGGTGCCATCCCCGACTCCACACAAGGTCTTAGGCCCCGGCATGGACGGGAGAGGAATCCCGAGAGGGCCCCTAGCAACTCGCATGGGGACTGGAATCTCCTGAGGGCACCAGAGCGTGTCCCTGAGTTCCCCGTCGTAACTCGAGAAGACCTGCCGCAACTCGAGAAAATCCAGGAGGTTCTCCCCTCCAGGCGAGATGAGGCCCATTTCCGCTGAGGCGTCTCGAGGCTGATCACACCTCACCTCTGGAACTTCGAAAGGGTCCTTCACACCTTTGGTGCAAATCAAGAAGTTCCCCGACATACCCGTCTCCACTCGAGAGGAAACACGAGGGTCCCGCCCACATCCGGAGGCGCCCCGATTCCGCCTCGTAGCTCGAGATGAGGGATCCTTTCCCTGCTTCGTCGGGAAAGAGTTCCCGACGTTCCCGTCGCATCTCAAGAGGAGGCCCTCTCAACAGGAATGGCGAGAGGAACTCCAGGGTCGTGCACCATTCCAAGAGTCCCCCAGATGTCTCAGTCCATTCCAGAGGAACCTCTTTTCCCTTCACCGGCTCGTCTTTCACGCCGAGGATCGACTCACACCAAGGTGGCACGTGGCACAGCCCTGTGGGAAAGCCTCGTGGGAAAGCCTCGAGGGTCATCCTCGAGGGAAAGCCACAGATCCCTTGATCCACGTGACAGGAAGCGTGACACTACTCTTGCAGCTCGGGAGGAAAGCGCACGTGCATGCCCCCACTCGAGACGAGGCCTTACTCCCCTGGGGAGACTCAGAAGCACCCCAAAATCCATGGCAACACTGGAGAGGAATCGTCAGTTTCCGGCCCCGACTCCACACAAGGTCTTAGGACCTGGCATGGACGGGAGAGGAATCCCGAGATGGCCCCGAGCAACTCGCATGGGGACTGGCCTCTCCTGAGGCCACCAGAGCGGGTCCCTGAGGTCCCCGTTGTAACTCGAGAAGACCTGCTGCAACTCGAGAAAATCCAGGAGGTTCTCCCATCCAGGCGAGATGAGGCCCATTTACACTGAGGCGTCTCGAGGCTGATCACACCTCACCTCTGGAACTTCGAAAGGGTCCTTCACACCCTTGGTGCAAATCAAGAAGTTCCCCGACATACGCGTCTCCTCTCGAGAGGAAACACGAGGGTCCCGCCCTCATCCAGAGGAGCCCCGTTTCCGCCTCGTAGCTCGAGATGAGGGATCCTTTCCCTGCTTCGTCGGGAAAGAGTTCCCGGCGTTCCCGTCGCATCTCAAGAGGAGGCTCTCTCAAGAGGATCGACGAGAGGAACTCCAGGGTCGTGCCACCATTCCAAGAGTCCCCCAGATGTCTCAGTCCATTCCAGAGGAACCTCTTTTCCCTTCACCGGATCGTCTTTCATGCCGAGGATCGACTCACACCACGGTGGCACGTGGCACAGCCCTGTGGGAAAGCCTCGTGGGAAAGCCTCGAGGGACAGCCTCGAGGGAAAGCCACAGATCCCTTGATCCACGTGACAGGAAGCGTGACACTACTGCTGTAGCTCGGGAGGAAAGCGCACGTGCATGCCCCCACTCGAGACGAGGCATGACTCCCCTAGGGAGACTCAGAAGCACCCCAAGATCCATGGCAACACTGGAGAGGAATCCTCAGGTGCCGTCCCCGACTCCACACAAGGTCTTAGGCCCCAGCATGGACGGGAGAGGAATCCCGAGAGGGCCCCTAGCAACTCGCATGGGGACTGGCCTCTCCTGAGGCCACCAGAGCGGGTCCCTGAGGTCTCCGTCGTAACTCGGGAAGGCCTGCCGCAACTCGAGAAAATCCAGGAGGTTCTCCCCTCCTGGCGAGATGAGGCCCATTTCCGCTGAAGCGTCTCCAGGCTGATGACACCTCACCTCTGGAACTTCGAAAGGGTCCTTCACACCCTTGGTGCAAATCAAGAAGTTCCCGGACATACCCGTCTCCACTCGAGAGGAAACACGAGGGTCCCGCCCACATGCAGAGGAGCCCCGTTTCTGCCTCGTAGCTCGAGATGAGGTATCCTTTCCCTGCTTCGTCGGGAAAGAGTTCCCGGCCTTCCCGTCGCATCTCAAGAGGAGGCCCTCTCAAGAGGATAGACGAGAGGAACTCCAGGGTCGTGCCACCATTCCAAGAGTCCCCCAGATGTCTCAGTCCATTCCAGAGGAACCTCTTTTCCATTCACCGGCTCGTCTTTCACGCCGAGGATCGACTCACACCAAGGTGGCACGTGGCACAGCCCTGTGGGAAAGCCTCGTGGGAAAGCCTCGAGGGACAGCCTCGAGGGAAAGCCACAGATCCCTTGATCCACGTGACAGGAAGCGTGACACTACCGTTGCAGGTCAGGAGGAAAGCGCACGTGCATGCCCCCACTCGAGACGAGGCCTGACTCCCCTGGGGAGACTCAGAATCACCCCAAGATCCATGGCAACACTGGAGAGGAATCGTCAGGTTCCGGCCCCGACTCCACACAAGGTCTTAGGCCCTGGCATGGACGGGAGAGGAATCCCGAGATGACCCCTAGCAACTCGCATGGGGACTGCGCTTTCCTGAGACCACCAGAGCGGGTCCCTGAGGTCCCCGTCGTAACTCGAGAAGACCTGCCGCAACTCGAGAAAATCCAGGAGGTTCTCCCCTCCAGGCGAGATGAGGCCCATTTCCGCTGAGGCGTCTCGAGGCTGATCACACCTCACCTCTGGAACTTCGAAAGGGTCCTTCACACCCTTGGTGCAAATCAAGAAGTTCCCCGTCATACCCGTCTCCACTCGAGAGAAAACGCGAGGGACCCGCCCACATCCAGAGGAGCCCCGTTTCCGCCTCGTAGCTCGAGATGAGGGATCCTTTCCCTGCTTCGTCGGGAAAGAGTTCCCGGCCTTCCCGTCACATCTCAAGAGGAGGCCTTCTCAACAGGAACGGCGAGAGGAAATCCAGGTTCGTGCCACCATTCCAAGAGTCCCCCAGATGTCTCAGTACATTCCAGAGGAACCTCTTTTCCCTTCACCGGCTCGTCTTTCACGCCGAGGATAGACTCACAACAAGGTGGCACGTGGCACAGCCCTGTTGGAAAGCCTCGTGGGAAAGCCTCGAGGGACAGCCTCGAGGGAAAGCCACAGATCCCTTGATCCACGTGACAGGAAGAGTGACACTATTGCTGCAGCTCGGGCGGAAAGCGCACGTGCATGCCCCCACTCGAGACGGGCCCTGACTCCCCTGGGGAGACTTAGAAGCACCCCAAGATCCATGGCAACACTGGAGAGGAATCCTCAGGTTCCGGCCCGGACTCCACACAAGGACTGAGGCCCCAGCATGGACGGGAGAGGAATCCCGAGATGGCCCATAGCAAATCGCATGGGGACTGGCCTCTCCTGAGGCCCCCAGAGCGGGTCCCTGAGGTCCCCGTCGTAACTCGGGAAGACCTGCCACAACTCGAGAAAATCCAGGAGGTTCTCCCCTCCAGGCGAGATGAGGCCCATTTCCGCTGAGGCGTCTCCAGGCTGATCACACCTCACCTCTGGAACTTCGAAAGGGTCCTTCACACCCTTGGTGCAAATCAAGAAGTTCCCCGACATACCCGTCTCCACTCGAGAGGAAACGCGAGGGTCCCGCCCACATCCGGAGGAGCCCCGTTTCCGCCTCGTAGCTCGAGATGAGGGATCCTTTCCCTGCTTCGTCGGGAAAGAGTTCCCGGCCTTCCCGTCACATCTCAAGAGGAGGCCTTCTCAACAGGAACGGCGAGAGGAACTCCAGGTTCGTGCCACCATTCCAAGAGTCCCCCAGATGTCTCAGTACATTCCAGAGGAACCTCTTTTCCCTTCACCGGCTCGTGTTTCACACCGAGGATCGACTCACACCAAGGTGGCACGTGGCACAGACCAGAGGGAAAGCCTCGTGGGAAAGCCTCGAGGGACAGCCTCGAGGGAAAGCCACAGATCCCTTGATCCACGTGACAGGAAGCGTGACACTACTGCTGCAGCTCGGGCGCAAAGCGCACGTGCATGCCCCCACTCGAGACGAGGCATGACTCCCCTGGGGAGACTCAGAAGCACCCCAAGATCCATGGCAACACTGGAGAGGAATCCTCAGGTGCCATCCCCGACTCCACACAAGGTCTTAGGCCCCGGCATGGACGGGAGAGGAATCCCGAGAGGGCCCCTAGCAACTCGCATGGGGACTGGAATCTCCTGAGGGCACCAGAGCGTGTCCCTGAGTTCCCCGTCGTAACTCGAGAAGACCTGCCGCAACTCGAGAAAATCCAGGAGGTTCTCCCCTCCAGGCGAGATGAGGCCCATTTCCGCTGAGGCGTCTCGAGGCTGATCACACCTCACCTCTGGAACTTCGAAAGGGTCCTTCACACCTTTGGTGCAAATCAAGAAGTTCCCCGACATACCCGTCTCCACTCGAGAGGAAACACGAGGGTCCCGCCCACATCCGGAGGCGCCCCGATTCCGCCTCGTAGCTCGAGATGAGGGATCCTTTCCCTGCTTCGTCGGGAAAGAGTTCCCGACGTTCCCGTCGCATCTCAAGAGGAGGCCCTCTCAACAGGAATGGCGAGAGGAACTCCAGGGTCGTGCACCATTCCAAGAGTCCCCCAGATGTCTCAGTCCATTCCAGAGGAACCTCTTTTCCCTTCACCGGCTCGTCTTTCACGCCGAGGATCGACTCACACCAAGGTGGCACGTGGCACAGCCCTGTGGGAAAGCCTCGTGGGAAAGCCTCGAGGGTCATCCTCGAGGGAAAGCCACAGATCCCTTGATCCACGTGACAGGAAGCGTGACACTACTCTTGCAGCTCGGGAGGAAAGCGCACGTGCATGCCCCCACTCGAGACGAGGCCTTACTCCCCTGGGGAGACTCAGAAGCACCCCAAAATCCATGGCAACACTGGAGAGGAATCGTCAGTTTCCGGCCCCGACTCCACACAAGGTCTTAGGACCTGGCATGGACGGGAGAGGAATCCCGAGATGGCCCCGAGCAACTCGCATGGGGACTGGCCTCTCCTGAGGCCACCAGAGCGGGTCCCTGAGGTCCCCGTTGTAACTCGAGAAGACCTGCTGCAACTCGAGAAAATCCAGGAGGTTCTCCCATCCAGGCGAGATGAGGCCCATTTACACTGAGGCGTCTCGAGGCTGATCACACCTCACCTCTGGAACTTCGAAAGGGTCCTTCACACCCTTGGTGCAAATCAAGAAGTTCCCCGACATACGCGTCTCCTCTCGAGAGGAAACACGAGGGTCCCGCCCTCATCCAGAGGAGCCCCGTTTCCGCCTCGTAGCTCGAGATGAGGGATCCTTTCCCTGCTTCGTCGGGAAAGAGTTCCCGGCGTTCCCGTCGCATCTCAAGAGGAGGCTCTCTCAAGAGGATCGACGAGAGGAACTCCAGGGTCGTGCCACCATTCCAAGAGTCCCCCAGATGTCTCAGTCCATTCCAGAGGAACCTCTTTTCCCTTCACCGGATCGTCTTTCATGCCGAGGATCGACTCACACCACGGTGGCACGTGGCACAGCCCTGTGGGAAAGCCTCGTGGGAAAGCCTCGAGGGACAGCCTCGAGGAAAGCCACAGATCCCTTGATCCACGTGACAGGAAGCGTGACACTACTGCTGTAGCTCGGGAGGAAAGCGCACGTGCATGCCCCCACTCGAGACGAGGCATGACTCCCCTAGGGAGACTCAGAAGCACCCCAAGATCCATGGCAACACTGGAGAGGAATCCTCAGGTGCCGTCCCCGACTCCACACAAGGTCTTAGGCCCCGGCATGGACGGGAGAGGAATCCCGAGAGGGCCCCTAGCAACTCGCATGGGGACTGGCCTCTCCTGAGGCCACCAGAGCGGGTCCCTGAGGTCTCCGTCGTAACTCGGGAAGGCCTGCCGCAACTCGAGAAAATCCAGGAGGTTCTCCCCTCCTGGCGAGATGAGGCCCATTTCCGCTGAAGCGTCTCCAGGCTGATGACACCTCACCTCTGGAACTTCGAAAGGGTCCTTCACACCCTTGGTGCAAATCAAGAAGTTCCCGGACATACCCGTCTCCACTCGAGAGGAAACACGAGGGTCCCGCCCACATGCAGAGGAGCCCCGTTTCTGCCTCGTAGCTCGAGATGAGGTATCCTTTCCCTGCTTCGTCGGGAAAGAGTTCCCGGCCTTCCCGTCGCATCTCAAGAGGAGGCCCTCTCAAGAGGATAGACGAGAGGAACTCCAGGGTCGTGCCACCATTCCAAGAGTCCCCCAGATGTCTCAGTCCATTCCAGAGGAACCTCTTTTCCATTCACCGGCTCGTCTTTCACGCCGAGGATCGACTCACACCAAGGTGGCACGTGGCACAGCCCTGTGGGAAAGCCTCGTGGGAAAGCCTCGAGGGACAGCCTCGAGGGAAAGCCACAGATCCCTTGATCCACGTGACAGGAAGCGTGACACTACCGTTGCAGGTCAGGAGGAAAGCGCACGTGCATGCCCCCACTCGAGACGAGGCCTGACTCCCCTGGGGAGACTCAGAATCACCCCAAGATCCATGGCAACACTGGAGAGGAATCGTCAGGTTCCGGCCCCGACTCCACACAAGGTCTTAGGCCCTGGCATGGACGGGAGAGGAATCCCGAGATGACCCCTAGCAACTCGCATGGGGACTGCGCTTTCCTGAGACCACCAGAGCGGGTCCCTGAGGTCCCCGTCGTAACTCGAGAAGACCTGCCGCAACTCGAGAAAATCCAGGAGGTTCTCCCCTCCAGGCGAGATGAGGCCCATTTCCGCTGAGGCGTCTCGAGGCTGATCACACCTCACCTCTGGAACTTCGAAAGGGTCCTTCACACCCTTGGTGCAAATCAAGAAGTTCCCCGTCATACCCGTCTCCACTCGAGAGAAAACGCGAGGGACCCGCCCACATCCAGAGGAGCCCCGTTTCCGCCTCGTAGCTCGAGATGAGGGATCCTTTCCCTGCTTCGTCGGGAAAGAGTTCCCGGCCTTCCCGTCACATCTCAAGAGGAGGCCTTCTCAACAGGAACGGCGAGAGGAAATCCAGGTTCGTGCCACCATTCCAAGAGTCCCCCAGATGTCTCAGTACATTCCAGAGGAACCTCTTTTCCCTTCACCGGCTCGTCTTTCACGCCGAGGATAGACTCACAACAAGGTGGCACGTGGCACAGCCCTGTTGGAAAGCCTCGTGGGAAAGCCTCGAGGGACAGCCTCGAGGGAAAGCCACAGATCCCTTGATCCACGTGACAGGAAGAGTGACACTATTGCTGCAGCTCGGGCGGAAAGCGCACGTGCATGCCCCCACTCGAGACGGGCCCTGACTCCCCTGGGGAGACTTAGAAGCACCCCAAGATCCATGGCAACACTGGAGAGGAATCCTCAGGTTCCGGCCCGGACTCCACACAAGGACTGAGGCCCCAGCATGGACGGGAGAGGAATCCCGAGATGGCCCATAGCAAATCGCATGGGGACTGGCCTCTCCTGAGGCCACCAGAGCGGGTCCCTGAGGTCCCCGTCGTAACTCGGGAAGACCTGCCACAACTCGAGAAAATCCAGGAGGTTCTCCCCTCCAGGCGAGATGAGGCCCATTTCCGCTGAGGCGTCTCCAGGCTGATCACACCTCACCTCTGGAACTTCGAAAGGGTCCTTCACACCCTTGGTGCAAATCAAGAAGTTCCCCGACATACCCGTCTCCACTCGAGAGGAAACACGACGGTCCCGCCCACATCCGGAGGAGCCCCGTTTCCGCCTCGTAGCTCGAGATGAGGGATCCTTTCCCTGCTTCGTCGAGAATGAGTTCCCGGCGTTCCCGTCGCATCTCAAGAGGAGGCCTTCTCAACAAGAACGGCGAGAGGAACTCCAGGGTCGTGCCACCATTCAGAGTCCCCCAGATGTCTCAGTCCATTCCAGAGGAACCTCTTTTCCCTTCACCGGCTCGTCTTTCACGCCGAGGATCGACTCACACAAAGGTGGCACGTGGCACAGCCCTGTGGGAAAGCCTCGTGCGAAAGCCTCGAGGGACAGACTCAAGGGAAAGCCACAGATCCCTTGATCCACGTAACAGGAAGAGTGACACTACTGCTGCAGCTCGGGAGGAAAGCGCACGTGCATGCCCCCACTCGAGACGAGGCCTGACTCCCCTGGGGAGACTCAGAAGCACCCCAAGATCCATGGCAACACTGGAGAGGAATCCTCAGGTTCCGGCCCCGACTCCACACAAGGTCTTAGACCCTGGCATGGACGGGAGAGGAATCCCGAGATGACACCTAGCAACTCGCATGGGGACTGCCCTTTCCTGAGACCACCAGAGCGGGTCCCTGAGGTCCCCGTCGTAACTCGAGAAGACCTGTCGCAACTCCAGAAAATCCAGGAGGTTCTCCCCTCCAGGCGAGATGAGGCCCATTTCCACTGAGGCGCCTCCAGGCTGATCACACCTCACCTCTGGAACTTCGAAAGGGTCCTTCACACCCTTGGTGGAAATCAAGAAGTTCCCCGACATACCCGTCTCCACTCGAGAGGAAACACGAGGGTCCCGCCACATCCAGGGGAGCCTCGTTTCCACCTCGTAGCTCCAGATGAGGGATCCTGTCCCTGCTTCGTCGGGAAAGAGTTCCCAGCGTTCCCGTCGCATCTCAAGAGGAGGCCCTCTTAACAGGAACGGCGAGAGGTACTCCAGGGTCGTGCCACCATTCCAAGAGTCCCCCTGATGTCTCAGTCCATTGCAGAGGAAACTCTTTACCCTTCACCGGCTCGTCCTTCACGCCGAGGATCGACTCACACCAAGGTGGCACGTGGCACAGCCCTGTGGGAAAGCCTCGTGGGAAAGCCTCGAGCGAAAGCCTCGAGGGAAAGCCACAGATCCCTTGATCCACGTGACAGGAAGCGTGACACTACTGCTGTAGCTCGGTAGGAAAGCGCACGTGCATGCCCCCACTTGAGACGAGGCATGACTCCCCTGGGGAGACTCAGAAGCACCCCAAGATCCATGGCAACACTGGAGAGGAATCCTAAGGTTCCGGCCCCGACTCCACACAAGGTCTTAGGCCCCGGCATGGACGGGAGAGGAATCCCGAGATGGCTCCTAGCAACTCGCATAGGGACTGGCCTCTCCTGAGGCCACCAGAGCGGGTCCCTGATGTCCCCGTCGTAACTCGAGAAGACCTGCCGCAACTCGAGAAAATCCAGGAGGTTCTCCCCTTCAGGCGAGATGAGGCCCATTTCCGCTGAGGCATCTCGAGGCTGATCACACCTCACCTCTGGAACTTCGAAAGGGTCCTTCACACCCTTGGTGCAAATCAAGAAGTTCCCCGACATACCCGTCTCCACTCGAGAGGAAACACGAGGGTCCCGCCCACATCCAGAGGAGCCACGTTTCCGCCTGGTAGCTCGAGATGAGGGATCCTTTCCCTGCTTCGTCGGGAAAGAGTTCCCGGCGTTCCCGTCGCATCTCAAGAGGAGGCCCTCTCAACAGGAACGGCGAGAGGAACTCCAGGGTCGTGCCACCATTCCAAGAGTCCCCCAGATATCTCAGTCCATTCCAGAGGAAACTCTTTACCCTTCACCGGCTCGTCCTTCACGCCGAGGATCGACTCACACCAAGGTGGCACGTGGCAGAGCCCTGTGGGAAAGCCTCGTGGGAAAGCCTCGAACGAAAGCCTCGAGGGAAACCACAGATTCCTTGATCCACGTGACAGGAAGCGTGACACTACTGCTGCCGCTCGGGAGGAAAGCGCATATGCAAGCCCCCACACAAGACGAGGCCTGACTCCCCTGGGGAGACTCAGAAGCACCCCAAGATCCATGGCAACACTGGAGAGGAATCGTCAGTTTCCGGCCCCGACTCCACACAAGGTCTTAGGCCCCGGCATGGACCGGAGAGGAATCCGGAGAGGGCCCCTAGCAACTCGCATAGGGACTGGCCTCTCATGAGGCCACCAGAGCGTGTCCCTGAGGTCCCCGTCGTAACTCGAGAAGACCTGCCGCAACTCGAGAAAATCCAGGAGGTTCTTCCCTCCAGGCGAGATGAGGCCCATTTCCGCTGAGGCGTCTCGAAGCTGATCACACCTCACCTCTGGAACTTCGAAAGGGTCCTTCACACCCTTGGTGCAAATCAAGAAGTTCCCCGACATACCCGTCTCCACTCGAGAGGAAACACGAGGGTCCCGCCCACATCCGGAGGAGCCCAGTTTCCGCCTCGTAGCTCGAGATGAGGGATCCTTTCCCTGCTTCGTCGGGAAAGAGTTCCCGGCGTTCCCGTCGCATCTCAAGAGGAGGCCCTCTCAACAGGAACGGCGAGAGGAACTCCAGGGTCGTGCACCATTCCAGGAGTCCCCCAGATGTCTCAGTCCATTCCACAGGAACCTCTTTTCCCTTCACCGGCTCCTCTTTCACGCCGAGGATCGACTCACACCAAGGTGGCACGTGGCACAGCCCTGTACGAAAGCCTCGTGGGAAAGCCTCGAGGGACAGCCTCGAGGGAAAGCCACAGATCCCTTGCTCCACGTGATAGGAAGCGTGACACTACTCTTGCAGCTCGGGAGGAAAGCGCACGTGCATGCCCCCACTCGAGACGAGGCCTGACTCCCCTGGGGAGACTCAGAAGCACCCAAAAATCCATGGCAACACTGGAGAGGAATCGTCAGTTTCCGGCCCCGACTCCACACAAGGTCTTAGGACCTGGCATGGACGGGAGAGGAATCCCGAGATGGCCCCGAGCAACTCGCATGGGGACTGGATTCTCCTGAGGCCACCAGAGCGGGTCCCTGAGGTCCCCGTTGTAACTCGAGAAGACCTGCTGCAACTCGAGAAAATCCAGGAGGTTCTCCCATCCAGGCGAGATGAGGCCCATTTACACTGAGGCGTCTCGAGGCTGATCACACCTCACCTCTGGAACTTCGAAAGGGTCCTTCACACCCTTGGTGCAAATCAAGAAGTTCCCCGACATACCCGTCTCCTCTCGAGAGGAAACACGAGGGTCCCGCCCTCATCCAGAGGAGCCCCGTTTCCGCCTCGTAGCTTGAGATGAGGGATCCTTTCCCTGCTTCGTCGGGAAAGAGTTCCCGGCGTTCCCGTCGCATCTCAAGAGGAGGCCCTCTCAAGAGGATCGACGAGAGGAACTCCAGGGTCGTGCCACCATTCCAAGAGTCCCCCAGATGTCTCAGTCCATTCCAGAGGAACCTCTTTTCCCTTCACCGGCTCGTCTTTCACGCCGAGGATCGACTCACACCAAGGTGGCACGTGGCACAGCCCTGTGGGAAAGCCTCGTGGGAAAGCCTCGAGGGACAGCCTCGAGGGAAAGCCACAGATCCCTTGATCCACGTGACAGGAAGCGTGACAGTACTGCTGTAGCTCGGGAGGAAAGCGCACGTGCATGCCCCCACTCGAGACGAGGCCTGACTCCCCTGCGGAGACTCAGAAGCACCTCAAGATCCATGGCAACATTGGAGAGGAATCCTCAGGTTCCGGCCCCGACTCCACACAAGGTCTTAGGCCCCGGCATGGACGGGAGAGGAATCCCGAGATGGCCCCTAGCAACTCGCATGGGTACTGGCCTTTCCTGAGGCCACCAGAGCGGGTCCCTGAGGTCCCCGTCGTAACTCGACAAGACCTGCCGCAACTCGAGAAAATCCAGGAGGTTCTCCCCTCCAGGCGAGATGAGGCCCATTTCCGCTGAGGTGTCTCGAGGCTGATCACACCTCACCTCTGGAACTTCGAAAGGGTCCTTCACACCCTTGGTGCAAATCAAGAAGTTCCCCGACATACCCGTCTCCACTCGAGAGGAAACACGAGGGTCCCGCCCACATCCGGAGGAGCCTCGTTTCCGCCTGGTAGCTCGAGATGAGGGATCCTTTCCCTGCTTCGTCGGGAAAGAGTTCCCGGCGTTCCGGTCGCATCTCAAGAGGAGGCCCTCTCAACAGGAACGGCGAGAGGAACTCCAGGGTCGTGCCACCATTCCAAGAGTCCCCCAGATATCTCAGTCCATTCCAGAGGAAACTCTTTACCCTTCACCGGCTCGTCCTTCACGCCGAGGATCGACTCACACCAAGGTGGCACGTGGCAGAGCCCTGTGGGAAAGCCTCGTGGGAAAGCCTCGAACAAAAGCCTCGAGGGAAACCACAGATTCCTTGATCCACGTCACAGGAAGCGTGACACTACTGCTGCCGCTCGGGAGGAAAGCGCATATGCAAGCCCCCACTCAAGACGAGGCCTGACTCCCCTGGGGAGACTCAGAAGCACCCCAAGATCCATGGCAACACTGGAGAGGAATCGTCAGTTTCCGGCCCCGACTCCACACAAGGTCTTAGGCCCCGGCATGGACCGGAGAGGAATCCCGAGAGGGCCCCTAGCAACTCGCATAGGGACTGGCCTCTCATGAGGCCACCACAGCGTGTCCCTGAGGTCCCCGTCGTAACTCGAAAAGACCTGCCGCAACTCGAGAAAATCCAGGAGGTTCTTCCCTCCAGGCGAGATGAGGCCCATTTCCGCTGAGGCGTCTCGAAGCTGATCACACCTCACCTCTGGAACTTCGAAAGGGTCCTTCACAACCTTGGTGCAAATCAAGAAGTTCCCCGACCTAGCCGTCTCCACTCGAGAGGAAACACGAGGGTCCCGCCCACATCCGGAGGAGCCCAGTTTCCGCCTCGTAGCTCGAGATGAGGGATCCTTTCCCTGCTTCGTCGGGAAAGAGTTCCCGGCGTTCCCGTCGCATCTCAAGAGGAGGCCCTCTCAACAGGAACGGCGAGAGGAACTCCAGGGTCGTGCACCATTTCAAGAGTCCCCCAGATGTCTCAGTCCATTCCACAGGAACCTCTTTTCCCTTCACCGGCTCGTGTTTCACGCCGAGGATCGACTCACACCAAGGTGGCACGTGGCACACCCTTGTGCGAAAGCCTCGTGGGAAAGCCTCGAGGGACAGCCTCGAGGGAAAGCCACAGATCCCTTGCTCCACGTGATAGGAAGCGTGACACTACTCTTGCAGCTCGGGAGGAAAGCGCACGTGCATGCCCCCACTCGAGACGAGGCCTGACTCCCCTGGGGAGACTCAGAAGCACCCCAAGATCCATGGCAACACTGGAGAGGAATCGTCAGGTTCCGGCCCCGACTCCACACAAGGTCTTAGGCCCTGGCATGGACGGGAGAGGAATCCCGAGATGGCCCCGAGCAACTCGCATGGGGACTGGCCTCTCCTGAGGCCACCAGAGCGGGTCCCTGAGGTCCCCGTTGTAACTCGAGAAGACCTGCCGCAACTCGAGAAAATCCAGGAGGTTCTCCCCTCCAGGCGAGATGAGGCCCATTTCCACTGAGGCGTCTCCAGGCTGATCACACCTCACCTCTGGAACTTCGAAAGGGTCCTTCACACCCTTGGTACAAATCAAGAAGTTCCCCGACATACCCGTCTCCACTCGAGAGGAAACGCGTGGGTCCCGCCCATATCCGGAGGAGCCCCGTTTCCGCCTCGTAGCTCGAGATGAGGGATCCTTTCCCTGCTTCGTCGAGAAAGAGTTCCCGGCGTTCCCGTCGCATCTCAAGAGGAGGCCTTCTCAACAGGAACGGCAAGAGGAACTCGAGGGTCGTGCCACCATTCAGAGTCCCCCAGATGTCTCAGTCCATTCCAGAGGAACCTCTTTTCCCTTCACCGGCTCGTCTTTCATGCCGAGGATCGACTCACACAACGGTGGCACGTGGCACAGCCCTGTGGGAAATCCTCGTTGGAAAGCCTCGAGGGACAGCCTCGAGGGAAAGCCACAGATCCCTTGATCCACGTGATAGGAAGCGTGACACTACTCTTGCAGCTCGGGAGGAAAGCGCACGTGCATGCCCCCACTCGAGACGAGGCCTGACTCCCCTGGGGAGACTCAGAAGCACCCCCAAATCCATGGCAACACTGGAGAGGAATCGTCAGGTTCCGGCCCCGACTCCACACAAGGTCTTAGGCCCTGGCATGGACGGGAGAGGAATCCCGAGATGGCCCCGAGCAACTCGCATGGGGACTGGCCTCTCCTGAGGCCACCAGAGCGGGTCCCTGAGGTCCCCGTTGTAACTTGAGAAGACCAGCCGCAACTCGAGAAAATCCAGGAGGTTCTCCCCTCCAGGCGAGATGAGGCCCATTTCCACTGAGGCGTCTCGAGGCTGATCACACCTCACCTCTGGAACTTCGAAAGGGTTCTTCACACCCTTGGTGCAAATCAAGAAGTTCCCCGACATACCCGTCTCCACTCGAGAGGAAACACGAGGGTCCCGCCCACATCCAGAGGAGCCCCGTTTCCGCCTCTTAGCTCGAGATGAGGGATCCTTTCCATGCTTCTTCGGGAAAGAGTTCCCGGCGTTCCCGTCGCATCTCAAGAGGAGGCTCTCTCAAGAGGATCGATGAGAGGAACTCCAGGGTCGTGCCACCATTCCAAGAGTCCCCAAGATGTAACAGTCCATTCCAGAGGAACCTCTTTTCCCTTCACCGGCTCGTCTTTCACGCCGAGGATCGACTCACACCACGGTGGCACGTGGAACAGCCCTGTGGGAAAGCCTCGTGGGAAAGCCTCGAGGGACAACCTCGAGGGAAAGCCACAGATCCCTTGATCCACGTGACAGGAAGCGTGACAGTACTGCTGTCGCTCGGGAGGAAAGCGCACGTGCATGCCCCCACTCGAGACGAGGCCTGACTCCCCTGGGGAGACTCAGAAGCACCCCAAGATCCATGGCAACACTGGAGAGGAATCCTCAGGTTCGGGCCCCGACTCCACACAAGGTCTTAGGCCCCGGCATGGACGGGAGAGGAATCCCGAGATGTCCCCTAGCAAATCGCATGGGGACTGGCCTCTCCTGAGGCCACCAGAGCGGGTCCCTGAGGTCCCCGTCGTAACTCGGGAAGACCTGCCGCAACTCGAGAAAATCCAGGAGGTTCTCCCCTCCTGGCGAGATGAGGCCCATTTCCGCTGAGGCGTCTCCAGGCTGATCACACCTCACCTCTGGAACTTCGAAAGGGTCCTTCACACCCTTGGTGCAAATCAAGAAGTTCCCCGACATACCCGTCTCCACTCGAGAGGAAACACGAGGGTCCCGCCCACATGCAGAGGAGCCCCGTTTCTGCCTCGTAGCTCGAGATGAGGTATCCTTTCCCTGCTTCGTCGGGAAAGAGTTCCCGGCCTTCCCGTCGCATCTCAAGAGGAGGCCCTCTCAAGAGGATAGACGAGAGGAACTCCAGGGTCGTGCCACCATTCCAAGAGTCCCCCAGATGTCTCAGTCCATTCCAGAGGAACCTCTTTTCCCTTCACCGGCTCGTCTTTCACGCCGAGGATCGACTCACACCAAGGTGGCACGTGGCACAGCCCTGTGGGAAAGCCTCGTGGGAAAGCCTCGAGGGACAGCCTCGAGGGAAAGCCACAGATCCCTTGATCCACGTGACAGGAAGCGTGACACTACTGTTGCAGGTCAGGAGGAAATCGCACGTGCATGCCCCCACTCGAGACGAGGCCTGACTCCCCTGGGGAGACTCAGAAGCACCCCAAGATCCATGGCAACACTGGAGAGGAATCGTCAGGTTCCGGCCCCGACTCCACACAAGGTCTTAGGCCCTGGCATGGACGGGAGAAGAATCCCGAGATGACCCCTAGCAACTCGCATGGGGACTGCCCTTTCCTGAGACCACCAGAGCGGGTCCCTGAGGTCCCCGTCGTAACTCGAGAAGACCTGCCGCAACTCGAGAAAATACAGGAGGTTCTCCCCTTCAGGCGAGATGAGGCCCATTTCCGCTGAGGCGTCTCGAGGCTGATCACACCTCACCTCTGGAACTTCGAAAGGGTCCTTCACACCCTTGGTGCAAATCAAGAAGTTCCCCGACATACCCGTCTCCACTCGAGAGGAAACACGAGGGTCCCGCCCACATCCGGAGAAGCCCCGTTTCCGCCTCGTAGCTCGAGATGAGGGATCCTGTCCCTGCTTCGTCGGGAAAGAGTTTCCGACGTTCCCGTCGCGTCTCAAGAGGAGGCCCTCTCAACAGGAACGGCGAGAGGAACTCCAGGGTCGTGCACCATTCCAAGAGTCCCCCAGATGTCTCAGTCCATTACAGAGGAACCTCTTTTCCCTTCACCGGCTCGTCTTTCACGCCGAGGATAGACTCACAACAAGGTGGCACGGGGCACAGCCCTGTTGGAAAGCCTCGTTGGAAAGCCTCGAGTGACAGCCTCGAGGGAAAGCCACAGATCCCTTGATCCACGTGACAGGAAGAGTGACACTACTGCTGCAGCTCGGGCGGAAAGCGCACGTGCATGCCCCCACTCGAGACGGGCCCTGACTCCCCTGGGGAGACTTAGAAGCACCCCAAGATCCATGGCAACACTGGACAGGAATCCTCAGGTTCCGGCCCGGACTCCACACAAGGACTGAGGCCCCAGCATGGACGGGAGAGGAATCCCGAGATGGCCCCTAGCAAATCGCATGGGGACTGGCCTCTCCTGAGGCCACCAGAGCGGGTCCCTGAGGTCCCCGTCGTAACTCGGGAAGACCTGCCGCAACTCGAGAAAATCCAGGAGGTTCTCCCCTCCTGGCGAGATGAGGCCCATTTCCGCTGAGGCGTCTCCAGGCTGATCACACCTCACCTCTGGAACTTCGAAAGGGTCCTTCACAACCTTGGTGCAAATCAAGAAGTTCCCCGACATACCCGTCTCCATTCGAGAGGAAACACGAGGGTCCCGCCCACATCCGGAGAAGCCCCGTTTCCGCCTCGTAGCTCGAGATGAGGGATCCTGTCCCTGCTTCGTCGGGAAAGAGTTTCCGACGTTCCCGTCGCGTCTCAAGAGGAGGCCCTCTCAACAGGAACGGCGAGAGGAACTCCAGGGTCGTGCACCATTCCAAGAGTCCCCCAGATGTCTCAGTCCATTACAGAGGAACCTCTTTTCCCTTCACCGGCTCGTCTTTCACGCCGAGGATCGACTCACACCAAGGTGGCACGTGGCACAGCCCTGTGGGAAAGCCTCGTGGGAAAGCTTCGAGGGTCAGCCTCGAGGGAAAGCCACAGATCCCTTGATCCACGTGATAGGAAGCGTGACACTACTCTTGCAGCTCGGGAGGAAAGCGCACGTGCATGCCCCCTCTCGAGACGAGGCCTGACTCCCCTGCGGAGACTCAGAAGCACCCCAAGATCCATGGCAACATTGGAGAGGAATCCTCAGGTTCCGGCCCCGACTCCACACAAGGACTTAGGCCCCGGCATGGACGGGAGAGGAATCCCGAGATGGCCCCTAGCAACTCGCATAGGGACTGGCCTCTCCTGAGGCCACCAGAGCGGGTCCCTGAGGTCCCCGTCGTAACTCGACAAGACCTGCCGCAACTCGAGAAAATCCAGGAGGTTCTCCCCTCCAGGCGAGATGAGGCCCATTTCCGCTGAGGCGTCTCCAGGCTGATCACACCTCACCTCTGGAACTTCGAAAGGGTCCTTCACACCCTTGGTGCAAATCAAGAAGTTCCCCGACATACCCGTCTCCACTCGAGAGGAAACGCGAGGGTCCCGCCCACATCCAGAGGAGCCCCGTTTCCGCCTCGTAGCTCGAGATGAGGGATCCTTTCCCTGCTTCGTCGGGAAAGAGTTCCCGGCCTTCCCGTCACATCTCAAGAGGAGGCCTTCTCAACAGGAACGGCGAGAGGAACTCCAGGTTCGTGCCACCATTCCAAGAGTCCCCCAGATGTCTCAGTACATTCCAGAGGAACCTCTTTTCCCTTCACCGGCTCGTCTTTCACGCCGAGGATAGACTCACAACAAGGTGGCACGGGGCACAGCCCTGTTGGAAATCCCCGTTGGAAAGCCTCGAGGGACAGCCTCGAGGGAAAGCCACAGACCCCTTGATCCACGTGACAGGAAGAGTGACACTACTGCTGCAGCTCGGGCGGAAAGCACACGTGCATGCCCCCACTCGAGACGGGCCCTGACTCCCCTGGGGAGACTTAGAAGCACCCCAAGATCCATGGCAACACTGGACAGGAATCCTCAGGTTCTGGCCCGGACTCCACACAAGGACTGAGGCCCCAGCATGGACGGGAGAGGAATCCCGAGATGGCCCCTAGCAAATCGCATGGGGACTGGCCTCTCCTGAGGCCACCAGAGCGGGTCCCTGAGGTCCCCGTCGTAACTCGGGAAGACCTGCCGCAACTCGAGAAAATCCAGGAGGTTCTCCCCTCCTGGCGAGATGAGGCCCATTTCCGCTGAGGCGTCTCCAGGCTGATCACACCTCACCTCTGGAACTTCGAAAGGGTCCTTCACACCCTTGGTGCAAATCAAGAAGTTCCCCGACATACCCGTCTCCACTCGAGAGGAAACACGACGGTCCCGCCCACATCCGGAGGAGCCCCGTTTCCGCCTCGTAGCTCGAGATGAGGGATCCTTTCCCTGCTTCGTCGGGAAAGAGTTCCCGACGTTCCCGTCGCATCTCAAGTGGAGGCCCTCTCAACAGGAATGGCGAGAGGAACTCCAGGGTCGTGCACCATTCCAAGAGTCCCCCAGATGTCTCAGTCCATTCCAGAGGAACCTCTTTTCGCTTCACCGGCTCGTCTTTCACGCCGAGGATCGACTCACACCACGGTGGCACGTGGCACAGCCCTGTGGGAAAGCCTCGTGGGAAAGCCTCGAGGGACAGCCTCGAGGGAAAGCCACAGATCCCTTGATCCACGTGACAGGAAGCGTGACACTACTGCTGTAGCTCGGGAGGAAAGCGCACGTGCATGCCCCCACTCGAGACGAGGCCTGACTCCCCTGCGGAGACTCAGAAGCACCCCAAGATCCATGGCAACATTGGAGAGGAATCCTCAGGTTCCGGCCCCGACTCCACACAAGGTATTAGGCCCCGGCATGGACGGGAGAGGAATCCCGAGATGGCCCCTAGCAACTCGCATAGGGACTGGCCTCTCCTGAGGCCACCAGAGCGGGTCCCTGAGGTCCCCGTCGTAACTCGACAAGACATGCCGCAACTCGAGAAAATCCAGGAGGTTCTCCCTCCAGGCGAGATGAGGCCCATTTCCGCTGAGGCGTCTCCAGGCTGATCACACCTCACCTCTGGAACTTCGAAAGGGTCCTTCACACCCTTGGTGCAAATCAAGAAGTTCCCCGACATACCCGTCTCCACTCGAGAGGAAACGCGAGGGTCCCGCCCACATCCAGAGGAGCCCCGTTTCCGCCTCGTAGCTCGAGATGAGGGATCCTTTCCCTGCTTCGTCGGGAAAGAGTTCCCGGCCTTCCCGTCACATCTCAAGAGGAGGCCTTCTCAACAGGAACGGCGAGAGGAACTCCAGGTTCGTGCCACCATTCCAAGAGTCCCCCAGATGTCTCAGTACATTCCAGAGGAACCTCTTTTCCCTTCACCGGCTCGTCTTTCACGCCGAGGATAGACTCACAACAAGGTGGCACGGGGCACAGCCCTGTTGGAAAGCCCCGTTGGAAAGCCTCGAGGGACAGCCTCGAGGGAAAGCCACAGACCCCTTGATCCACGTGACAGGAAGAGTGACACTACTGCTGCAGCTCGGGCGGAAAGCGCACGTGCATGCCCCCACTCGAGACGGGCCCTGACTCCCCTGGGGAGACTTAGAAGCACCCCAAGATCCATGGCAACACTGGACAGGAATCCTCAGGTTCTGGCCCGGACTCCACACAAGGACTGAGGCCCCAGCATGGACGGGAGAGGAATCCCGAGATGGCCCCTAGCAAATCGCATGGGGACTGTCCTCTCCTGAGGCCACCAGAGCGGGTCCCTGAGGTCCCCGTCGTAACTCGGGAAGACCTGCCGCAACTCGAGAAAATCCAGGAGGTTCTCCCCTCCTGGCGAGATGAGGCCCATTTCCGCTGAGGCGTCTCCAGGCTGATCACACCTCACCTCTGGAACTTCGAAAGGGTCCTTCACACCCTTGGTGCAAATCAAGAAGTTCCCCGACATACCCGTCTCCACTCGAGAGGAAACACGACGGTCCCGCCCACATCCGGAGGAGCCCCGTTTCCGCCTCGTAGCTCGAGATGAGGGATCCTTTCCCTGCTTCGTCGGGAAAGAGTTCCCGACGTTCCCGTCGCATCTCAAGTGGAGGCCCTCTCAACAGGAATGGCGAGAGGAACTCCAGGGTCGTGCACCATTCCAAGAGTCCCCCAGATGTCTCAGTCCATTCCAGAGGAACCTCTTTTCGCTTCACCGGCTCGTCTTTCACGCCGAGGATCGACTCACACCACGGTGGCACGTGGCACAGCCCTGTGGGAAAGCCTCGTGGGAAAGCCTCGAGGGACAGCCTCGAGGGAAAGCCACAGATCCCTTGATCCACGTGACAGGAAGCGTGACACTACTGCTGTAGCTCGGGAGGAAAGCGCACGTGCATGCCCCCACTCGAGACGAGGCCTGACTCCCCTGCGGAGACTCAGAAGCACCCCAAGATCCATGGCAACATTGGAGAGGAATCCTCAGGTTCCGGCCCCGACTCCACACAAGGTATTAGGCCCCGGCATGGACGGGAGAGGAATCCCGAGATGGCCCCTAGCAACTCGCATAGGGACTGGCCTCTCCTGAGGCCACCAGAGCGGGTCCCTGAGGTCCCCGTCGTAACTCGACAAGACATGCCGCAACTCGAGAAAATCCAGGAGGTTCTCCCTCCAGGCGAGATGAGGCCCATTTCCGCTGAGGCGTCTCCAGGCTGATCACACCTCACCTCTGGAACTTCGAAAGGGTCCTTCACACCCTTGGTGCAAATCAAGAAGTTCCCCGACATACCCGTCTCCACTCGAGAGGAAACACGAGGGTCCCGCCCACATCCAGAGGAGCCCCGTTTCCGCCTCGTAGCTCGAGATGAGGGATCCTTTCCCTGCTTCGTCGGGAAAGAGTTCCCGGCGTTCCCGTCGCATCTCAAGAGGAGGCCCTCTCAACAGGAACGGCGAGAGGAACTCCAGGGTCGTGCCACCATTCCAAGAGTCCCCCAGATATCTCAGTCCATTCCAGAGGAAACTCTTTACCCTTCACCGGCTCGTCCTTCACGCCGAGGATCGACTCACACCAAGGTGGCACGTGGCACAGCCCTATGGGAAAGCCTCGTGGGAAAGCCTCGAGCGAAAGCCTCGAGGGAAAGCCACAGATCCCTTGATCCACGTGACAGGAAGCGTGACACTACTGCTGCAGCTGGGGAGGAAAGCGCACGTGCATGCCCCCACTCGAGACGAGGCATGACTCCCCTAGGGAGACTCAGAAGCACCCCAAGATCCATGGCAACACTGGAGAGGAATCCTCAGGTGCCGTCCCCGACTCCACACAAGGTCTTAGGCCCCGGCATGGACGGGAGAGGAATCCCGAGAGGGCCCCTAGCAACTCGCATGGGGACTGGCCTCTCCTGAGGCCACCAGAGCGTGTCCCTGAGGTCCCCGTGGTAACTCGAGAAGACCTGCCGCAACTCGAGAAAATCCAGGAGGTTCTCCCCTCCAGGCGAGATGAGGCCCATTTCCGCTGAGGCGTCTCGAAGCTGATCACACCTCACCTCTGGAACTTCGAAAGGGTCCTTCACACCCTTGGTGCAAATCAAGAAGTTCCCCGACATACAAGTCTCCACTCGAGAGGAAACACGAGGGTCCCGCCCACATCCGGAGGAGCCCCGTTTCCGCCTCGTAGCTCGAGATGAGGGATCCTTTCCCTGCTTCGTCGGGAAAGAGTTCCCGGCGTTCCCGTCGCATCTCAAGAGGAGGCCCTCTCAACAGGAACGGCGAGAGGAACTCCAGGTTCGTGCACCATTCCAAGAGTCCCCCAGATGTCTCAGTCCATTCCACAGGAACCACTTTTCCCTTCCCCGGCTCGTGTTTGACGCCGAGGATCGACTCACACCAAGGTGGCACGTGTCACTGCCCTGTGGGAAAGCCTCGTGGGAAAGCCTCAAGGGACAGCCTCGAGGGAAAGCCACAGATCCCTTGATCCACGTGACAGGAAGCGTGACACTACTGCTGTAGCTCGGGAGGAAAGCGCACGTGCATGCCCCCACTCGAGACGAGGCCTGACTCCCCTGCGGAGACTCAGAAGCACCCCAAGATCCATGGCAACATTGGAGAGGAATCCTCAGGTTCCGGCCCCGACTCCACACAAGCTCTTAGGCCCCGGCATGGATGGGAGAGGAATCCCGAGATGGCCCCTAGCAACTCGCATAGGGACTGGCCTCTCCTGAGGCCACCAGAGCGGGTCCCTGAGGTCCCCGTCGTAACTCGACAAGACCTGCCGCAACTCGAGAAAATCCAGGAGGTTCTCCCCTCCAGGCGAGATGAGGCCCATTTCCGCTGAGGCGTCTCCAGGCTGATCACACCTCACCTCTGGAACTTCGAAAGGGTCCTTCACACCCTTGGTGCAAATCAAGAAGTTCCCCGACATACCCGTCTCCACTCGAGAGGAAACGCGAGGGTACCGCCCACATCCAGAGGAGCCCCGTTTCCGCCTCGTAGCTCGAGATGAGGGATCCTTTCCCTGCTTCGTCGGGAAAGAGTTCCCGGCCTTCCCGTCGCATCTCAAGAGGAGGCCTTCTCAACAGGAACGGCGAGAGGAACTCCAGGTTCGTGCCACCATTCCAAGAGTCCCCCAGATGTCACAGTACATTCCAGAGGAACCTCTTTTCCCTTCACCGGCTCGTCTTTCACGCCGAGGATAGACTCACAACAAGGTGGCACGTGGCACAGCCCTGTTGGAAAGCCTCGTGGGAAAGCCTCGAGGGACAGCTTCGAGGGAAATCCACAGATCCCTTGATCCACGTGACAGGAAGAGTGACACTACTGCTGCAGCTCGGGCGGAAAGCGCACGTGCATGCCCCCACTCGAGACGAGCCCTGACTCCCCTGGGGAGACTTAGAAGCACCCCAAGATCCATGGCAACACTGGACAGGAATCCTCAGGTTCCGGCCCGGACTCCACACAAGGACTGAGGCCCCAGCATGGACGGGAGAGGAATCCCGAGATGGCCCCTAGCAAATCGCATGGGGACTGGCCTCTCCTGAGGCCACCAGAGCGGGTCCCTGAGGTCCCCGTCGTAACTCGGGAAGACATGCCGCAACAAGAGAAAATCCAGGAGGTTCTCCCCTCCTGGCGAGATGAGGCCCATTTCCGCTGAGGCGTCTCCAGGCTGATCACACCTCACCTCTGGAACTTCGAAAGGGTCCTTCACACCCTTGGTGCAAATCAAGAAGTTCCCCGACATACCCGTCTCCACTCGAGAGGAAACACGAGGGTCCCGCCCACATGCAGAGGAGCCCCGTTTCTGCCTCGTAGCTCGAGATGAGGTATCCTTTTCCTGCTTCGTCGGGAAAGAGTTCCCGGCCTTCCCGTCGCATCTCAAGAGGAGGCCCTCTCAACAGGAACGGCGACAGGAACTCCAGGGTCGTGCCACCATTCAGAGTCCCCCAGATGTCTCAGTCCATTCCAGAGGAACCTCTTTTCCCTTCACCGGCTCGTCTTTCACGCCGAGGATCGACTCACACCAAGGTGGCACGTGGCACAGCCCTGTGGGAAAGCTTCGTGGGAAAGCCTCGAGGGACAGTCTCAAGGGAAAGCCACAGATCCCTTGATCCACGTAACAGGAAGAGTGACACTACTGCTGCAGCCCGGGAGGAAAGCGCACGTGCATGCCCCCACTCGAGACGAGGCCTGACTCCCCTGGGGAGACTCAGAAGCACTCCAAGATCCATGGCAACACTGGAGAGGAATCCTCAGGTTCCGGCCCCGACTCCACACAAGGTCTTAGGCCCTGGCATGGACGGGAGAGGAATCCCGAGATGACCCCTAGCAACTCGCATGGGGACTGCCCTTTCCTGAGACCACCAGAGCGGGTCCCTGAGGTCCCCGTCGTAACTCGAGAAGACCTGCCGCAACTCGAGAAAATCCAGGAGGTTCTCCCCTTCAGGCGAGATGAGGCCCATTTCCGCTGAGGCGTCTCGAGGCTGATCACACCTCACCTCTGGAACTTCGAAAGGGTCCTTCACACCCTTGGTGCAAATCAAGAAGTTCCCCGACATACCCGTCTCCACTCGAGAGGAAACACGAGGTTCCCGCCCACATCCGGAGGAGCCCCGTTTCCGCCTCGTAGCTCGAGATGAGGGATCCTTTCCCTGCTTCGTCGGGAAAGAGTTCCCGACGTTCCCGTCGCATCTCAAGAGGAGGCCCTCTCAACAGGAATGGCGAGAGGAACTCCAGGGTCGTGCACCATTCCAAGAGTCCCCCAGATGTCTCAGTCCATTCCAGAGGAACCTCTTTTCCCTTCACCGGCTCGTCTTTCACGCCGAGGATCGACTCACACCAAGGTGGCACGTGGCACAGACCTGTGGGAAAGCCTCGTGGGAAAGCCTCGAGGGTCAGCCTCGAGGGAAAGCCACAGATCCCTTGATCCATGTGATAGGAAGCGTGACACTACTCTTGCAGCTCGGGAGGAAAGCGCACGTGCATGCCCCCACTCGAGACGAGGCCTTACTCCCCTGGGGAGACTCAGAAGCACCCCAAAATCCATGGCAACACTGGAGAGGAATCGTCAGTTTCCGGCCCCGACACCACACAAGGTCTTAGGACCTGGCATGGACGGGAGAGGAATCCCGAGATGGCCCCGAGCCACTCGCATGGGGACTGGCCTCTCCTGAGGCCACCAGAGCGGGTCCCTGAGGTCCCCGTTGTAACTCGAGAAGACCTGCCGCAACTCGAGAAAATCCAGGAGGTTCTCCCATCCAGGCGAGATGAGGCCCATTTACACTGAGGCGTCTCGAGGCTGATCACACCTCACCTCTGGAACTTCGAAAGGGTCCTTCACACCCTTGGTGCAAATCAAGAAGTTCCCCGACATACCCGTCTCCTCTCGAGAGGAAACACGAGGGTCCCGCCCTCTTCCAGAGGAGCCCCGTTTCTGCCTCGTAGCTCGAGATGAGGGATCCTTTCCCTGCATCGTCGGGAAAGAGTTCCCGGCGTTCCCGTCGCATCTCAAGAGGAGGCTCTCTCAAGAGGATCGACGAGAGGAACTCCAGGGTCGTGCCACCATTCCAAGAGTCCCCCAGATGTCTCAGTCCATTCCAGAGGAACCTCTTTTCGCTTCGCCGGCTCGTCTTTCACGCCGAGGATCGACTCACACCACGGTGGCACGTGGCACAGCCCTGTGGGAAAGCCTCGTGGGAAAGCCTCGAGGGACAGCCTCGAGGGAAAGCCACAGATCCCTTGATCCACGTTACAGGAAGCGTGACACTACTGCTGTAGCTCGGGAGGAAAGCGCACGTGCATGCCCCCACTCGAGACGAGGCCTGACTCCCCTGCGGAGACTCAGAAGCACCCCAAGATCCATGGCAACATTGGAGAGGAATCCTCAGGTGCCGTCCCCGACTCCACACAAGGTCTTAGGCCCCGGCATGGACGGGAGAGGAATCCCGAGAGGGCCCCTAGCAACTCGCATGGGGACTGGCCTCTCCTGAGGCCACCAGAGCGGGTCCCTGAGGTCCCCGTCGTAACTCGGGAAGACCTGCCACAACTCGAGAAAATCCAGGAGGTTCTCCCCTCCAGGCGAGATGAGGCCCATTTCCGCTGAGGCGTCTCCAGGCTGATCACACCTCACCTCTGGAACTTCGAAAGGGTCCTTCACACCCTTGGTGCAAATCAAGAAGTTCCCCGACATACCCGTCTCCACTCGAGAGGAAACACGACGGTCCCGCCCACATCCGGAGGAGCCCCGTTTCCGCCTCGTAGCTCGAGATGAGGGATCCTTTCCCTTCTTCGTCAGGAAAGAGTTCCCGGCGTTCCCGTCGCATCTCAAGAGGAGGCCCTCTCAACAGGAACGGCGAGAGGAACTCCAGGGTCGTGCACCATTCCAAGAGTCCCCCAGATGTCTCAGTCCATTCCAGAGGAACCTCTTTTCCCTTCACTGGCTCGTCTTTCACGCCGAGGATCGACTCACACCAAGGTGGCACGTGGCACAGCCCTGTGGGAAAGCCTCGTGGGAAAGCCTCGAGGGACAGCCTCGAGGGAAAGCCACAGATCCCTTGATCCACGTGACAGGAAGCGTGACACTACTGCTGCAGCTCGGGAGGAAAGCGCACGGGCATGCCCCCACTCGAGACGAGGCCTGACTCCCCTGCGGAGACTCAGAAGCACCTCAAGATCCATGGCAACACTGGAGAGGAATCCTCAGGTTCCGGCCCCGACTCCACACAAGGTCTTAGGCCCCGGCATGGACGGGAGAGGAATCCCAAGTTGGCCCCTAGCAACTCGCATGGGGACTGGCCTTTCCTGAGGCCACCAGAGCGGGTCCCTGAGGTCCCCGTCGTAACTCGACAAGACCTGCCGCAACTCGAGAAAATCCAGGAGGTTCTCCCCTCCAGGCGAGATGAGGCCCATTTCCGCTGAGGTGTCTCGAGGCTGATCACACCTCACCTCTGGAACTTCGAAAGGGTCCTTCACACCCTTGGTACAAATCAAGAAGTTCCCCGACATACCCGTCTCCACTCGAGAGGAAACGCGTGGGTCCCGCCCATATCCAGAGGAGTCCCGTTTCCGCCTCGTACCTCGAGATGAGGGATCCTTTCCCTGCTTCGTCGAGAAAGAGTTCCCGGCGTTCCCGTCGCATCTCAAGAGGAGGCCTTCTCAACAAGAACGGCGAGAGGAACTCCAGTGTCGTGCCACCATTCAGAGTCCCCCAGATGTCTCAGTCCATTCCAGAGGAACCTCTTTTCCCTTCACCGGCTCGTCTTTCACGCCGAGGATCGACTCACACAAAGGTGGCACGTGGCACAGCCCTGTGGGAAAGCCTCGTGGGAAAGCCTCGAGGGACAGCCTCGAGGGAAAGCCACAGATCCCTTGATCCACATAACAGGAAGAGTGACACTACTGCTGCAGCTCGGGAGGAAAGCGCACGTGCATGCCCCCACTCGAGACGAGGCCTGACTCCCCTGGGGAGACTCAGAAGCACCCCAAGATCCATGGCAACACTGGAGAGGAATCCTCAGGTTCCGGCCCCGACTCCACACAAGGTCTTAGACCCTGGCATGGACGGGAGAGGAATCCCGAGATGACACCTAGCAACTCGCATGGGGACTGCCCTTTCCTGAGACCACCAGAGCGGGTCCCTGAGGTCCCCGTCGTAACTCGAGAAGACCTGCCGCAACTCCAGAAAATCCAGGAGGTTCTCCCCTCCAGGCGAGATGAGGCCCATTTCCACTGAGGCGCCTCCAGGCTGATCACACCTCACCTCTGGAACTTCGAAAGGGTCCTTCACACCCTTGGTGCAAATCAAGAAGTTCCCCGACATACCCGTCTCCACTCGAGAGGAAACACGAGGGTCCCGCCACATCCACAGGAGCCTCGTTTCCACCTCGTAGCTCCAGATGAGGGATCCTGTCCCTGCTTCGTCGGGAAAGAGTTCCCAGCGTTCCCGTCGCATCTCAAGAGGAGGCCCTCTCAACAGGAATGGCGAGAGGTACTCCAGGGTCGAGCCACCATTCCAAGAGTCCCCCTGATGTCTCAGTCCATTGCAGAGGAAACTCTTTACCATTCACCGGCTCGTCCTTCACGCCGAGGATCGACTCACACCAAGGTGGCACGTGGCACAGCCCTGTGGGAAAGCCTCGTGGGAAAGCCTCGAGCGAAAGCCTCGAGGGAAAGCCACAGATCCCTTGATCCACGTGACAGGAAGCGTGACACTACTGCTGTAGCTCGGGAGGAAAGCGCACGTGCATGCCCCCACTCGAGACGAGGCATGACTCCCCTGGGGAGACTCAGAAGCACCCCAAGATCCATGGCAACACTGGAGAGGAATCCTCAGGTTCCGGCCCCGACTCCACACAAGGTCTTAGGCCCCGGCATGGACGGGAGAGGAATCCCGAGATGGCTCCTAGCAACTCGCATAGGGACTGGCCTCTCCTGAGGCCACCAGAGCGGGTCCCAGATGTCCCCGTCGTAACTCGAGAAGACCTGCCGCAACTCGAGAAAATCCAGGAGGTTCTCCCCTTCAGGCGAGATGAGGCCCATTTCCGCTGAGGCGTCTCGAGGCTGATCACACCTCACCTCTGGAACTTCGAAAGGGTCCTTCACACCCTTGGTGCAAATCAAGAAGTTCCCCGACATACCCGTCTCCACTCGAGAGGAAACACGAGGGTCCCGCCCACATCCAGAGGAGCCCCGTTTCCGCCTGGTAGCTCGAGATGAGGGATCCTTTCCCTGCTTCGTCGGGAAAGAGTTCCCGGCGTTCCCGTCGCATCTCAAGAGGAGGCCCTCTCAACAGGAACGGCGAGAGGAACTCCAGGGTCGTGCCACCATTCCAAGAGTCCCCCAGATATCTCAGTCCATTCCAGAGGAAACTCTTTACCCTTCACCGGCTCGTCCTTCACGCCGAGGATCGACTCACACCAAGGTGGCACGTGCCAGAGCCCTGTGGGAAAGCCTCGTGGGAAAGCCTCGAACGAAAGCCTCGAGGGAAACCACAGATTCCTTGATCCACGTGACAGGAAGCGTGACACTACTGCTGCCGCTCGGGAGGAAAGCGCATATGCAAGCCCCCACTCAAGACGAGGCCTGACTCCCCTGGGGAGACTCAGAAGCACCCCAAGATCCATGGCAACACTGGAGAGGAATCGTCAGTTTCCGGCCCCGACTCCACACAAGGTCTTAGGCCCCGGCATGGACCGGAGAGGAATCCCGAGAGGGCCCCTAGCAACTCGCATAGGGACTGGCCTCTCATGAGGCCACCAGAGCGTGTCCCTGAGGTCCCCGTCGTAACTCGAGAAGACCTGCCGCAACTCGAGAAAATCCAGGAGGTTCTTCCCTCCAGGCGAGATGAGGCCCATTTCCGCTGAGGCGTCTCGAAGCTGATCACACCTCACCTCTGGAACTTCGAAAGGGTCCTTCACACCCTTGGTGCAAATCAAGAAGTTCCCCGACATACCCGTCTCCACTCGAGAGGAAACACGAGGGTCCCGCCCACATCCGGAGGAGCCCAGTTTCCGCCTCGTAGCTCGAGATGAGGGATCCTTTCCCTGCTTCGTCGGGAAAGAGTTCCCGGCGTTCCCGTCGCATCTCAAGAGGAGGTCCTCTCAACAGGAACGGCGAGAGGAACTCCAGGGTCGTGCACCATTTCAAGAGTCCCCCAGATGTCTCAGTCCATTCCACAGGAACCTCTTTTCCCTTCACCGGCTCGTCTTTCACGCCGAGGATCGACTCACACAAAGGTGGCACGTGGCACACCCTTGTGCGAAAGCCTCGTGGGAAAGCCTCGAGGGACAGCCTCGAGGGAAAGCCACAGATCCCTTGCTCCACGTGATAGGAAGCGTGACATTACTCTTGCAGCTCGGGAGGAAAGCGCGCGTGCATGCCCCCACTCGAGACGAGGCCTGACTCCCCTGGGGAGACTCAGAAGCACCCCAAGATCCATGGCAACACTGGAGAGGAATCGTCAGGTTCCGGCCCCGACTCCACACAAGGTCTTAGGCCCTGGCATGGACGGGAGAGGAATCCCGAGATGGCCCCGAGCAACTCGCATGGGGACTGGCCTCTCCTGAGGCCACCAGAGCGAGTCCCTGAGGTCCCCGTTGTAACTCGAGAAGACCTGCCGCAACTCGAGAAAATCCAGGAGGTTCTCCCCTCCAGGCGAGATGAGGCCCATTTCCACTGAGGCGTCTCGAGGCTGATCTCACCTCAACTCTGGAACTTCGAAAGGGTCCTTCACACCCTTGGTACAAATCAAGAAGTTCCCCGACATACCCGTCTCCACTCGAGAGGAAACGCGTGGGTCCCGCCCATATCCAGAGGAGCCCCGTTTCCGCCTCGTAGCTCGATATGAGGGATCCTTTCCCTGCTTCGTCGAGAAAGAGTTCCCGGCGTTCCCGTCGCATCTCAAGAGGAGGCCTTCTCAACAGGAACGGCGAGAGGAACTCCAGGGTCGTGCCACCATTCCAAGAGTCCCCCAGATGTCACAGTCCATTCCAGAGGAACCTCTTTTCCCTTCACCGGCTCGTCTTTCACGCCGAGGATCGACTCACACCACGGTGGCACGTGGAACAGCCCTGTGGGAAAGCCTCGTGGGAAAGCCTCGAGGGACAACCTCGAGGGAAAGCCACAGATCCCTTGATCCACGTGACAGGAAGCGTGACACTACTGCTGTAGCTCGGGAGGAAAGCGCACGTGCATGCCCCACTCGAGACGAGGCCTGACTCCCCTGCGGAGACTCAGAAGCACCCAAAAATCCATGGCAACACTGGAGAGGAATCGTCAGTTTCCGGCCTCGACTCCACACAAGGTCTTAGGACCTGGCATGGACGGGAGAGGAATCCCGAGATGGCCCCGAGCAACTCGCATGGGGACTGGCCTCTCCTGAGGCCACCAGAGCGGGTCCCTGAGGTCCCCGTTGTAACTCGAGAAGACCTGCCGCAACTCGAGAAAATCCAGGAGGTTCTCCCATCCAGGCGAGATGAGGCCCATTTACACTGAGGCGTCTCGAGGCTGATCACACCTCACCTCTGGAACTTCGAAAGGGTCCTTCACACCCTTGGTGCAAATCAAGAAGTTCCCCGACATACCCGTCTCCTCTCGAGAGGAAACACGAGGGTCCCGCCCTCATCCAGAGGAGCCCCGTTTCCTCCTCGTAGCTCGACATGAGGGATCCTTTCCCTGCTTCGTCGGGAAAGAGTTCCCGGCGTTCCCGTCGCATCTCAAGAGGAGGCTCTCTCAAGAGGATCGACGAGAGGAACTCCAGGGTCGTGCCACCATTCCAAGAGTCCCCCAGATGTCTCAGTCCATTCCAGAGGAACCTCTTTTCCCTTCCCCGGCTCGTCTTTCACGCCGAGGATCGACTCACACCACGGTGGCACGTGGCACAGCCCTGTGGGAAAGCCTCGTGGGAAAGCCTCGAGGGACAGCCTCGAGGGAAAGCCACAGATCCCTTGATCCACGTGACAGGAAGCGTGACAGTACTGCTGTCCCTCGGGAGGAAAGCGCACGTGCATGCCCCCACTCGAGACGAGGCCTGACTCCCCTGGGGAGACTCAGAAGCACCCCAAGATCCATGGCAAGATTAGAGAGGAATCCTCAGGTTCCGGCCCCGACTCCACCCAAGTTCTTAGTCCTCGGCATGGACGGGAGAGGAATCCCGAGATGGCCCCTAGCAACTCGCATGCGGAATGGCCTCTCCTGAGGCCACCAGAGAGTGTCCCTGAGGTCCCCGTCGTAACTCGACAAGACCTGCCGCAACTCGAGAAAATCCAGGAGGTTCTCCCCTCCAGGCGAGATGAGGCCCATTTCCGCTGAGGCGTCTCGAGGCTGATCACACCTCACCTCTGGAACTTCGAAAGGGTCCTTCACACCCTTGGTGCAAATCAAGAAGTTCCCCCGAGATACCCGTCTCCACTCGAGAGGAAACACGTGGGTCCCGCCCACATCCGGAGGAGCCCAGTTTCTGCCTCGTAGCTCGAGATGAGGGATCCTTTCCCTGCTTCGTCGGGAAAGAGTTCCCGGCGTTCCCGTCGCATCTCAAGAGGAGGCCCTCTCAACAGGAATGGCGAGAGGAACTCCAGGGTCGTGCACCATTCCAAGAGTCCCCCAGATGTCTCAGTCCATTCCAGAGGAACCTCTTTTCCCTTCACCGGCTCGTCTTTCACGCCGAGGATCGACTCACACCAAGGTGGCACGTGGCACAGCCCTGTGGGAAAGCCTCGTGGGAAAGCCTCGAGGGACAGCCTCGAGGGAAAGCCACAGATCCCTTGATCCACGTGATAGGAAGCATGACACTACTCTTGCAGCTCGGGAGGAAAGCGCACGTGCATGCCCCCACTCGAGACGAGGCCTGACTCCCCTGGGGAGACTTAGAAGCACCCCAAAATCCATGGCAACACTGGATAGGAATCGTCAGGTTCTGGCCCCGACTCCACACAAGGTCTTAGGCCCTGGCATGGATGGGAGAGGAATCCCGAGATGGCCCCGAGCAACTCGCATGGGGACTGGCCTCTCCTGAGGCCACTAGAGCGGGTCCCCGAGGTCCCCGTTGTAACTCGAGAGGACCTACCGCAACTCGAGAAAATCCAGGAGGTTCTCCCATGCAGGCGAGATGAGGCCCATTTACACTGAGGCGTCTCGAGGCTGATCACACCTCACCTCTGGAACTTCGAAAGGGTCCTTCACACCCTTGGTGCAAATCAAGAAGTTCCCCGACATACCCGTCTCCTCTCGAGAGGAAACACGAGGGTCCCGCCCTCATCCAGAGGAGCCCCGTTTCCACCTCGTAGCTCGAGATGAGGGATCCTTTCCCTGCTTCGTCGGGAAAGAGTTCCCGGCGTTCCCGTCGCATCTCAAGAGGAGGCTCTCTCAAGAGTATCGACGAGAGGAACTCCAGGGTCGTGCCACCATTCCAAGAGTCCCCCAGATGTCTCAGTCCATTCCAGAGGAACCTCTTTTCGCTTCACCGGCTCGTCTTTCATGCCGAGGATCGACTCACACCACGGTGGCACGTGGCACAGCCCTGTGGGAAAGCCTCGTGGGAAAGCCTCGAGGGACAGCCTCGAGGGAAAGCCACAGATCCCTTGATCCACGTGACAGGAAGCGTGACACTACTGCTGTAGCTCGGGAGGAAAGCGCACGTGCATGCCCCCACTCGAGACGAGGCCTGACTCCCCTGGGGAGACTCAGAGGCACCCCAAAATCCATGGCAACACTGGAGAGGAATCGTCAGGTTCCGGCCCCGACTCCACACAAGGTCTTAGGCCCTGGCATGGACGGGAGAGGAATCCCGAGATGGCCCCTAGCAACTCGCATGGGGACTGGCCTCTCCTGAGGCCACCAGAGCGGGTCCCTGAGGTCCTCGTTGTAACTCGAGAAGACCTGCCGCAACTCGAGAAAATCCAGGAGGTTCTCCCCTCCAGGCGAGATGAGGCCCATTTCCACTGAGGCGTCTCGAGGCTGATCACACCTCACCTCTGGAACTTCGAAAGGGTCCTTCACACCCTTGGTGCAAATCAAGAAGTTCCCCGACATACCCGTCTCCACTCGAGAGGAAACACGAGGGTCCCGCCCACATCCAGAGGAGCCCCGTTTCCGCCTCGTAGCTCGAGATGAGGGATCCTTTCCATGCTTCTTCGGGAAAGAGTTCCCGGCGTTCCCGTCGCATCTCAAGAGGAGGCTTTCTCAAGAGGATCGATGAGAGGAACTCCAGGGTCGTGCCACCATTCCAAGAGTCCCCCAGATGTCACAGTCCATTCCAGAGGAACCTCTTTTCCCTTCACCGGCTCGTCTTTCACGCCGAGGATCGACTCACACCACGGTGGCACGTGGAACAGCCCTGTGGGAAAGCCTCGTGGGAAAGCCTCGAGGGACAACCTCGAGGGAAAGCCACAGATCCCTTGATCCACGTGACAGGAAGCGTGACACTACTGCTGTAGCTCGGGAGGAAAGCGCACGTGCATGCCCCACTCGAGACGAGGCCTGACTCCCCTGCGGAGACTCAGAAGCACCCAAAAATCCATGGCAACACTGGAGAGGAATCGTCAGTTTCCGGCCTCGACTCCACACAAGGTCTTAGGACCTGGCATGGACGGGAGAGGAATCCCGAGATGGCCCCGAGCAACTCGCATGGGGACTGGCCTCTCCTGAGGCCACCAGAGCGGGTCCCTGAGGTCCCCGTTGTAACTCGAGAAGACCTGCCGCAACTCGAGAAAATCCAGGAGGTTCTCCCATCCAGGCGAGATGAGGCCCATTTACACTGAGGCGTCTCGAGGCTGATCACACCTCACCTCTGGAACTTCGAAAGGGTCCTTCACACCCTTGGTGCAAATCAAGAAGTTCCCCGACATACCCGTCTCCTCTCGAGAGGAAACACGAGGGTCCCGCCCTCATCCAGAGGAGCCCCGTTTCCTCCTCGTAGCTCGACATGAGGGATCCTTTCCCTGCTTCGTCGGGAAAGAGTTCCCGGCGTTCCCGTCGCATCTCAAGAGGAGGCTCTCTCAAGAGGATCGACGAGAGGAACTCCAGGGTCGTGCCACCATTCCAAGAGTCCCCCAGATGTCTCAGTCCATTCCAGAGGAACCTCTTTTCCCTTCCCCGGCTCGTCTTTCACGCCGAGGATCGACTCACACCACGGTGGCACGTGGCACAGCCCTGTGGGAAAGCCTCGTGGGAAAGCCTCGAGGGACAGCCTCGAGGGAAAGCCACAGATCCCTTGATCCACGTGACAGGAAGCGTGACAGTACTGCTGTCCCTCGGGAGGAAAGCGCACGTGCATGCCCCCACTCGAGACGAGGCCTGACTCCCCTGGGGAGACTCAGAAGCACCCCAAGATCCATGGCAAGATTGGAGAGGAATCCTCAGGTTCCGGCCCCGACTCCACCCAAGTTCTTAGTCCTCGGCATGGACGGGAGAGGAATCCCGAGATGGCCCCTAGCAACTCGCATGCGGAATGGCCTCTCCTGAGGCCACCAGAGAGTGTCCCTGAGGTCCCCGTCGTAACTCGACAAGACCTGCCGCAACTCGAGAAAATCCAGGAGGTTCTCCCCTCCAGGCGAGATGAGGCCCATTTCCGCTGAGGCGTCTCGAGGCTGATCACACCTCACCTCTGGAACTTCGAAAGGGTCCTTCACACCCTTGGTGCAAATCAAGAAGTTCCCCCGAGATACCCGTCTCCACTCGAGAGGAAACACGTGGGTCCCGCCCACATCCGGAGGAGCCCAGTTTCTGCCTCGTAGCTCGAGATGAGGGATCCTTTCCCTGCTTCGTCGGGAAAGAGTTCCCGGCGTTCCCGTCGCATCTCAAGAGGAGGCCCTCTCAACAGGAATGGCGAGAGGAACTCCAGGGTCGTGCACCATTCCAAGAGTCCCCCAGATGTCTCAGTCCATTCCAGAGGAACCTCTTTTCCCTTCACCGGCTCGTCTTTCACGCCGAGGATCGACTCACACCAAGGTGGCACGTGGCACAGCCCTGTGGGAAAGCCTCGTGGGAAAGCCTCGAGGGACAGCCTCGAGGGAAAGCCACAGATCCCTTGATCCACGTGATAGGAAGCATGACACTACTCTTGCAGCTCGGGAGGAAAGCGCACGTGCATGCCCCCACTCGAGACGAGGCCTGACTCCCCTGGGGAGACTTAGAAGCACCCCAAAATCCATGGCAACACTGGATAGGAATCGTCAGGTTCTGGCCCCGACTCCACACAAGGTCTTAGGCCCTGGCATGGACGGGAGAGGAATCCCGAGATGGCCCCGAGCAACTCGCATGGGGACTGGCCTCTCCTGAGGCCACTAGAGCGGGTCCCCGAGGTCCCCGTTGTAACTCGAGAGGACCTACCGCAACTCGAGAAAATCCAGGAGGTTCTCCCATGCAGGCGAGATGAGGCCCATTTACACTGAGGCGTCTCGAGGCTGATCACACCTCACCTCTGGAACTTCGAAAGGGTCCTTCACACCCTTGGTGCAAATCAAGAAGTTCCCCGACATACCCGTCTCCTCTCGAGAGGAAACACGAGGGTCCCGCCCTCATCCAGAGGAGCCCCGTTTCCACCTCGTAGCTCGAGATGAGGGATCCTTTCCCTGCTTCGTCGGGAAAGAGTTCCCGGCGTTCCCGTCGCATCTCAAGAGGAGGCTCTCTCAAGAGTATCGACGAGAGGAACTCCAGGGTCGTGCCACCATTCCAAGAGTCCCCCAGATGTCTCAGTCCATTCCAGAGGAACCTCTTTTCGCTTCACCGGCTCGTCTTTCATGCCGAGGATCGACTCACACCACGGTGGCACGTGGCATAGCCCTGTGGGAAAGCCTCGTGGGAAAGCCTCGAGGGACAGCCTCGAGGGAAAGCCACAGATCCCTTGATCCACGTGACAGGAAGCGTGACACTACTGCTGTAGCTCGGGAGGAAAGCGCACGTGCATGCCCCCACTCGAGACGAGGCCTGACTCCCCTGCGGAGACTCAGAAGCACCCCAAGATCCATGGCAACATTGGAGAGGAATCCTCAGGTTACGGCCCAGACTCCACACAAGGTCTTAGGCCCCGGCATGGACGGGAGAGGAATCCCGAGATGGCCCCTAGCAACTCGCATAGGGACTGGCCTCTCCTGAGGCCACCAGAGCGGGTCCCTGAGGTCCCCGTCGTAACTCGACAAGACCTGCCACAACTCGAGAAAATCCAGGAGGTTCTCCCCTCCTGGCGAGATGAGGCCCATTTCCGCTGAGGCGTCTCCAGGCTGATCACACCTCACCTCTGGAACTTCGAAAGGGTCCTTCACACTCTTGGTGCAAATCAAGAAGTTCCCCGACATACCCGTCTCCACTCGAGAGGAAACACGAGGGTCCCGCCCACATGCAGAGGAGCCCCGTTTCTGCCTCGTAGCTCGAGATGAGGTATCCTTTCCCTGCTTCGTCGGGAAAGAGTTCCCGGCCTTCCCGTCGCATCTCAAGAGGAGGCCCTCTCAAGAGGATAGACGAGAGGAACTCCAGGGTCGTGCCACCATTCCAAGAGTCCCCCAGATGTCTCAGTCCATTCCAGAGGAACCTCTTTTCCCTTCACCGGCTCGTCTTTCACGCCGAGGATCGACTCACACCAAGGTGGCACGTGGCACAGCCCTGTGGGAAAGCCTCGTGGGAAAGCCTCGAGGGACAGCCTCGAGGGAAAGCCACAGATCCCTTGATCCACGTGACAGGAAGCATGACACTACCGTTGCAGGTCAGGAGGAAAGCGCACGTGCATGCCCCCACTCGAGACGAGGCCTGACTCCCCTGGGGAGACTCAGAAGCACCCCAAGATCCATGGCAACACTGGAGAGGAATCGTCAGGTTCCGGCCCCGACTCCACACAAGGTCTTAGGCCCTGGCATGGACGGGAGAAGAATCCCGAGATGACCCCTAGCAACTCGCATGGGGACTGCCCTTTCCTGAGACCACCAGAGCGGGTCCCAACTCGAGAAGACCTGCCGCAACTCGAGAAAATCCAGGAGGTTCTCCCCTTCAGGCGAGATGAGGCCCATTTCCGCTGAGGCGTCTCGAGGCTGATCACACCTCACCTCTGGAACTTCGAAAGGGTCCTTCACACCCTTGGTGCAAATCAAGAAGTTCCCCGACATACCCGTCTCCACTCGAGAGGAAACACGAGGGTCCCGCCCACATCCGGAGAAGCCCCGTTTCAGCCTCGTAGCTCGAGATGAGGGATCCTGTCCCTGATTCGTCGGGAAAGAGTTTCCGACGTTCCCGTCGCGTCTCAAGAGGAGGCCCTCTCAACAGGAACGGCGAGAGTAACTCCAGGGTCGTGCACCATTCCAAGAGTCCCCCAGATGTCTCAGTCCATTACAGAGGAACCTCTTTTCCCTTCACCGGCTCGTCTTTCACGCCGAGGATCGACTCACACCAAGGTGGCACGTGGCACAGCCCTGTGGGAAAGCCTCGTGGGAAAGCCTCGAGGGTCAGCCTCGAGGGAAAGCCACAGATCCCTTGATCCACGTGATAGGAAGCGTGACACTACTCTTGCAGCTCGGGAGGAAAGCGCACGTGCATGCCCCCTCTCGAGACGAGGCCTGACTCCCCTGCGGAGACTCAGAAGCACCCCAAAATCCATGGCAACACTGGAGAGGAATCGTCAGGTTCCGGCCCCGACTCCACACAAGGTCTTAGGCCCTGGCATGGACGGGAGAGGAATCCCGAGATGGCCCCGAGCAACTCGCATGGGGACTGGCCTCTCCTGAGGCCACCAGAGCGGGTCCCCGAGGTCCCCGTTGTAACTCGAGAAGACCTACCGCAACTCGAGAAAATCCAGGAGGTTCTCCCATGCAGGCGAGATGAGGCCCATTTACACTGAGGCGTCTCGAGGCTGATCACACCTCACCTCTGGAACTTCGAAAGGGTCCTTCACACCCTTGGTGCAAATCAAGAAGTTCCCCGACATACCCGTCTCCACTCGAGAGGAAACACGAGGGTCCTGCCCACATCCAGAGGAGCCCCGTTTCCGCCTCTTAGCTCGAGATGAGGGATCCTTTCCCTGCTTCGTCGGGAAAGAGTTCCCGGCGTTCCCGTCGCATCTCAAGAGGAGGCCCTCTCAACAGGAACGGCGAGAGGAACTCCAGGGTCGTGCCACCATTCCAAGAGTCCCCCAGATATCTCAGTCCATTCCAGAGGAAACTCTTTACCCTTCACCGGCTCGTCCTTCACGCCGAGGATCAACTCACACCAAGGTGGCACGTGGCACAGCCCTGTGGGAAAGCCTCGTGGGAAAGCCTCGAGGGAAAGCCTCGAGGGAAAGCCACAGATCCCTTGATCCACGTGACAGGAAGCGTGACACTACTGCTTCAGCTCGGGAGGAAAGCGCACGTGCATGCCCCCACTCGAGACGAGGCATGACTCCCCTAGGGAGACTCAGAAGCACCCCAAGATCCATGGCAACACTGGAGAGGAATCCTCAGGTTCGGGCCCCGACTCCACACAAGGTCTTAGGCCCCGGCATGGACGGGAGAGGAATCCCGAGATGTACCCTAGCAAATCGCATGGGGACTGGCCTCTCCTGAGGCCACCAGAGCGGGTCCCTGAGGTCCCCGTCGTAACTCGGGAAGACCTGCCGCAACTCGAGAAAATCTAGGAGGTTCTCCCCTCCTGGCGAGATGAGGCCCATTTCCGCTGAGGCGTCTCCAGGCTGATCACACCTCACCTCTGGAACTTCGAAAGGGTCCTTCACACCCTTGGTGCAAATCAAGAAGTTCCCCGACATACCCGTCTCCACTCGAGAGGAAACACGAGGGTCCCGCCCACATGCAGAGGAGCCCCGTTTCTGCCTCGTAGCTCGAGATGAGGTATCCTTTCCCTGCTTCGTCGGGAAAGAGTTCCCGGCCTTCCCGTCGCATCTCAAGAGGAGGCCCTCTCAAGAGGATAGACGAGAGGAACTCCAGGGTCGTGCCACCATTCCAAGAGTCCCCCAGATGTCTCAGTCCATTCCAGAGGAACCTCTTTTCTCTTCACCGGCTCGTCTTTCACGCCGAGGATCGACTCACACCAAGGTGGCACGTGGCACAGCCCTGTGGGAAAGCCTCGTGGGAAAGCCTCGAGGGACAGCCTCGAGGGAAAGCCACAGATCCCTTGATCCACGTGACAGGAAGCGTGACACTACCGTTGCAGGTCAGGAGGAAAGCGCACGTGCATGCCCCCACTCGAGACGAGGCCTGACTCCCCTGGGGAGACTCAGAAGCACCCCAAGATCCATGGCAACACTGGAGAGGAATCGTCAGGTTCCGGCCCCGACTCCACACAAGGTCTTAGGCCCTGGCATGGACGGGAGAAGAATCCCGAGATGACCCCTAGCAACTCGCATGGGGACTGCCCTTTCCTGAGACCACCAGAGCGGGTCCCTGAGGTCCCCGTCGTAACTCGAGAAGACCTGCCGCAACTCGAGAAAATCCAGGAGGTTCTCCCCTTCAGGCGAGATGAGGCCCATTTCCGCTGAGGCGTCTCGAGGCTGATCACACCTCACCTCTGGAACTTCGAAAGGGTCCTTCACACCCTGGTGCAAATCAAGAAGTTCCCCCGAGATACCCGTCTCCACTCGAGAGGAAACACGTGGGTCCCGCCCACATCCGGAGGAGCCCAGTTTCCGCCTCGTAGCTCGAGATGAGGGATCCTTTCCCTGCTTCGTCGGGAAAGAGTTCCCGGCGTTCCCGTCGCATCTCAAGAGGAGGCCCTCTCAACAGGAATGGCGAGAGGAACTCCAGGGTCGTGCACCATTCCAAGAGTCCCCCAGATGTCTCAGTCCATTCCAGAGGAACCTCTTTTCCCTTCACCGGCTCGTCTTTCACGCCGAGGATCGACTCACAGCAAGGTGGCACGTGGCACAGCCCTGTGGGAAAGCCTCGTGGGAAAGCCTCGAGGGACAGCCTCGAGGGAAAGCCACAGATCCCTTGATCCACGTGATAGGAAGCATGACACTACTCTTGCAGCTCGGGAGGAAAGCGCACGTGCATGCCCCCACTCGAGACGAGGCCTGACTCCCCTGGGGAGACTTAGAAGCACCACAAAATCCATGGCAACACTGGATAGGAATCGTCAGGTTCTGGCCCCGACTCCACACAAGGTCTTAGGCCCTGGCATGGACGGGAGAGGAATCCCGAGATGGCCCCGAGCAACTCGCATGGGGACTGGCCTCTCCTGAGGCCACTAGAGCGGGTCCCCGAGGTCCCCGTTGTAACTCGAGAGGACCTACCGCAACTCGAGAAAATCCAGGAGGTTCTCCCATGCAGGCGAGATGAGGCCCATTTACACTGAGGCGTCTCGAGGCTGATCACACCTCACCTCTGGAACTTCGAAAGGGTCCTTCACACCCTTGGTGCAAATCAAGAAGTTCCCCGACATACCCGTCTCCTCTCGAGAGGAAACACGAGGGTCCCGCCCTCATCCAGAGGAGCCCCGTTTCCACCTCGTAGCTCGAGATGAGGGATCCTTTCCCTGCTTCGTCGGGAAAGAGTTCCCGGCGTTCCTGTCGCATCTCAAGAGGAGGCTCTCTCAAGAGGATCGACGAGAGGAACTCCAGGGTCGTGCCACCATTCCAAGTGTCCCCCAGATGTCTCAGTCCATTCCAGAGGAACCTCTTTTCGCTTCACCGGCTCGTCTTTCATGCCGAGGATCGACTCACACCACGGTGGCACGTGGCACAGCCCTGTGGGAAAGCCTCGTGGGAAAGCCTCGAGGGACAGCCTCGAGGGAAAGCCACAGATCCCTTGATCCACGTGACAGGAAGCGTGACACTACTGCTGTAGCTCGGGAGGAAAGCGCACGTGCATGCCCCCACTCGAGACGAGGCCTGACTCCCCTGCGGAGACTCAGAAGCACCCCAAGATCCATGGCAACATTGGAGAGGAATCCTCAGGTTACGGCCCAGACTCCACACAAGGTCTTAGGCCCCGGCCTGGACGGGAGAGGAATCCCGAGATGGCCCCTAGCAACTCGCATAGGGACTGGCCTCTCCTGAGGCCACCAGAGCGGGTCCCTGAGGTCCCCGTCGTAACTCGACAAGACCTGCCACAACTCGAGAAAATCCAGGAGGTTCTCCCCTCCTGGCGAGATGAGGCCCATTTCCGCTGAGGCGTCTCCAGGCTGATCACACCTCACCTCTGGAACTTCGAAAGGGTCCTTCACACCCTTGGTGCAAATCAAGAAGTTCCCCGACATACCCGTCTCCACTCGAGAGGAAACACGAGGGTCCCGCCCACATGCAGAGGAGCCCCGTTTCTGCCTCGTAGCTCGAGATGAGGTATCCTTTCCCTGCTTCGTCGGGAAAGAGTTCCCGGCCTTCCCGTCGCATCTCAAGAGGAGGCCCTCTCAAGAGGATCGACGAGAGGAACTCCAGGGTCGTGCCACCATTCCAAGAGTCCCCCAGATGTCTCAGTCCATTCCAGAGGAACCTCTTTTCCCTTCACCGGCTCGTCTTCACGCCGAGGATCGACTCACACCAAGGTGGCACGTGGCACAGCCCTGTGGGAAAGCCTCGTGGGAAAGCCTCGAGGGACAGCCTCGAGGGAAAGCCACAGATCCCTTGATCCACGTGACAGGAAGCATGACACTACCGTTGCAGGTCAGGAGGAAAGCGCACGTGCATGCCCCCACTCGAGACGAGGCCTGACTCCCCTGGGGAGACTCAGAAGCACCCCAAGATCCATGGCAACACTGGAGAGGAATCGTCAGGTTCCGGCCCCGACTCCACACAAGGTCTTAGGCCCTGGCATGGACGGGAGAAGAATCCCGAGATGACCCCTAGCAACTCGCATGGGGACTGCCCTTTCCTGAGACCACCAGAGCGGGTCCCAACTCGAGAAGACCTGCCGCAACTCGAGAAAATCCAGGAGGTTCTCCCCTTCAGGCGAGATGAGGCCCATTTCCGCTGAGGCGTCTCGAGGCTGATCACACCTCACCTCTGGAACTTCGAAAGGGTCCTTCACACCCTTGGTGCAAATCAAGAAGTTCCCCGAAATACCCGTCTCCACTCGAGAGGAAACACGAGGGTCGCGCCCACATCCGGAGAAGCCCCGTTTCAGCCTCGTAGCTCGAGATGAGGGATCCTGTCCCTGATTCGTCGGGAAAGAGTTTCCGACGTTCCCGTCGCGTCTCAAGAGGAGGCCCTCTCAACAGGAACGGCGAGAGTAACTCCAGGGTCGTGCACCATTCCAAGAGTCCCCCAGATGTCTCAGTCCATTACAGAGGAACCTCTTTTCCCTTCACCGGCTCGTCTTTCACGCCGAGGATCGACTCACACCAAGGTGGCACGTGGCACAGCCCTGTGGGAAAGCCTCGTGGGAAAGCCTCGAGGGTCAGCCTCGAGGGAAAGCCACAGATCCCTTGATCCACGTGATAGGAAGCGTGACACTACTCTTGCAGCTCGGGAGGAAAGCGCACGTGCATGCCCCCTCTCGAGACGAGGCCTGACTCCCCTGCGGAGACTCAGAAGCACCCCAAAATCCATGGCAACACTGGAGAGGAATCGTCAGGTTCCGGCCCCGACTCCACACAAGGTCTTAGGCCCTGGCATGGACGGGAGAGGAATCCCGAGATGGCCCCGAGCAACTCGCATGGGGACTGGCCTCTCCTGAGGCCACCAGAGCGGGTCCCCGAGGTCCCCGTTGTAACTCGAGAAGACCTACCGCAACTCGAGAAAATCCAGGAGGTTCTCCCATGCAGGCGAGATGAGGCCCATTTACACTGAGGCGTCTCGAGGCTGATCACACCTCACCTCTGGAACTTCGAAAGGGTCCTTCACACCCTTGGTGCAAATCAAGAAGTTCCCCGACATACCCGTCTCCTCTCGAGAGGAAACACGAGGGTCCCGCCCTCATCCAGAGGAGCCCCGTTTCCACCTCGTAGCTCGAGATGAGGGATCCTTTCCCTGCTTCGTCGGGAAAGAGTTCCCGGCGTTCCCGTCGCATCTCAAGAGGAGGCTCTCTCAAGAGGATCGACGAGAGGAACTCCAGGGTCGTGCCACCATTCCAAGAGTCCCCCAGATGTCTCAGTACATTCCAGAGGAACCTCTTTTCGCTTCACTGGCTCGTCTTTCATGCCGAGGATCGACTCACACCACGGTGGCACGTGGCACAGCCCTGTGGGAAAGCCTCGTGGGAAAGCCTCGAGGGACAGCCTCGAGGGAAAGCCACAGATCCCTTGATCCACGTGACAGGAAGCGTGACACTACTGCTGTAGCTCGGGAGGAAAGCGCACGTGCATGCCCCCACTCGAGACGAGGCCTGACTCCCCTGGGGAGACTCAGAAGCACCCCAAGATCCATGGCAACACTGGAGAGGAATCGTCAGGTTCCGGCCCCGACTCCACACAAGGTCTTAGGCCCTGGCATGGACGGGAGAAGAATCCCGAGATGACCCCTAGCAACTCGCATGGGGACTGCCCTTTCCTGAGACCACCAGAGCGGGTCCCTGAGGTCCCCGTCGTAACTCGAGAAGACCTGCCGCAACTCGAGAAAATCCAGGAGGTTCTCCCCTTCAGGCGAGATGAGGCCCATTTCCGCTGAGGCGTCTCGAGGCTGATCACACCTCACCTCTGGAACTTCGAAAGGGTCCTTCACACCCTTGGTGCAAATCAAGAAGTTCCCCGACATACCCGTCTCCACTCGAGAGGAAACACGAGGGTCCCGCCCACATCCGGAGAAGCCCCGTTTCCGCCTCGTAGCTCGAGATGAGGGATCCTGTCCCTGCTTCGTCGGGAAAGAGTTTCCGACGTTCCCGTCGCGTCTCAAGAGGAGGCCCTCTCAACAGGAACGGCGAGAGTAACTCCAGGGTCGTGCACCATTCCAAGAGTCCCCCAGATGTCTCAGTCCATTACAGAGGAACCTCTTTTCCCTTCACCAGCTCGTCTTTCACGCCGAGGATCGACTCACACCAAGGTGGCACGTGGCACAGCCCTGTGGGAAAGCCTCGTGGGAAAGCCTCGAGGGTCAGCCTCGAGGGAAAGCCACAGATCCCTTGATCCACGTGATAGGAAGCGTGACACTACTCTTGCAGCTCGGGAGGAAAGCGCACGTGCATGCCCCCTCTCGAGACGAGGCCTGACTCCCCTGCGGAGACTCAGAAGCACCCCAAGATCCATGGCAACACTGGAGAGGAATCGTCAGGTTCCGGCCCCGACTCCACACAAGGTCTTAGGCCCTGGCATGGACGGGAGAGGAATCCCGAGATGGCCCCGAGCAACTCGCATGGGGACTGGCCTCTCCTGAGGCCACCAGAGCGGGTCCCTGAGATCCAGGTTGTAACTCGAGAAGACCTGCCGCAACTCGAGAAAATCCAGGAGGTTCTCTCCTCCAGGCGAGATGAGGCCCATTTCCACTGAGGCGTCTCGAGGCTGATCACACCTCACCTCTGGAACTTCGAAAGGGTCCTTCACACCCTTTGTACAAATCAAGAAGTTCCCCGACATACCCGTCTCCACTCGAGAGGAAACACGAGGTTCCCGCCCACATCCAGAGGAGCCCCGTTTCCGCCTCGTAGCTCGAGATGAGGGATCCTTTCCATGCTTCTTCGGGAAAGAGTTCCCGGCGTTCCCGTCGCATTTCAAGAGGAGGCTCTCTCAAGAGGATCGACGAGAGGAACTCCAGGGTCGTGCCACCATTCCAAGAGTCCCCCAGATATCTCAGTCCATTCCAGAGGAACCTCTTTTCCCTTCACCGGCTCGTCTTTCACGCCGAGGATCGACTCACACCACGGTGGCACGTGGAACAGCCCTCTGGGAAAGCCTCGTGGGAAAGCCTCGAGGGACAGCCTCGAGGGAAAGCCACAGATCCCTTGATCCACGTGACAGGAAGCGTGACACTACTGCTGTAGCTCGGGAGGAAAGCGCACGTGCATGCCCCCACTCGAGACGAGGCCTGACTCCCCTGCGGAGACTCAGAAGCACCCCAAGATCCATGGCAACATTGGAGAGGAATCCTCAGGTTCCGGCCCCGACTCCACACAAGGTCTTAGGCCCCGGCATGGACGGGAGAGGAATCCCGAGATGGCCCCTAGCAACTCGCATAGGGACTGGCCTCTCCTGAGGCCACCAGAGCGGGTCCCTGAGGTCCCCGTCGAAACTCGACAAGACCTGCCGCAACTCGAGAAAATCCAGGAGGTTCTCCGCTCCAGGCGAGATGAGGCCCATTTCCGCTGAGGCGTCTCCAGGCTGATCACACCTCACCTCTGGAACTTCGAAAGGGTCCTTCACACCCTTGGTGCAAATCATGAAGTTCCCCGACATACCCGTCTCCACTCGAGAGAAAACGCGAGGGTCCCGCCCACATCCAGAGGAGCCCCGTTTCCGCCTCGTAGCTCGAGATGAGGGATCCTTTCCCTGCTTCGTCGGGAAAGAGTTCCCGGCCTTCCCGTCACATCTCAAGAGGAGGCCTTCTCAACAGGAACGGCGAGAGGAACTCCAGGTTCGTGCCACCATTCCAAGAGTCCCCCAGATGTCTCAGTACATTCCAGAGGAACCTCTTTTCCCTTCACCGGCTCGTCTTTCACGCCGAGGATAGACTCACAACAAGGTGGCACGGGGCACAGCCCTGTTGGAAAGCCTCGTTGGAAAGCCTCGAGGGACAGCCTCGAGGGAAAGCCACAGATCCCTTGATCCACGTGACAGGAAGAGTGACACTACTGCTGCAGCTCGGGCGGAAAGCGCACGTGCATGCCCCCACTCGAGACGGGCCCTGACTCCCCTGGGGAGACTTAGAAGCACCCCAAGATCCATGGCAACACTGGACAGGAATCCTCAGGTTCCGGCCCGGACTCCACACAAGGACTGAGGCCCCAGCATGGACGGGAGAGGAATCCCGAGATGGCCCCTAGCAAATCGCATGGGGACTGGCCTCTCCTGAGGCCACCAGAGCGGGTCCCTGAGGTCCCCGTCGTAACTCGGGAAGACCTGCCGCAACTCGAGAAAATCCAGGAGGTTCTCCCCTCCTGGCGAGATGAGGCCCATTTCCGCTGAGGCGTCTCCAGGCTGATCACACCTCACCTCTGGAACTTCGAAAGGGTCCTTCACACCCTTGGTGCAAATCAAGAAGTTCCCCGACATACCCGTCTCCACTCGAGAGGAAACACGACGGTCCCGCCCACATCCGGAGGAGCCCCGTTTCCGCCTCGTAGCTCGAGATGAGGGATCCTTTCCCTGATTCGTCGGGTAAGAGTTCCCGACGTTCCCGTCGCATCTCAAGAGGAGGCCCTCTCAACAGGAATGGCGAGAGGAACTCCAGGGTCGTGCACCATTCCAAGAGTCCCCCAGATGTCTCAGTCCATTCCAGAGGAACCTCTTTTCGCTTCACCGGCTCGTCTTTCATGCCGAGGATCGACTCACACCACGGTGGCACGTGGCACAGCCCTGTGGGAAAGCCTCGTGGGAAAGCCTCGAGGGACAGCCTCGAGGGAAAGCCACAGATCCCTTGATCCACGTGACAGGAAGCGTGACACTACTGCTGTAGCTCGGGAGGAAAGCGCACGTGCATGCCCCCACTCGAGACGAGGCCTGACTCCCCTGCGGAGACTCAGAAGCACCCCAAGATCCATGGCAACATTGGAGAGGAATCCTCAGGTTCCGGCCCCGACTCCACACAAGGTATTAGGCCCCGGCATGGACGGGAGAGGAATCCCGAGATGGCCCCTAGCAACTCGCATAGGGACTGGCCTCTCCTGAGGCCACCAGAGCGGGTCCCTGAAGTCCCCGTCGTAACTCGACAAGACATGCCGCAACTCGAGAAAATCCAGGAGGTTCTCCCTCCAGGCGAGATGAGGCCCATTTCCGCTGAGGCGTCTCCAGGCTGATCATACCTCACCTCTGGAACTTCGAAAGGGTCCTTCACACCCTTGGTGCAAATCAAGAAGTTCCCCGACATACCCGTCTCCACTCGAGAGGAAACACGAGGGTCCCGCCCACATCCAGAGGAGCCCCGTTTCCGCCTCGTAGCTCGAGATGAGGGATCCTTTCCCTGCTTCGTCGGGAAAGAGTTCCCGGCGTTCCCGTCGCATCTCAAGAGGAGGCCCTCTCAACAGGAACGGCGAGAGGAACTCCAGGGTCGTGCCACCATTCCAAGAGTCCCCCCGATGTCTCAGTCCATTCCAGAGGAAACTCTTTACCCTTCACCGGCTCGTCCTTCACGCCGAGGATCGACTCACACCAAGGTGGCACGTGGCACAGCCCTGTGGGAAAGCCTCGTGGGAAAGCCTCGAGCGAAAGCCTCGAGGGAAAGCCACAGATCCCTTGATCCACGTGACAGGAAGCGTTACACTACTGCTTCAGCTCGGGAGGAAAGCGCACGTGCATGCCCCCACTCGAGATGAGGCATGACTCCCCTAGGGAGACTCAGAAGCACCCCAAGATCCATGGCAACACTGGAGAGGAATCCTCAGGTTCCGGCCCCGACTCCACACAAGGTCTTAGGCCCCGGCATGGACGGGAGAGGAATCCCGAGAGGGCCCCTAGCAACTCGCATGGGGACTGGCCTCTCCTGAGGCCACCAGAGCGTGTCCCTGAGGTCCCCGTCGTAACTCGAGAAGACCTGCCGCAACTCGAGAAAATCCAGGAGGTTCTCCCCTCCAGGCGAGATGAGGCCCATTTCCGCTGAGGCGTCTCGAAGCTGATCACACCTCACCTCTGGAACTTCGAAAGGGTCCTTCACACCCTTGGTGCAAATCAAGAAGTTCCCCGACATACCCGTCTCCACTCGAGAGGAAACACGAGGGTCCCGCCCACATCCGGAGGAGCCCCGTTTCCGCCTCGTAGCTCGAGATGAGGGATCCTTTCCCTGCTTCGTCGGGAAAGAGTTCCCGGCGTTCCCGTCGCATCTCAAGAGGAGGCCCTCTCAACAGGAACGGCGAGAGGAACTCCAGGGTCGTGCACCATTCCAAGAGTCCCCCAGATGTCTCAGTCCATTCCACAGGAACCACTTTTCCCTTCACCGGCTCGTGTTTGACGTCGAGGATCGACTCACACCAAGGTGGCACGTGTCACTGCCCTGTGGGAAAGCCTCGTGGGAAAGCCTCGAGGGACAGCCTCGAGGGAAAGCCACAGATCCCTTGATCCACGTGATAGGAAGCGTGACACAACTCTTGCAGCACGGGAGGAAAGCGCACGTGCATGCCCCCACTCGAGACGAGGCCTGACTCCCCTGGGGAGACTCAGAAGCACCCCAAAATCCATGGCAACACTGGAGAGGAATCGTCAGGTTCTGGCCCCGACTCCACACAAGGTCTTAGGCCCTGGCATGGACGGGAGAGGAATCCCGAGATGGCCCCGAGCAACTCGCATGGGGCTGGCCTCTCCTGAGGCCACCAGAGCGGGTCCCTGAGGTCCCCGTCGTAACTCGAGAAGACCTGCCGCAACTCGAGAAAATCCAGGAGGTTCTCCCCTCCAGGCGAGATGAGGCCCATCTCCACTGAGGCGTCTCGAGGCTGATCACACCTCAACTCTGGAACTTCGAAAGGGTCCTTCACACCCTTGGTGCAAATCAAGAAGTTCCCCGACATAGCCGTCTCCACTCGAGAGGAAACACGAGGGTCCCGCCCACATCCAGAGGAGCCCCGTTTCTGCCTCGTAGCTCGAGATGAGGGATCCTTTCCATGCTTCTTCGGGAAAGAGTTCCCGGCGTTCCAGTCGTATCTCAAGAGGAGGCTCTCTCAAGAGGATCGACGAGAGGAACTCCAGGGTCGTGCCACCATTCCAAGAGTCCCCCAGATGTCTCAGTCCATTCCAGAGGAACCTCTTTTCCCTTCACCAGCTCGTCTTTCACGCCGAGGATCGACTCACACCACGGTAGCACGTGGAACAGCCCTGTGGGAAAGCCTCGTGGGAAAGCCTCAAGGGACAGCCTCGAGGGAAAGCCACAGATCCCTTGATCCACGTGACAGGAAGCGTGACACTACTGCTGTAGCTCGGGAGGAAAGCGCACGTGCATGCCCCCACTCGAGACGAGGCCTGACTCCCCTGCGGAGACTCAGAAGCACCCCAAGATCCATGGCAACATTGGAGAGGAATCCTCAGGTTCCGGCCCCGACTCCACACAAGCTCTTAGGCCCCGGCATGGATGGGAGAGGAATCCCGAGATGGCCCCTAGCAACTCGCATAGGGACTGGCCTCTCCTGAGGCCACCAGAGCGGGTCCCTGAGGTCCCCGTCGTAACTCGACAAGACCTGCCGCAACTCGAGAAAATCCAGGAGGTTCTCCCCTCCAGGCGAGATGAGGCCCATTTCCGCTGAGGCGTCTCCAGGCTGATCACACCTCACCTCTGGAACTTCGAAAGGGTCCTTCACACCCTTGGTGCAAATCAAGAAGTTCCCCGACATACCCGTCTCCACTCGAGAGGAAACGCGAGGGTACCGCCCACATCCAGAGGAGCCCCGTTTCCGCCTCGTAGCTCGAGATGAGGGATCCTTTCCCTGCTTCATCGGGAAAGAGTTCCCGGCCTTCCCGTCACATCTCAAGAGGAGGCCTTTTCAACAGGAACGGCGAGAGGAACTCCAGGTTCGTGCCACCATTCCAAGAGTCCCCCAGATGTCTCAGTACATTCCAGAGGAACCTCTTTTCCCTTCACCGGCTCGTCTTTCACGCCGAGGATAGACTCACAACAAGGTGGCACGTGGCACAGCCCTGTTGGAAAGCCTCGTGGGAAAGCCTCGAGGGACAGCTTCGAGGGAAAGCCACAGATCCCTTGATCCACGTGACAGGAAGAGTGACACTACTGCTGCAGCTCGGGGGGAAAGCGCACGTGCATGCCCCCACTCGAGACGAGCCCTGACTCCCCTGGGGAGACTTAGAAGCACCCCAAGATCCATGGCAACACTGGACAGGAATCCTCAGGTTCCGGCCCGGACTCCACACAAGGACTGAGGCCCCAGCATGGATGGGAGAGGAATCCCGAGATGGCCCCTAGCAAATCGCATGGGGACTGGCCTCTCCTGAGGCCACCAGAGCGGGTCCCTGAGGTCCCCGTCGTAACTCGGGAAGACATGCCGCAACAAGAGAAAATCCAGGAGGTTCTCCCCTCCTGGCGAGATGAGGCCCATTTCCGCTGAGGCGTCTCCAGGCTGATCACACCTCACCTCTGGAACTTCGAAAGGGTCCTTCACACCCTTGGTGCAAATCAAGAAGTTCCCCGACATACCCGTCTCCACTCGAGAGGAAACACGAGGGTCCCGCCCACATGCAGAGGAGCCCCGTTTCTGCCTCGTAGCTCGAGATGAGGTATCCTTTCCCTGCTTCGTCGGGAAAGAGTTCCCGGCCTTCCCGTCGCATCTCAAGAGGAGGCCCTCTCAAGAGGATAGACGAGAGGAACTCCAGGGTCGTGCCACCATTCCAAGAGTCCCCCAGATGTCTCAGTCCATTCCAGAGGAACCTCTTTTCCCTTCACCGGCTCGTCTTTCACGCCGAGGATCGACTCACACCAAGGTGGCACGTGGCACAGCCCTGTGGGAAAGCCTCGTGGGAAAGCCTCGAGGGAAAGCCACAGATCCCTTGATCCACGTGACAGGAAGCGTGACACTACCGCTGCAGGTCGGGAGGAAAGCGCACGTGCATGCCCCCACTCGAGACGAGGCCTGACTCCCCTGGGGAGACTCAGAAGCACCCCAAGATCCATGGCAACACTGGAGAGGAATCCTCAGTTTCCGGCCATGACTCCACACAAGGTCTTAGGCCCCGGCATGGACGGGAGAGGAATCCCAAGTTGGCCCCTAGCAACTCGCATGGGGACTGGCCTTTCCTGAGGCCAACAGAGCGGGTCCCTGAGGTCCCCGTCGTAACTCGAGAAGAGCTGCCGCAACTCGAGAAAATCCAGGAGGTTCTCCCCTCCAGGCGAGATGAGGCCCATTTCCGCTGAGGTGTCTCGAGGCTGATCACACCTCATCTCTGGAACTTCGAAAGGGTCCTTCACAACCTTGGTGCAAATCAAGAAGTTCCCCGACATACCCGTCTCCACTCGAGAGGAAACACGAGGGTCCCGCCCACATCCGGAGAAGCCCCGTTTCCGCCTCGTAGCTCGAGATGAGGGATCCTGTCCCTGCTTCGTCGGGAAAGAGTTTCCGACGTTCCCGTCGCGTCTGAAGAGGAGGCCCTCTCAACAGGAACGGCGAGAGTAACTCCAGGGTCGTGCACCATTCCAAGAGTCCCCCAGATGTCTCAGTCCATTACAGAGGAACCTCTTTTCCCTTCACCGGCTCGTCTTTCACGCCGAGGATCGACTCACACCAAGGTGGCACGTGGCACAGCCCTGTGGGAAAGCCTCGTGGGAAAGCCTCGAGGGTCAGCCTCGAGGGAAAGCCACAGATCCCTTGATCCACGTGATAGGAAGCGTGACACTACTCTTGCAGCTCGGGAGGAAAGCGCACAGGCATGCCCCCTCTCGAGACGAGGCCTGACTCCGCTGCGGAGACTCAGAAGCACCCCAAAATCCATGGCAACATTGGAGAGGAATCGTCAGGTTCCGGCCCCGACTACACACAAGGTCTTAGGCCCTGGCATGGACGGGAGAGGAATCCCGAGATGGCCCCGAGCAACTCGCATGGGGACTGGCCTCTCCTGAGGCCACCAGAGCGGGTCCCTGAGGTCCCCGTTGTAACTCGAGAAGACCTGCCGCAACTCGAGAAAATCCAGGAGGTTCTCTCCTCCAGGCGAGATGAGGCCCATTTCCACTGAGGCGTCTCGAGGCTGATCACACCTCACCTCTGGAACTTCGAAAGGGTCCTTCACACCCTTTGTAGAAATCAAGAAGTTCCCCGACATACCCGTCTCCACTCGAGAGGAAACACGAGGGTCCCGCCCACATCCAGAGGAGCCCCGTTTCCGCCTCGTAGCTCGAGATGAGGGATCCTTTCCATGCTTCTTCGGGAAAGAGTTCCCGGCGTTCCCGTCGCATTTCAAGAGGAGGCTCTCTCAAGAGGATCGACGAGAGGAACTCCAGGGTCGTGCCACCATTCCAAGAGTCCCCCAGATATCTCAGTCCATTCCAGAGGAACCTCTTTTCCCTTCACCGGCTCGTCTTTCACGCCGAGGATCGACTCACACCACGGTGGCACGTGGAACAGCCCTGTGGGAAAGCCTCGTGGGAAAGCCTCGAGGGACAGCCTCGAGGGAAAGCCACAGATCCCTTGATCCACGTGACAGGAAGCGTGACACTACTGCTGTAGCTCGGGAGGAAAGCGCACGTGCATGCCCCCACCCGAGACGAGGCCTGACTCACCTGCGGAGACTCAGAAGCACCCCAAGATCCATGGCAACATTGGAGAGGAATCCTCAGGTTCCGGCCCCGACTCCACACAAGGTCTTAGGCCCCGGCATGGACGGGAGAGGAATCCCGAGATGGCCCCTAGCAACTCGCATAGGGACTGGCCTCTCCTGAGGCCACCAGAGCGGGTCCCTGAGGTCCCCGTCGTAACTCGACAAGACCTGCCGCAACTCGAGAAAATCCAGGAGGTTCTCCGCTCCAGGCGAGATGAGGCCCATTTCCGCTGAGGCGTCTCCAGGCTGATCACACCTCACCTCTGGAACTTCGAAAGGGTCCTTCACACCCTTGGTGCAAATCAAGAAGTTCCCCGACATACCCGTCTCCACTCGAGAGAAAACGCGACGGTCCCGCCCACATCCAGAGGAGCCCCGTTTCCGCCTCGTAGCTCGAGATGAGGGATCCTTTCCCTGCTTCGTCGGGAAAGAGTTCCCGGCCTTCCCGTCACATCTCAAGAGGAGGCCTTGTCAACAGGAACGGCGAGAGGAACTCCAGGTTCGTGCCACCATTCCAAGAGTCCCCCAGATGTCTCAGTACATTCCAGAGGAACCTCTTTTCCCTTCACCGGCTCGTCTTTCACGCCGAGGATAGACTCACAACAAGGTGGCACGGGGCACAGCCCTGTTGGAAAGCCTCGTTGGAAAGCCTCGAGGGACAGCCTCGAGGGAAAGCCACAGATCCCTTGATCCAAGTGACAGGAAGCGTGACACTACTGCTGCAGCTCGGGCGGAAAGCGCACGTGCATGCCCCCACTCGAGACGGCCCTGACTCCCCTGGGGAGACTTAGAAGCACCCCAAGATCCATGGCAACACTGGACAGGAATCCTCAGGTTCCGGCCCGGACTCCACACAAGGACTGAGGCCCCAGCATGGACGGGAGAGGAATCCCGAGATGGCCCCTAGCAAATCGCATGGGGACTGGCCTCTCCTGAGGCCACCAGAGCGGGTCCCTGAGGTCCCCGTCGTAACTCGGGAAGACCTGCCGCAACTCGAGAAAATCCAGGAGGTTCTCCCCTCCAGGCGAGATGAGGCCCATTTCCGCTGAGGCGTCTCGAAGCTGATCACACCTCACCTCTGGAACTTCGAAAGGGTCCTTCACACCCTTGGTGCAAATCAAGAAGTTCCCCGACATACCCGTCTCCACTCGAGAGGAAACACGAGGGTCCCGCCCACATCCGGAGGAGCCCCGTTTCCGCCTCGTAGCTCGAGATGAGGGATCCTTTCCCTGCTTCGTCGGGAAAGAGTTCCCGGCGTTCCCGTCGCATCTCAAGAGGAGGCCCTCTCAACAGGAACGGCGAGAGGAACTCCAGGGTCGTGCACCATTCCAAGAGTCCCCCAGATGTCTCAGTCCATTCCACAGGAACCACTTTTCCCTTCACCGGCTCGTGTTTGACGCCGAGGATCGACTCACACCAAGGTGGCACGTGTCACTGCCCTGTGGGAAAGCCTCGTGGGAAAGCCTCGAGGGACAGCCTCGAGGGAAAGCCACAGATCCCTTGATCCACGTGATAGGAAGCGTGACACTACTCTTGCAGCACGGGAGGAAAGCGCACGTGCATGCCCCCACTCGAGACGAGGCCTGACTCCCCTGGGGACACTCAGAAGCACCCCAAAATCCATGGCAACACTGGAGAGGAATCGTCAGGTTCTGGCCCCGACTCCACACAAGGTCTTAGGCCCTGGCATGGACGGGAGAGGAATCCCGAGATGGCCCCGAGCAACTCGCATGGGGCTGGCCTCTCCTGAGGCCACCAGAGCGGGTCCCTGAGGTCCCCGTCGTAACTCGACAAGACCTGCCGCAACTCGAGAAAATCCAGGAGGTTCTCCCCTCCAGGCGAGATGAGGCCCATGTCCACTGAGGCGTCTCGAGGCTGATCACACCTCAACTCTGTAACTTCGAAAGGGTCCTTCACACCCTTGGTGCAAATCAAGAAGTTCCCCGACATAGCCGTCACCACTCGAGAGGAAACACGAGGGTCCCGCCCACATCCAGAGGAGCCCCGTTTCTGCCTCGTAGCTCGAGATGAGGGATCCTTTCCATGCTTCTTCGGGAAAGAGTTCCCGGCGTTCCAGTCGTATCTCAAGAGGAGGCTCTCTCAAGAGGATCGACGAGAGGAACTCCAGGGTCGTGCCACCATTCCAAGAGTCCCCCAGATGTCTCAGTCCATTCCAGAGGAACCTCTTTTCCCTTCACCAGCTCGTCTTTCACGCCGAGGATCGACTGACACCACGGTGGCACGTGGCACCGCCCTGTGGGAAAGCCTCGTGGGAAAGCCTCGAGGGACAGCCTCGAGGGAAAGCCACAGATCCCTTGATCCACGTGACAGGAAGCGTGACACTACTGCTGTCGCTCGGGAGGAAAGCGCACGTGCATGCCCCCACTCGAGACGAGGCCTGACTCCCCTGCGGAGACTCAGAAGCACCCCAAGATCCATGGCAACATTGGAGAGGAATCCTCAGGTTCTGGCCCCGACTCCACACAAGCTCTTAGGCCCCGGCATGGATGGGAGAGGAATCCCGAGATGGCCCCTAGCAACTCGCATAGGGACTGGCCTCTCCTGAGGCCACCAGAGCGGGTCCCTGAGGTCCCCGTCGTAACTCGACAAGACCTGCCGTAACTCGAGAAAATCCAGGAGGTTCTCCCCTCCAGGCGAGATGAGGCCCATTTCCGCTGAGGCGTCTCCAGGCTGATCACACCTCACCTCTGGAACTTCGAAAGGGTCCTTCACACCCTTGGTGCAAATCAAGAAGTTCCCCGACATACCCGTCTCCACTCGAGAGGAAACGCGAGGGTACCGCCCACATCCAGAGGAGCCCCGTTTCCGCCTCGTAGCTCGAGATGAGGGATCCTTTCCCTGCTTCGTCTGGAAAGAGTTCCCGGCCTTCCCGTCACATCTCAAGAGGAGGCCTTCTCTACAGGAACGGCGAGAGGAACTCCAGGTTCGTGCCACCATTCCAAGAGTCCCCCAGATGTCTCAGTACATTCCAGAGGAACCTCTTTTCCCTTCACCGGCTCGTCTTTCACACCGAGGATAGACTCACAACAAGGTGGCACGTGGCACAGCCCTGTTGGAAAGCCTCGTGGGAAAGCCTCGAGGGACAGCTTCGAGGGAAAGCCACAGATCCCTTGATCCACGTGACAGGAAGAGTGACACTACTGCTGCAGCTCGGGCGGAAAGCGCACGTGCATGCCCCCACTCGAGACGAGCCCTGACTCCCCTGGGGAGACTTAGAAGCACCCCAAGATCCATGGCAACACTGGACAGGAATCCTCAGGTTCCGGCCCGGACTCCACACAAGGACTGAGGCCCCAGCATGGACGGGAGAGGAATCCCGAGAGGGCCCCTAGCAAATCGCATGGGGACTGGCCTCTCCTGAGGCCACCAGAGCGGGTCCCTGAGGTCCCCGTCGTAACTCGGGAAGACATGCCGCAACAAGAGAAAATCCAGGAGGTTCTCCCCTCCTGGCGAGATGAGGCCCATTTCCGCTGAGGCGTCTCCAGGCTGATCACACCTCACCTCTGGAACTTCGAAAGGGTCCTTCACACCCTTGGTGCAAATCAAGAAGTTCCCCGACATACCCGTCTCCACTCGAGAGGAAACACGAGGGTCCCGCCCACATGCAGAGGAGCCCCGTTTCTGCCTCGTAGCTCGAGATGAGGTATCCTTTCCCTGCTTCGTCGGGAAAGAGTTCACGGCCTTCCCGTCGCATCTCAAGAGGAGGCCCTCTCAAGAGGATAGACGAGAGGAACTCCAGGGTCGTGCCACCATTCCAAGAGTCCCCCAGATGTCTCAGTCCATTCCAGAGGAACCTCTTTTCCCTTCACCGGCTCGTCTTTCACGCCGAGGATCGACTCACACCAAGGTGGCACGTGGCACAGCCCTGTGGGAAAGCCTCGTGGGAAAGCCTCGAGGGACAGCCTCGAGGGAAAGCCACAGATCCCTTGATCCACGTGACAGGAAGCGTGACACTACCGCTGCAGGTCGGGAGGAAAGCGCACGTGCATGCCCCCACTCGAGACGAGGCCTGACTCCCCTGGGGAGACTCAGAAGCACCCCAAGATCCATGGCAACACTGGAGAGGAATCCTCAGGTTCCGGCCCCGACTCCACACAAGGTCTTAGGCCCCGGCATGGACGGGAGAGGAATCCCAAGTTGGCCCCTAGCAACTCGCATGGGGACTGGCCTTTCCTGAGGCCAACAGAGCGGGTCCCTGAGGTCCCCGTCGTAACTCGAGAAGACCTGCCGCAACTCGAGAAAATCCAGGAGGTTCTCCCCTCCAGGCGAGATGAGGCCCATTTCCGCTGAGGTGTCTCGAGGCTGATCACACCTCATCTCTGGAACTTCGAAAGGGTCCTTCACACCCTTGGTACAAATCAAGAAGTTACCCGACATACCCGTCTCCACTCGAGAGGAAACGCGTGGGTCCCGCCCACATCCAGAGGAGCCCCGTTTGCGCCTCGTAGCTCGAGATGAGGGATCCTTTCCCTGCTTCGTCGAGAAAGAGTTCCCGGCGTTCCCGTCGCATCTCAAGAGGAGGCCCTCTCAACAGGAACGGCGAGAGGAACTCCAGGGTCGTGCCACCATTCAGTGTCCGCCAGATGTCTCAGTCCATTCCAGAGGAACCTCTTTTCCCTTCACCGGCTCGTCTTTCACGCCGAGGATCGACTCACACCAAGGTGGCACGTGGCACAGCCCTGTGGGAAAGCCTCGAGGGACAGCCTCAAGGGAACGCCACAGATCCCTTGATCCACGTAACAGGAAGAGTGACACTACTGCTGCAGCTCGGGAGGAAAGCGCACGTGCATGCCCCCACTCGAGACGAGGCCTGACTCCCCTGGGGAGACTCAGAAGCACTCCAAGATCCATGGCAACACTGGAGAGGAATCCTCAGGTTCCGGCCCCGACTCCACACAAGGTCTTAGGCCCTGGCATGGACGGGAGAGGAATCCCGAGATGACCCCTAGCAACTCGCATGGGGACTGCCCTTTCCTGAGACCACCAGAGCGGGTCCCTGAGGTCCCCGTCGTAACTCGAGAAGACCTGCCGCAACTCGAGAAAATCCAGGAGGTTCTCCCCTCCAGGCGAGATGAGGCCCATTTCCGCTGAGGCGTCTCGAGGCTGATCACACCTCACCTCTGGAACTTCGAAAGGGTCCTTCACACCCTTGGTGCAAATCAAGAAGTTCCCCGACATACCCGTCTCCACTCGAGAGGAAACGCGAGGGTACCGCCCACATCCAGAGGAGCCCCGTTTCCGCCTCGTAGCTCGAGATGAGGGATCCTTTCCCTGCTTCGTCGGGAAAGAGTTCCCGGCCTTCCTGTCACATCTCAAGAGGAGGCCTTCTCAACAGGAACGGCGAGAGGAACTCCAGGTTCGTGCCACCATTCCAAGAGTCCCCCAGATGTCTCAGTACATTCCAGAGGAACCTCTTTTCCCTTCACCGGCTCGTCTTTCACGCCGAGGATAGACTCACAACAAGGTGGCACGTGGCACAGCCCTGTTGGAAAGCCTCGTGGGAAAGCCTCGAGGGACAGCTTCGAGGGAAATCCACAGATCCCTTGATCCACGTGACAGGAAGAGTGACACTACTGCTGCAGCTCGGGCGGAAAGCGCACGTGCATGCCCCCACTCGAGACGAGCCCTGACTCCCCTGGGGAGACTTAGAAGCACCCCAAGATCCATGGCAACACTGGACAGGAATCCTCAGGTTCCGGCCCGGACTCCACACAAGGACTGAGGCCCCAGCATGGACGGGAGAGGAATCCCGAGTTGGCCCCTAGCAAATCGCATGGGGACTGGCCTCTCCTGAGGCCACCAGAGCGGGTCCCTGAGGTCCCCGTCGTAACTCGGGAAGACATGCCGCAACAAGAGAAAATCCAGGAGGTTCTCCCCTCCTGGCGAGATGAGGCCCATTTCCGCTGAGGCGTCTCCAGGCTGATCACACCTCACCTCTGGAACTTCGAAAGAGTCCTTCACACCCTTGGTGCAAATCAAGAAGTTCCCCGACATACCCGTCTCCACTCGAGAGGAAACACGAGGGTCCCGCCCACATGCAGAGGAGCCCCGTTTCTGCCTCGTAGCTCGAGATGAGGTATCATTTCCCTGCTTCGTCGGGAAAGAGTTCCCGGCCTTCCCGTCGCATCTCAAGAGGAGGCCCTCTCAACAGGAACGGCGAGAGGAACTCCAGGGTCGTGCCACCATTCAGAGTCCCCCAGATGTCTCAGTCCATTCCAGAGGAACCTCTTTTCCCTTCACCGGCTCGTCTTTCACGCCGAGGATCGACTCACACCAAGGTGGCACGTGGCAGAGCCCTGTGGGAAAGCCTCGTGGGAAAGCCTCGAGGGACAGCGTCAAGGGAAAGCCACAGATCCCTTGATCCACATAACAGGAAGAGTGACACTACTGCTGCAGCTCGGGAGGAAAGCGCACGTGCATGCCCCCACTCGAGACGAGGCCTGACTCCCCTGGGGAGACTCAGAAGCACTCCAAGATCCATGGCAACACTGGAGAGGAATCCTCAGGTTCCGGCCCCGACTCCACACAAGGTCTTAGGCCCTGGCATGGACGGGAGAGGAATCCCGAGATGACCCCTAGCAACTCGCATGGGGACTGCCCTTTCCTGAGACCACCAGAGCGGGTCCCTGAGGTCCCCGTCGTAACTCGAGAAGACCTGCCGCAACTCGAGAAAATCCAGGAGGTTCTCCCCTCCAGGCGAGATGAGGCCCATTTCCGCTGAGGCGTCTCGAGGCTGATCACACCTCACCTCTGGAACTTCGAAAGGGTCCTTCACACCCTTGGTGCAAATCAAGAAGTTCCCCGACATACCCGTCTCCACTCGAGAGGAAACGCGAGGGTACCGCCCACATCCAGAGGAGCCCCGTTTCCGCCTCGTAGCTCGAGATGAGGGATCCTTTCCCTGCTTCGTCGGGAAAGAGTTCCCGGCCTTCCTGTCACATCTCAAGAGGAGGCCTTCTCAACAGGAACGGCGAGAGGAACTCCAGGTTCGTGCCACCATTCCAAGAGTCCCCCAGATGTCTCAGTACATTCCAGAGGAACCTCTTTTCCCTTCACCGGCTCGTCTTTCACGCCGAGGATAGACTCACAACAAGGTGGCACGTGGCACAGCCCTGTTGGAAAGCCTCGTGGGAAAGCCTCGAGGGACAGCTTCGAGGGAAATCCACAGATCCCTTGATCCACGTGACAGGAAGAGTGACACTACTGCTGCAGCTCGGGCGGAAAGCGCACGTGCATGCCCCCACTCGAGACGAGCCCTGACTCCCCTGGGGAGACTTAGAAGCACCCCAAGATCCATGGCAACACTGGACAGGAATCCTCAGGTTCCGGCCCGGACTCCACACAAGGACTGAGGCCCCAGCATGGACGGGAGAGGAATCCCGAGTTGGCCCCTAGCAAATCGCATGGGGACTGGCCTCTCCTGAGGCCACCAGAGCGGGTCCCTGAGGTCCCCGTCGTAACTCGGGAAGACATGCCGCAACAAGAGAAAATCCAGGAGGTTCTCCCCTCCTGGCGAGATGAGGCCCATTTCCGCTGAGGCGTCTCCAGGCTGATCACACCTCACCTCTGGAACTTCGAAAGGGTCCTTCACACCCTTGGTGCAAATCAAGAAGTTCCCCGACATACCCGTCTCCACTCGAGAGGAAACACGAGGGTCCCGCCCACATGCAGAGGAGCCCCGTTTCTGCCTCGTAGCTCGAGATGAGGTATCATTTCCCTGCTTCGTCGGGAAAGAGTTCCCGGCCTTCCCGTCGCATCTCAAGAGGAGGCCCTCTCAACAGGAACGGCGAGAGGAACTCCAGGGTCGTGCCACCATTCAGAGTCCCCCAGATGTCTCAGTCCATTCCAGAGGAACCTCTTTTCCCTTCACCGGCTCGTCTTTCACGCCGAGGATCGACTCACACCAAGGTGGCACGTGGCAGAGCCCTGTGGGAAAGCCTCGTGGGAAAGCCTCGAGGGACAGCGTCAAGGGAAAGCCACAGATCCCTTGATCCACATAACAGGAAGAGTGACACTACTGCTGCAGCTCGGGAGGAAAGCGCACGTGCATGCCCCCACTCGAGACGAGGCCTTACTCCCCTGGGGAGACTCAGAAGCACCCAAAAATCCATGGTAACCCTGAAGAGGAATCGTCAGTTTCCGGCCCCGACACCACACAAGGTCTTAGGACCTGGCATGGACGGGAGAGGAATCCCGAGATGGCCCCGAGCCACTCGCATGGGGACTGGCCTCTCCTGAGGCCACCAGAGCGGGTCCCTGAGGTCCCCGTTGTAACTCGAGAAGACCTGCCGCAACTCGAGAAAATCCAGGAGGTTCTCCCATCCAGGCGAGATGAGGCCAATTTACACTGAGGTGTCTCGAGGCTGATCACACCTCACATCTGGAACTTCGAAAGGGTCCTTCACACCCTTGGTGCAAATCAAGAAGTTCCCCGACATACCCGTCTCCTCTCGAGAGGAAACACGAGGGTCCCGCCCTCATCCAGAGGAGCCCCGTTTCCGCCTCGTAGCTCGAGATGAGGGATCCTTTCCCTGCTTCGTCGGGAAAGAGTTCCCGGCGTTCCCGTCGCATCTCAAGAGGAGGCCCTCTCAACAGGAACGGCGAGAGGAACTCCAGGGTCGGGCACCATTCCAAGAGTCCCCCAGATGTCTCAGTCCATTCCACAGGAACCTCTTTTCCCTTCATCGGCTCGTCTTTCACGCCGAGGATCGACTCACACCAAGGTGGCTCGTGGCACTGCCCTGTGGGAAAGCCTCGTGGGAAAGCCTCGAGGGACAGCCTCGAGGGAAAGCCACAGATCCCTTGATCCACGTGATAGAAGCGTGACACTACTCTTGCAGCTCGGGAGGAAAGCGCACGTGCATGCCCCCACTCGAGACGAGGCCTGACTCCCCTGGGGAGACTCAGAAGCACCCCAAAATCCATGGCAACACTGGAGAGGAATCGTCAGGTTCCGGCCCCGACTCCACACAAGGTCTTAGGCCCTGGCATGGACGGGAGAGGAATCCCGAGATGGCCCCGAGCAACTCGCATGGGGACTGGCCTCTCCTGAGGCCACCAGAGCGGGTCCCAGAGGTCCCCGTTGTAACTCAAGAAGACCTGCCGCAACTCGAGAAAATCCAGGAGGTTCTCTCCTCCAGGCGAGATGAGGCCCATTTCCACTGAGGCGTCTCGAGGCTGATCACACCTCACCTCTGGAACTTCGAAAGGGTCCTTCACACCCTTGGTGCAAATCAAGAAGTTCCCCGACATACCCGTCTCCACTCGAGAGGAAACACGAGGGTCCCGCCCACATCCAGAGGAGCCCCGTTTCCGCCTCGTAGCTCGAGATTAGGGATCCTTTCCATGCTTCTTCGGGAAAGAGTTCCCGGCGTTCCCGTCGCATCTCAAGAGGAGGCTCTCTCAAGAGGATCGACGAGAGGAACTCCAGGGTCGTGCCACCATTCCAAGAGTCCCCCAGATGTCTCAGTCCATTCCAGAGGAACCTCTTTTCCCTTCGCCGGCTCGTCTTTCACGCCGAGGATCGACTCACACTACGGTGGCACGTGGAACAGCCCTGTGGGAAAGCCTCGTGGGAAAGCCTCGAGGGACAGCCTCGAGGGAAAGCCACAGATCCCTTGATCCACGTGACAGGTAGCGTGACACTACTTCTGTAGCTCGGGAGGAAAGCGCACGTGCATGCCCCCACTCGAGACGAGGCCTGACTCCCCTGCGGAGACTCAGAAGCACCCCAAGATCCATGGCAACATTGGAGAGGAATCCTCAGGTTACGGCCCCGACTCCACACAAGGTCTTATGCCCCGGCATGGACGGGAGAGGAATCCCGAGATGGCCCCTAGCAACTCGCATAGGGACTGGCCTCTCCTGAGGCCACCAGAGCGGGTCCCTGAGGTCCCCGTCGTAACTCGACAAGACCTGCCGCAACTCGAGAAAATCCAGGAGGTTCTCCCCTCCAGGCGAGATGAGGCCCATTTCCGCTGAGGCGTCTCGAGGCTCATCACACCTCACCTCTGGAACTTCGAAAGGGTCCTTCACACCCTTGGTGCAAATCAAGAAGTTCCCCGACATACCCGTCTCCACTCGAGAGGAAACGCGAGGGTCCCGCCCACATCCAGAGGAGCCCCGTTTCCACCTCGTAGCTCGAGATGAGGGATCCTTTCGCTGCTTCATCGGGAAAGAGTTCCCGGCCTTCCCGTCACATCTCAAGAGGAGGCCTTCTCAACAGGAACGGCGAGAGGAACTCCAGGTTCGTGCCACCATTCCAAGAGTCCCCTAGATGTCTCAGTACATTCCAGAGGAACCTCTTTTCCCTTCACCGGCTCGTCTTTCACGCCAAGGATAGACTCACAACAAGGTGGCACGTGGCACAGCCCTGTTGGAAAGCCTCGTGGGAAAGCCTCGAGGGACAGCCTCGAGGGAAAGCCACAGATCCCGTGATCCACGTGACAGGAAGAGTGACACTAATGCTGCAGCACGAGCGGAAAGCGCACGTGCATGCCCCCACTCGAGACGAGCCCTGACTCCCCTGGGGAGACTTAGGAGCACCCCAAGATCCATGGCAACACTGGACAGGAATCCTCAGGTTCCGGCCCGGACTCCACACAAGGACTGAGGCCCCAGCATGGACGGGAGAGCAATCCTGAGATGGCCCCTAGCAAATCGCATGGGGACTGGCCTCTCCTGAGGCCACCAGAGCGGGTCCCTGAGGTCCCCGTCATAACTCGGGAAGACCTGCCACAACTCGAGAAAATCCAGGAGTTTCTCCCCTCCTGGCGAGATGAGGCCCATTTCCGCTGAGGCGTCTCCAGGCTGATCACACCATACCTCTGGAACTTCGAAAGGGTCCTTCACACCCTTGGTGCAAATCAAGAAGTTCCCCGACATACACGTCTCCACTCGAGAGGAAACACGAGGGTCCCGCCCACATGCAGAGGAGCCCCGTTTCTGCCTCGTAGCTCGAGATGAGGTATCCTTTCCCTGCTTCGTCGGGAAAGAGTTCCCGGCCTTCCCGTCGCATCTCAAGAGGAGGCCCTCTCAAGAGGATAGACGAGAGGAACTCCAGGGTCGTGCCACCATTCCAAGAGTCCCCCAGATGTCTCAGTCCATTCCAGAGGAACCTCTTTTCCCTTCACCGGCTCGTCTTTCACGCCGAGGATCGACTCACACCAAGGTGGCACGTGGCACAGCCCTGTGGGAAAGCCTCGTGGGAAAGCCTCGAGGGACAGCCTCGAGGGAAAGCCACAGATCCCTTGATCCACGTGACAGGAAGCATGACACTACTGCTGCAGCTCGGGCGGAAAGCGCACGTGCATGCCCCCACTCGAGACGAGGCCTGACTCCCCTGGGGAGACTCAGAAGAACCCCAAGATCCATGGCAACAGTGGAGAGGATTCCTCAGGTTCCGGCCCCGACTCCACACAAGGTCTTAGGCCCCGGCATGGACGGGAGAGTAATCCCAAGTTGGCCCCTAGCAACTCGCATGGGGACTGGCCTTTCCTGAGGCCACCAGAGCGGGTCCCTGAGGTCCCCGTCGTAACTCGAGAAGACCTGCCGCAACTCGAGAAAATCCAGGAGGTTCTCCCCTCCAGGCGAGATGAGGCCCATTTCCGCTGAGGTGTCTCCAGGCTGATCACACCTCACCTCTGGAACTTCGAAAGGGTCCTTCACACCCTTGGTACAAATCAAGAAGTTCCCCGACATACCCGTCTCCACTCGAGAGGAAACGCGTGGGTCCCGCCCACATCCAGAGGAGCCCCGTTTCCGCCTCGTAGCTCGAGATGAGGGATCCTTTCACTGCTTCATCGAGAAAGAGTTCCCGGCGTTCCCGGCGCATCTCAAGAGGAGGCCCTCTCAACAGGAACGGCGAGAGGAACTCCAGGGTCGTGCCACCATTCCAAGAGTCCCCCAGATGTCTCAGTCCATTCCAGAGGAACCTCTTTTCCCTTCACCGGCTCATCTTTCACGCCGAGGATCGACTCACACAAAGGTGGCACGTGGCACAGCCCTGTGGGAAAGCCTCGTGGGAAAGCCTCGAGGGACAGCCTCAAGGGAAAGCCACAGATCCCTTGATCCACGTAACAGGAAGAGTGACACTACTGCTGCAGCTTGGGAGGAAAGCGCACGTGCATGCCCCCACTCGAGACGAGGCCTGACTCCCCTGGGGAGACTCAGAAGCACCCCAAGATCCATGGCAACACTGGAGAGGAATCCTCAGGTTCCGGCCCCGACTCCACACAAGGTCTTAGGCCCTGGCATGGACGGGAGAAGAATCCCGAGATGACCCCTAGCAACTCGCATGGGGACTGCCCTTTCCTGAGACCACCAGAGCAGGTCCCTGAGGTCCCCGTCGTAACTCGAGAAGACCTGCCGCAACTCGAGAAAATCCAGGAGGTTCTCCCCTTCAGGCGAGATGAGGCCCATTTCCGCTGAGGCGTCTCGAGGCTGATCACACCTCACCTCTGGAACTTCGAAAGGGTCCTTCACACCCTTGGTGCAAATCAAGAAGTTCCCCGACATACCCGTCTCCACTCGAGAGGAAACACGAGGGTCCCGCCCACATCCGGAGGAGCCCCGTTTCCGCCTCGTAGCTCGAGATGAGGGATCCTTTCCGTGCTTCGTCGGGAAAGAGTTCCCGGCGTTCCCGTCGCATCTCAAGAGGAGGCCCTCTCAACAGGAACGGCGAGAGGAACTCCAGGGTCATGCACCATTCCAAGAGTCCCCCAGATGTCTCAGTCCATTCCAGAGGAACCTCTTTTCCCTTCACCGGCTCGTCTTTCACGCCGAGGATCGACTCACACCAAGGTGGCACATGGCACAGCCCTGTGGGAAAGCCTCGTTGGAAAGCCTCGAGGGTCAGCCTCGAGGGAAAGCCACAGATCCCTTGATCCACGTGATAGGAAGCGTGACACTACTCTTGCAGCTCGGGAGGAATGCGCACGTGCATGCCCCCACTCGAGACGAGGCCTTACTCCCCTGGGGAGACTCAGAAGCACCCAAAAATCCATGGCAACACTGGAGAGGAATCGTCAGTTTCCGGCCCCGACTCCACACAAGGTCTTAGGACCTGGCATGGACGGAAGAGGAATCCCGAGATGGCCCCTAGCAACTCGCATAGGGACTGGCCTCTCCTGAGGCCACCAGAGCGGGTCCCTGAGGTCCCCGTCGTAACTCGACAAGACCTGCCGCAACTCGAGAAAATCCAGGAGGTTCTCCCCTCCAGGCGAGATGAGGCCCATTTCCGCTGAGGCGTCTCGAGGCTGATCACACCTCACCTCTGGAACTTCGAAAGGGTCCTTCACACCCTTGGTGCAAATCAAGAAGTTCCCCCGAGATACACGTCTCCACTCGAGAGGAAACACGAGGGTCCCGCCCACATCCGGAGGAGCCCCGTTTCCGCCTCGTAGCTCGAGATGAGGGATCCTTTCCCTGCTTCGTCGAGAAAGAGTTCCCGGCGTTCCCGTCGCATCTCAAGAGGAGGCCCTCTCAACAGGAATGGCGAGAGGAACTCCAGGGTCGTGCACCATTCCAAGAGTCCCCCAGATGTCTCAGTCCATTCCAGAGGAACCTCTTTTCCCTTCACCGGCTCGTCTTTCACGCCGAGGATCGACTCACACCAAGGTGGCACGTGGCACAGCCCTGTGGGAAAGCCTCGTTGGAAAGCCTCGAGGGACAGCCTCGAGGGAAAGCCACAGATCTATTGATCCACGTGACAGGAAGCGTGACACTACTGCTTCAGCTCGGGAGGAAAGCGCACGTGCATGCCCCCACTCGAGACGAGGCCTTACTCCCCTGGGGAGACTCAGAAGCACCCAAAAATCCATGGCAACACTGGAGAGGAATCGTCAGTTTCCGGCCCCGACTCCACACAAGGTCTTAGGACCTGGCATGGACGGGAGAGGAATCCCGAGATGGCCCCGAGCAACTCGCATGGGGACTGGCCTCTCCTGAGGCCACCAGAGCGGGTCCCTGAGGTCCCCGTTGTAACTCGAGAAGACCTGCTGCAACTCGAGAAAATCCAGGAGGTTCTCCCATCCAGGCGAGATGAGGCCCATTTACACTGAGGCGTCTCGAGGCTGATCACACCTCACCTCTGGAACTTCGAAAGGGTCCTTCACACCCTTGGTGCAAATCAAGAAGTTCCCCGACATACCCGTCTCCTCTCGAGAGGAAACACGAGGGTCCCGCCCTCATCCAGAGGAGCCCCGTTTCCGCCTCGTAGCTCGAGATGAGGGATCCTTTCCCTGCTTCGTCGGGAAAGAGTTCCCGGCGTTCCCGTCGCATCTCAAGAGGAGGCCCTCTCAACAGGAACGCCGAGAGGAACTCCAGGGTCGTGCCACCATTCCAAGAGTCCCCCAGATATCTCAGTCCATTCCAGAGGAAACTCTTTACCCTTCACCGGCTCGTCCTTCACGCCGAGGATCTACTCACACCAAGGTGACACGTGGCACAGCCCTGTGGGAAAGCTTCGTGGGAAAGCCTCGAGGGAAAGCCTCGAGGGAAAGCCACAGATCCCTTGATCCACGTGACAGCAGGCGTGACACTACTGCTGCAGCTCGGGAGGAAAGTGCACGTGCATGCCCCCACTCGAGACGAGGCATGACTCCCCTAGGGAGACTCAGAAGCACCCCAAGATCCATGGCAACACTGGAGAGGAATCCTCAGGTGCAGTCCCCGACTCCACACAAGGTCTTAGGCCCCGGCATGGACGGGAGAGGAATCCCGAGAGGGCCCCTAGCAACTCGCATGGGGACTGGCCTCTCCTGAGGCCACCAGAGCGTGTCCCTGAGGTCCCCGTCGTAACTCGAGAAGACCTGCCGCAACTCGAGAAAATCCAGGAGGTTCTCCCCTCCAGGCGAGATGAGGCCCATTTCCGCTGAGGCGTCTCGAGGCTGATCACACCTCACCTCTGGAACTTCGAAAGGGTCCTTCACACCCTTGGTGCAAATCAAGAAGTTCCCCGACATACCCGTCTCCACTCGAGAGGAAACACGAGGGTCCCGCCCACATCCAGAGGAGCCCAGTTTCCGCCTCGTAGCTCGAGATGAGGGATCTTTTCCCTGCTTCGTCGGGAAAGAGTTCCCGGCCTTCCCGTCGCATCTCAAGAGGAGGCCCTCTCAAGAGGATAGACGAGAGGAACTCCAGGGTCGTGCCACCATTCCAAGAGTCCCCCAGATGTCTCAGTCCATTCCAGAGGAACCTCTTTTCCCTTCACCGGCTCGTCTTTCACGCCGAGGATCAACTCACACCAAGGTGGCACGTGGCACAGCCCTGTGGGAAAGCCTCGTGGGAAAGCCTCGAACGAAAGCCTCGAGGGAAACCACAGATTCCTTGATCCACGTGACAGGAAGCGTGACACTGCTGTTGCAGCTCGGGAGGAAAGCGCATATGCAAGCCCCCACTCAAGACGAGGCCTGACTCCCCTGGGGAGACTCAGAAGCACCCCAAGATCCATGGCAACACTGGAGAGGAATCCTCAGGTTCCGGCCCCGACTCCACACAAGGTCTTAGGCTCCGGCATGGACGGGAGAGGAATCCCGAGAGGTCCCCTAGCAACTCGCATGGGGACTGCCCTCTCCTGAGGCCACCAGAGCGGGTCCCTGAGGTCCCCGTCGTAAATCGAGAAGACCTGCCGCAACTCGAGAAAATCCCGGAGGTTCTCCCCTCCAGGCGAGATGAGGCCCATTTCCGCTGAGGCGTCTCGAGGCTGATCACACCTCACCTCTGGAACTTCGAAAGGGTCCTTCACACCCTTGGTGCAAATCAAGAAGTTCCCCGACATACCCGTTTCCACTCGAGAGGAAACACGAGGGTCCCGCCCACATCTGGAGGAGCCCCGTTTCCCCCTCGTAGCTCGAGATGAGGGATCCTTTCCGTGCTTCGTCGGGAAAGAGTTCCCGGCGTTCCCGTCGCATCTCAAGAGGAGGCCCTCTCAACAGGAACGGCGAGAGGAACTCCAGGGTCGTGCACCATTCCAAGAGTCCCCCAGATGTCTCAGTCCATTCCAGAGGAACCTCTTTTCCCTTCACCGGCTCGTCTTTCACGCCGAGGATCGACTCACACCAAGGTGGCACATGGCACAGCCCTGTGGGAAAGCCTCGTGGGAATGCCTCGAGTGTCAGCCTCGAGGGAAAGCCACAGATCCCTTGATCCACGTGATAGGAAGCGTGAACTACACTTGCAGCTCGGGAGGAATGCGCACGTGCATGCCCCCACTCGAGACGAGGCCTTACTCCCCTGGGGAGACTCAGAAGCACCCAAAAATCCATGGCAACACTGGAGAGGAATCGTCAGTTTTCGGCCCCGACTCCACACAAGGTCTTAGGACCTGGCATGGACGGGAGAGGAATCCCGAGATGGCCCCTAGCAACTCGCATAGGGACTGGCCTCTCCTGAGGCCACCAGAGCGGGTACCTGAGGTCCCCGTCGTAACTCGACAAGACCTGCCGCAACTCGAGAAAATCCAGGAGGTTCTCCCCTCCAGGCGAGATGAGGCCCATTTCCGCTGAGGCGTCTCCAGGCTGATCACACCTCACCTCTGGAACTTCGAAAGGGTCCTTCACACCCTTGGTGCAAATCAAGAAGTTCCCCGACATACCCGTCTCCACTCGAGAGGAAACACGAGGGTCCCGCCCACATCCAGAGGAGCCCCGTTTCCGCCTCGTAGCTCGAGATGAGGGATCCTTTCCGTGCTTCGTCGGGAAAGAGTTCCCGGCGTTCCCGTCGCATCTCAAGAGGAGGCCCTCTCAACAGGAACGGCGAGAGGAACTCCAGGGTCATGCACCATTCCAAGAGTCCCCCAGATGTCTCAGTCCATTCCAGAGGAACCTCTTTTCCCTTCACCGGCTCGTCTTTCACGCCGAGGATCGACTCACACCAAGGTGGCACATGGCACAGCCCTGTGGGAAAGCCTCGTGGGAAAGCCTCGAGGGTCAGCCTCGAGGGAAAGCCACAGATCCCTTGATCCACGTGATAGGAAGCGTGACACTACTCTTGCAGCTCGGGAGGAATGCGCACGTGCATGCCCCCACTCGAGACGAGGCCTTACTCCCCTGGGGAGACTCAGAAGCACCCAAAAATCCATGGCAACACTGGAGAGGAATCGTCAGTTTCCGGCCCCGACTCCACACAAGGTCTTAGGACCTGGCATGGACGGAAGAGGAATCCCGAGATGGCCCCTAGCAACTCGCATAGGGACTGGCCTCTCCTGAGGCCACCAGAGCGGGTCCCTGAGGTCCCCGTCGTAACTCGACAAGACCTGCCGCAACTCGAGAAAATCCAGGAGGTTCTCCCCTCCAGGCGAGATGAGGCCCATTTCCGCTGAGGCGTCTCCAGGCTGATCACACCTCACCTCTGGAACTTCGAAAGGGTCCTTCACACCCTTGGTGCAAATCAAGAAGTTCCCCGACATACCCGTCTCCACTCGAGAGGAAACACGAGGGTCCCGCCCACATCCAGAGGAGCCCCGTTTCCGCCTCGTAGCTCGAGATGAGGGATCCTTTCCCTGCTTCGTCGGGAAAGAGTTCCCGGCGTTCCCGTCGCACCTCAAGAGGAGGCCCTCTCAACAGGAACGGCGAGAGGAACTCCAGGGTCGTGCACCATTCCAAGAGTCCCCCAGATGTCTCAGTCCATTCCAGAGGAACCTCTTTTCCCTTCACCGGCTCGTCTTTCACGCCGAGGATCGACTCACACCAAGGTGGCACATGGCACAGCCCTGTGGGAAAGCCTCGTGGGAATGCCTCGAGTGTCAGCCTCGAGGGAAAGCCACAGATCCCTTGATCCACGTGATAGGAAGCGTGAACTACACTTGCAGCTCGGGAGGAATGCGCACGTGCATGCCCCCACTCGAGACGAGGCCTTACTCCCCTGGGGAGACTCAGAAGCACCCAAAAATCCATGGCAACACTGGAGAGGAATCGTCAGTTTTCGGCCCCGACTCCACACAAGGTCTTAGGACCTGGCATGGACGGGAGAGGAATCCCGAGATGGCCCCTAGCAACTCGCATAGGGACTGGCCTCTCCTGAGGCCACCAGAGCGGGTACCTGAGGTCCCCGTCGTAACTCGACAAGACCTGCCGCAACTCGAGAAAATCCAGGAGGTTCTCCCCTCCAGGCGAGATGAGGCCCATTTCCGCTGAGGCGTCTCCAGGCTGATCACACCTCACCTCTGGAACTTCGAAAGGGTCCTTCACACCCTTGGTGCAAATCAAGAAGTTCCCCGACATACCCGTCTCCACTCGAGAGGAAACACGAGGGTCCCGCCCACATCCAGAGGAGCCCCGTTTCCGCCTCGTAGCTCGAGATGAGGGATCCTTTCCGTGCTTCGTCGGGAAAGAGTTCCCGGCGTTCCCGTCGCATCTCAAGAGGAGGCCCTCTCAACAGGAACGGCGAGAGGAACTCCAGGGTCATGCACCATTCCAAGAGTCCCCCAGATGTCTCAGTCCATTCCAGAGGAACCTCTTTTCCCTTCACCGGCTCGTCTTTCACGCCGAGGATCGACTCACACCAAGGTGGCACATGGCACAGCCCTGTGGGAAAGCCTCGTGGGAAAGCCTCGAGGGTCAGCCTCGAGGGAAAGCCACAGATCCCTTGATCCACGTGATAGGAAGCGTGACACTACTCTTGCAGCTCGGGAGGAATGCGCACGTGCATGCCCCCACTCGAGACGAGGCCTTACTCCCCTGGGGAGACTCAGAAGCACCCAAAAATCCATGGCAACACTGGAGAGGAATCGTCAGTTTCCGGCCCCGACTCCACACAAGGTCTTAGGACCTGGCATGGACGGAAGAGGAATCCCGAGATGGCCCCTAGCAACTCGCATAGGGACTGGCCTCTCCTGAGGCCACCAGAGCGGGTCCCTGAGGTCCCCGTCGTAACTCGACAAGACCTGCCGCAACTCGAGAAAATCCAGGAGGTTCTCCCCTCCAGGCGAGATGAGGCCCATTTCCGCTGAGGCGTCTCCAGGCTGATCACACCTCACCTCTGGAACTTCGAAAGGGTCCTTCACACCCTTGGTGCAAATCAAGAAGTTCCCCGACATACCCGTCTCCACTCGAGAGGAAACACGAGGGTCCCGCCCACATCCAGAGGAGCCCCGTTTCCGCCTCGTAGCTCGAGATGAGGGATCCTTTCCCTGCTTCGTCGGGAAAGAGTTCCCGGCGTTCCCGTCGCACCTCAAGAGGAGGCTCTCTCAAGAGGATCGACGAGAGGAACTCCAGGGTCGTGCCACCATTCCAAGAGTCCCCCAGATGTCTCAGTCCATTCCAGAGGAACCTCTTTTCGCTTCACCGGCTCGTCTTTCACGCCGAGGATCGACTCACACCACGGTGGCACGTGGCACAGCCCTGTGGGAAAGCCTCGTGGGAAAGCCTCGAGGGACAGCCTCGAGGGAAAGCCACAGATCCCTTGATCCACGTGACAGGAAGCGTGACACTACTGCTGTCGCTCGGGAGGAAAGCGCACGTGCATGCCCCCACTCGAGACGAGGCCTGACTCCCCTGCGGAGACTCAGAAGCACCCCAAGATCCATGGCAACATTGGAGAGGAATCCTCAGGTTCCGGCCCCGACTCCACCCAAGGTCTTAGGCCCCGGCATGGACGGGAGAGGAATCCCGAGATGGCCCCTAGCAACTCGCATGCGGACTGGCCTCTCCTGAGGCCACCAGAGCGTGTCCCTGAGGTCCCCGTCGTAACTCGACAAGACCTGCCGCAACTCGAGAAAATCCAGGAGGTTCTCCCCTCCAGGCGAGATGAGGCCCATTTCCGCTGAGGCGTCTCGAGGCTGATCACACCTCACCTCTGGAACTTCGAAAGGGTCCTTCACACCCTTGGTGCAAATCAAGAAGTTCCCCCGAGATACCCGTCTCCACTCGAGAGGAAACACGAGGGTCCCGCCCACATCCGGAGGAGCCCCGTTTCCGGCTCGTAGCTCGAGATGAGGGATCCTTTCCCTGCTTCGTCGGGAAAGAGTTCCCGGCGTTCCCGTCGCATCTCAAGAGGAGGCCCTCTCAACAGGAATGGCGAGAGGAACTCCAGGGTCGTGAACCATTCCAAGAGTCCCCCAGATGTCTCAGTCCATTCCAGAGGAACCTCTTTTCCCTTCACCGGCTCGTCTTTCACGCCGAGGATCGACTCACACCAAGGTGGCACGTGGCACAGCCCTGTGGGAAAGCCTCGTGGGAAAGCCTCGAGGGACAGCCTCGAGGGAAAGCCACAGATCCCTTGATCCACGTGACAGGAAGCGTGACACTACTGCTTCAGCTCGGGAGGAAAGCGCACGTGCATGCCCCCACTCGAGACGAGGCCTTACTCCCCTGGGGAGACTCAGAAGCACCCAAAAATCCATGGCAACACTGGAGAGGAATCGTCAGTTTCCGGCCCCGACTCCACACAAGGTCTTAGGACCTGGCATGGACGGGAGAGGAATCCCGAGATGGCCCCGAGCAACTCGCATGGGGACTGGCCTCTCCTGAGGCCACCAGAGCGGGTCCCTGAGGTCCCCGTCGTAACTCGAGAAGACCTGCTGCAACTCGAGAAAATCCAGGAGGTTCTCCCATCCAGGCGAGATGAGGCCCATTTACACTGAGGCGTCTCGAGGCTGATCACACCTCACCTCTGGAACTTCGAAAGGGTCCTTCACACCCTTGGTGCAAATCAAGAAGTTCCCCGACATACCCGTCTCCTCTCGAGAGGAAACACGAGGGTCCCGCCCTCATCCAGAGGAGCCCCGTTTCCGCCTCGTAGCTCGAGATGAGGGATCCTTTCCCTGCTTCGTCGGGAAAGAGTTCCCGGCGTTCCCGTCGCATCTCAAGAGGAGGCTCTCTCAAGAGGATCGACGAGAGGAACTCCAGGGTCGTGCCACCATTCCAAGAGTCCCCCAGATGTCTCAGTCCATTCCAGAGGAACCTCTTTTCCCTTCACCGGCTCGTCTTTCACGCCGAGGATCGACTCACACCACGGTGGCACGTGGCACAGCCCTGTGGGAAAGCCTCGTGGGAAAGCCTCGAGGGACAGCCTCGAGGGAAAGCCACAGATCCCTTGATCCACGTGACAGGAAGCGTGACACTACTGCTGTAGCTCGGGAGGAAAGCGCACGTGCATGGCCCCACTCGAGACGAGGCCTGACTCCCCTGCGGAGACTCAGAAGCACCCCAAGATCCATGGCAACATTGGAGAGGAATCCTCAGGTTCCGGCCCCGACTCCACACAAGGTCTTAGGCCCCGGCATGGACGGGAGAGGAATCCCGAGAGGGCCCCTAGCAACTCGCATGGGGACTGGCCTCTCCTGAGGCCACCACAGCGGGTCCCTGAGGTCCCCGTCGTAACTCGAGAAGACCTGCCGCAACTCGAGAAAATCCAGGAGGTTCTCCCCTCCAGGCGAGATGAGGCCCATTTCCGCTGAGGCGTCTCGAGGCTGATCACACCTCACCTCTGGAACTTCGAAAGGGTCCTTCACACCCTTGGTGCAAATCAAGAAGTTCCCCGACATACCCGTCTCCACTCGAGAGGAAACACGAGGGTCCCGCCCACATCCAGAGGAGCCCAGTTTCCGCCTCGTAGCTCGAGATGAGGGATCCTTTCCCTGCTTCGTCGGGAAAGAGTTCCCGGCCTTCCCGTCGCATCTCAAGAGGAGGCCCTCTCAAGAGGATAGACGAGAGGAACTCCAGGGTCGTGCCACCATTCCAAGAGTCCCCCAGATGTCTCAGTCCATTCCAGAGGAACCTCTTTTCCCTTCACCGGCTCGTCTTTCACGCCGAGAATCAACTCACACCAAGGTGGCACGTGGCACAGCCCTGTGGGAAAGCCTCGTGGGAAAGCCTCGAACGAAAGCCTCGAGGGAAACCACAGATTCCTTGATCCACGTGACAGGAAGCGTGACACTGCTGTTGCAGCTCGGGAGGAAAGCGCATATGCAAGCCCCCACTCAAGACGAGGCCTGACTCCCCTGGGGAGACTCAGAAGCACCCCAAGATCCATGGCAACACTGGAGAGGAATCCTCAGGTTCCGGCCCCGACTCCACACAAGGTCTTAGGCTCCGGCATGGACGGGAGAGGAATCCCGAGAGGTCCCCTAGCAACTCGCATGGGGACTGCCCTCTCCTGTGGCCACCAGAGCGGGTCCCCGAGGTCCCCGTTGTAACTCGAGAAGACCTGCCGCAATTCGAGAAAATCCAGGAGGTTCTCCCATCCAGGCGAGATGAGGCCCATTTACACTGAGGCGTCTCGAGGCTGATCACACCTCACCTCTGGAACTTCGAAAGGGTCCTTCACACCCTTGGTGCAAATCAAGAAGTTCCCCGACATACCCGTCTCCTCTCGAGAGGAAACACGAGGGTCCCGCCCTCATCCAGAGGAGCCCCGTTTCCGCCTCGTAGCTCGAGATGAGGGATCCTTTCCCTGCTTCGTCGGGAAAGAGTTCCCGGCGTTCCCGTCGCATCTCAAGAGGAGGCTCTCTCAAGAGGATCGACGAGAGGAACTCCAGGGTCGTGCCACCATTCCAAGAGTCCCCCAGATGTCTCAGTCCATTCCAGAGGAACCTCTTTTCCCTTCACCGGCTCGTCTTTCACGCCGAGGATCGACTCACACCACGGTGGCACGTGGCACAGCCCTGTGGGAAAGCCTCGTGGGAAAGCCTCGAGGGACAGCCTCGAGGGAAAGCCACAGATCCCTTGATCCACGTGACAGGAAGCGTGACACTACTGCTGTAGCTCGGGAGGAAAGCGCACGTGCATGCCCCCACTCGAGACGAGGCCTGACTCCCCTGCGGAGACTCAGAAGCACCCCAAGATCCATGGCAACATTGGAGAGGAATCCTCAGGTTCCGGCCCCGACTCCACACAAGGTCTTAGGCCCCGGCATGGACGGGAGAGGAATCCCGAGATGGCCCCTAGCAACTCGCATAGGGACTGGCCTCTCCTGAGGCCACCAGAGCGGGTCCCTGAGGTCCCCGTCGTAACTCGAGAAGACCTGCCGCAACTCGAGAAAATCCAGGAGGTTCTCCCCTCCAGGCGAGATGAGGCCCATTTCCGCTGAGGCGTCTCGAGGCTGATCACACCTCACCTCTGGAACTTCGAAAGGGTCCTTCACACCCTTGGTGCAAATCAGGAAGTTCCCCGACATACCCGTCTCCACTCGAGAGGAAACACGAGGGTCCCGCCCACATCCAGAGGAGCCCCGTTTGCGCCTCGTAGCTCGAGATGAGGGATCCTTTCCCTGCTTCGTCGGGAAAGAGTTCCCGGCGTTCCCGTCGCATCTCAAGAGGAGGCCCTCTCAACAGGAACGGTGAGAGGAACTCCAGGGTCGTGCCACCATTCCAAGAGTCCCCCAGATACCTCAGTCCATTCCAGAGGAAACTCTTTACCCTTCACCGGCTCGTCCTTCACGCCGAGGATCGACTCACACCAAGGTGGCACGTGGCACAGCCCTGTGGGAAAGCCTCGTGGGAAAGCCTCGAGGGAAAGCCTCGAGGGAAAGCCACAGATCCCTTGATCCACGTGACAGGAAGCGTGACACTACCGTTGCAGGTCAGGAGGAAAGCGCACGTGCATGCCCCCACTCGAGACGAGGCCTGACTCCCCTGGGGAGACTCAGAAGCACCCCAAGATCCATGGCAACACTGGAGAGGAATCGTCAGGTTGCGGCCCCGACTCCACACAAGGTCTTAGGCCCTGGCATGGACGGGAGAGGAATCCCAAGTTGGCCCCTAGCAACTCGCATGGGGACTGGCCTTTCCTGAGGCCACCAGAGCGGGTCCCTGAGGTCCCCGTCGTAACTCGACAAGACCTGCCGCAACTCGAGAAAATCCAGGAGGTTCTCCCCTCCAGGCGAGATGAGGCCCATTTCCGCTGAGGTGTCTCGAGGCTGATCACACCTCACCTCTGGAACTTCGAAAGGGTCCTTCACACCCTTGGTACAAATCAAGAAGTTCCCCGACATACCCGTCTCCACTCGAGAGGAAACGCGTGGGTCCCGCCCATATCCAGAGGAGCCCCGTTTCCGCCTCGTAGCTCGAGATGAGGGATCCTTTCCCTGCTTCGTCGAGAAAGAGTTCCCGGCGTTCCCGTCGCATCTCAAGAGGAGGCCTTCTCAACAAGAACGGCGAGAGGAACTTCAGGGTCGTGCCACCATTCAGAGTCCCCCAGATGTCTCAGTCCATTCCAGAGGAACCTCTTTTCCCTTCACCGGCTCGTCTTTCACGCCGAGGATCGACTCACACAAAGGTGGCACGTGGCACAGCCCTGTGGGAAAGCCTCGTGGGAAAGCCTCGACGGACAGACTCAAGGGAAAGCCACAGATCCCTTGATCCACGTAAAGGAAGAGTGACACTACTGCTGCAGCTCGGGAGGAAAGCGCACGTGCATGCCCCCACTCGAGACGAGGCCTGACTCCCCTGGGGAGACTCAGAAGCACCCCAAGATCCATGGCAACACTGGAGAGGAATCCTCAGGTTCCGGCCCCGACTCCACACAAGGTCTTAGACCCTGGCATGGACGGGAGAGGAATCCCGAGTTGACACCTAGCAACTCGCATGGGGACTGCCCTTTCCTGAGACCACCAGAGCGGGTCCCTGAGGTCCCCGTCGTAACTCGAGAAGACCTGCCGCAACTCCAGAAAATCCAGGAGGTTCTCCCCTCCAGGCGAGATGAGTCCCATTTCCACTGAGGCGCCTCCAGGCTGATCACACCTCACCTCTGGAACTTCGAAAGGGTCCTTCACACCCTTGGTGCAAATCAAGAAGTTCCCCGACATACCCGTCTCCACTCGAGAGGAAACACGAGGGTCCCGCCACATCCAGAGGAGCCTCGTTTCCACCTCGTAGCTCCAGATGAGGGATCCTGTCCCTGCTTCGTCGGGAAAGAGTTCCCAGCGTTCCCGTCGCATCTCAAGAGGAGGCCCTCTCAACAGGAACGGCGAGAGGTACTCCAGGGTCGTGCCACCATTCCAAGAGTCCCCCTGATGTCTCAGTCCATTGCAGAGGAAACTCTTTACCCTTCACCGGCTCGTCCTTCACGCCGAGGATCGACTCACACCAAGGTGGCACGTGGCACAGCCCTGTGGGAAAGCCTCGTGGGAAAGCCTCGAGCGAAAGCCTCGAGGGAAAGCCACAGATCCCTTGATCCACGTGACAGGAAGCGTGACACTACTGCTGTAGCTCGGGAGGAAAGCGCACGTGCATGCCCCCACTCGAGACGCGGCATGACTCCCCTGGGTAGACTCAGAAGCACCCCAAGATCCATGGCAACACTGGAGAGGAATCCTCAGGTTCCGGCCACGACTCCACACAAGGTCTTAGGCCCCGGCATGGACGGGAGAGGAATCCCGAGATGGCTCCTAGCAACTCGCATAGGGACTGGCCTCTCCTGAGGCCACCAGAGCGGGTCCCTGATGTCCCCGTCGTAACTCGAGAAGACCTGCCGCAACTCGAGAAAATCCAGGAGGTTCTCCCCTTCAGGCGAGATGAGGCCCATTTCCGCTGAGGCGTCTCGAGGCTGATCACACCTCACCTCTGGAACTTCGAAAGGGTCCTTCACACCCTTGGTGCAAATCAAGAAGTTCCCCGACATACCCGTCTCCACTCGAGAGGAAACACGAGGGTGCCGCCCACATCCAGAGGAGCCCCGTTTCCGCCTGGTAGCTCGAGATGAGGGATCCTTTCCCTGCTTCGTCGGGAAAGAGTTCCCGGCGTTCCCGTCGCATTTCAAGAGGAGGCCCTCTCAACAGGAACGGCGAGAGGAACTCCAGGGTCGTGCCACCATTCCAAGAGTCCCCCAGATATCTCAGTCCATTCCAGAGGAAACTCTTTACCCTTCTCCGGCTCGTCCTTCACGCCGAGGATCGACTCACACCAAGGTGGCACGTGGCAGAGCCCTGTGGGAAAGCCTCGTGGGAAAGCCTCGAACGAAAGCCTCGAGGGAAACCACAGATTCCTTGATCCACGTGACAGGAAGCGTGACACTACTGCTGCCGCTCGGGAGGAAAGCGCATATGCAAGCCCCCACTCAAGACGAGGCCTGACTCCCCTGGGGAGACTCAGAAGCACCCCAAGATCCATGGCAACACTGGAGAGGAATCGTCAGGTTCCGGCCCCGACTCCACACAAGGTCTTAGGCCCTGGCATGGACGGGAGAGGAATCCCGAGATGGCCCCGAGCAACTCGCATGGGGACTGGCCTCTCCTGAGGCCAACAGAGCGGGTCCCTGAGGTCCCCGTTGTAACTCGAGAAGACCTGCCGCAACTCGAGAAAATCCAGGAGGTTCTCCCCTCCAGGCGAGATGAGGCCCATTTCCACTGAGGCGTCTCGAGGCTGATCACACCTCACCTCTGGAACTTCGAAAGGGTCCTTCACACCCTTGGTACAAATCAAGAAGTTCCCTGACATACCCGTCTCCACTCGAGAGGAAACGCGTGGGTCCCGCCCATATCCAGAGGAGCCCCGTTTCTGCCTCGTAGCTCGAGATGAGGGATCCTTTCCCTGCTTGGTCGAGAAAGAGTTCCCGGCGTTCCCGTCGCATCTCAAGAGGAGGCCTTCTCAACAGGAACGGCGAGAGGAACTCCAGGGTCGTGCCACCATTCAGAGTCCCCCAGATGTCTCAGTCCATTCCAGAGGAACCTCTTTTCCCTTCACCGGCTCGTCTTTCATGCCGAGGATCGACTCACACAAAGGTGGCACGTGGCACAGCCCTGTGGGAAATCCTCGTGGGAAAGCCTCGAGGGACAGCCTCGAGGGAAAGCCACAGATCCCTTGATCCACGTGATAGGAAGCGTGACACTACCGTTGCAGGTCAGGAGGAAAGCGCACGTGCATGCCCCCACTCGAGACGAGGCCTGACTCCCCTGGGGAGACTCAGAAGCACCCCAAGATCCATGGCAGCACTGGAGAGGAATCCTCAGGTTCGGGCCCCGACTCCACACAAGGTCTTAGGCCCCGGCATGGACGGGAGAGGAATCCCGAGATGGCCCCTAGTAAATCGCATGGGGACTGGCCTCTCCTGAGGCCACCAGAGCGGGTCCCTGAGGTCCCCGTCGTAACTCGGGAAGACCTGCCGCAACTCGAGAAAATCCAGGAGGTTCTCCCCTCCTGGCGAGATGAGGCCCATTTCCGCTGAGGCGTCTCCAGGCTGATCACACCTCACCTCTGGAACTTCGAAAGGGTCCTTCACACCCTTGGTGCAAATCAAGAAGTTCCCCGACATACCCGTCTCCTCTCGAGAGGAAACACGAGGGTCCCGCCCTCATCCAGAGGAGCCCCGTTTCCTCCTCGTAGCTCAAGATGAGGGATCCTTTCCCTGCTTCGTCGGGAAAGAGTTCCCGGCGTTCCCGTCGCATCTCAAGAGGAGGCTCTCTCAAGAGGATCGACGAGAGGAACTCCAGGGTCGTGCCACCATTCCAAGAGTCCCCCAGATATCTCAGTCCATTCCAGAGGAACCTCTTTTCGCTTCACCGGCTCGTCTTTCACGCCGAGAATCGACTCACACCACGGTGGCACGTGGCACAGCCCTGTGGGAAAGCCTCGTGGGAAAGCATCGAGGGACAGCCTCCAGAGAAAGCCACAGATCCCTTGATCCACGTGACAGGAAGCGTGACAGTACTGCTGTCGCTCGGGAGGAAAGCGCACGTGCATGCCCCCACTCGAGACGAGGCCTGACTCCCCTGCGGAGACTCAGAAGCACCCCAAGATCCATGGCAACATTGGAGAGGAATCCTCAGGTTCCGGCCCCGACTCCACCCAAGGTCTTAGGCCCCGGCATGGACGGGAGAGGAATTCCGAGATGGCCCATAGCAACTCGCATAGGGACTGGCCTCTCCTGAGGCCACCAGAGCGGGTCCCTGAGATCCCCGTCGTAACTCGAGAAGACCTGCCGCAACTCGAGAAAATCCAGGAGGTTCTCCCCTCCAGGCGAGATGAGGCCCATTTCCGCTGAGGCGTCTCGAGGCTGATCACACCTCACCTCTGGAACTTCGAAAGGGTCCTTCCCACCCTTGGTGCAAATCAAGAAGTTCCCCGACATACCCGTCTCCACTCGAGAGGAAACACGAGGGTCCCGCCCACATCCAGAGGAGCCCCGTTTCCGCCTCGTAGCTCGAGATGAGGGATCCTTTCCCTGCTTCGTCGGGAAAGAGTTCCCGGCCTTCCCGTCACATCTCAAGAGGACGCCCTCTCAACAGGATCGGCGAGAGGAACTCCAGGGTCGTGCACCATTCCAAGAGTCCCCCAGATGTCTCAGTCCATTCCAGAGGAACCTCTTTTCCCTTCACCGGCTCGTCTTTCACGCCGAGGATCGACTCACACCAAGGTGGCACGTGGCACAGCCTGTGGGAAAGCCTCGTGGGAAAGCCTCGAGGGACAGCCTCGAGGGAAAGCCACAGATCCCTTGATCCACGTGATAGGAAGCGTGACACTACTCTTGCAGCTCGGGAGGAAAGCGCACGTGCATGCCCCCACTCGAGACGAGGCCTGACTCCCCTGGGGAGACTCAGAAGCACCACAAAATCCATGGCAACACTGGAGAGGAATCGTCAGGTTCCGGCCCCGACTCCACACAAGGTCTTAGGCCCTGGCATGGACGGGAGAGGAATCCCGAGATGGCCCCGAGCAACTCGCATGGGGACTGGCCTCTCCTGAGGCCACCAGAGCGGGTCCCCGAGGTCCCCGTTGTAACTCGAGAAGACCTGCCGCAACTCGAGAAAATCCAGGAGGTTCTCCCCTCCAGGCGAGATGAGGCCCATTTCCGCTGAGGCGTCTCGAGGCTCATCACACCTCACCTCTGGAACTTCGAAAGGGTCCTTCACACCCTTGGTGCAAATCAAGAAGTTCCCCGACATACCCGTCTCCTCTCGAGAGGAAACACGAGGGTCCCGCCCTCATCCAGAGGAGCCCCGTTTCCGCCTCGTAGCTCGAGATGAGGGATCGTTTCCCTGCTTCGTCGGGAAAGAGTTCCCGGCGTTCCTGTCGCATCTCAAGAGGAGGCTCTCTCAAGAGGATCGACGAGAGGAACTCCAGGGTCGTGCCACCATTCCAAGAGTCCCCCTGATGTCTCAGTTCATTGCAGAGGAAACTCTTTAACCTTCACCGGCTCGTCCTTCACGCCGAGGATCGACTCACACCAAGGTGGCACGTGGCACAGCCCTGTGGGAAAGCCTCGTGGGAAAGCCTCGAGGGACAGCCTCGAGGGAAAGCCACAGATCCCTTGATCCACGTGACAGGAAGCGTGACACTACTTCTGCAGCTCGGGAGGAAAGCGCACGTGCATGCCCCCACTCGAGATGAGGCCTGACTCCCCTGGGGAGACTCAGAAGCACCCCAAGATCCATGGCAACACTGGAGAGGAATCCTCAGGTTCCGGCCCCGACTCCACACAAGGTCTTAGGCCCCGGCATGGACGGGAGAGGAATCCCGAGAGGTCCCCTAGCAACTCGCATGGGGACTGGCCTTTCCTGAGGCCACCAGAGCGGGTCCCTGAGGTCCCCATCGTAACTCGAGAAGACCTGCCCGCACCTCCAGAAAATCCAGGAGGTTCTCCCCTCCAGGCGAGATGAGGCCCATTTCCGCTGAGGCGTCTCGAGGCTCATCACACCTCACCTCTGGAACTTCGAAAGGGTCCTTCACACCCTTGGTGCAAATCAAGAAGTTCCCCCGACATACCCGTCTCCACTCGAGAGGAAACGCGTGGGTCCCGCCCATATCCAGAGGAGCCCCGTTTCCGCCTCGTAGCTCGAGATGAGGGATCCTTTCCCTGCTTCGTCGAGAAAGAGTTCCCGGCCTTCCCGTCGCATCTCAAGAGGAGGCCCTCTCAAGAGGATAGACGAGAGGAACTCCAGGGTCGTGCCACCATTCCAAGAGTCCCCCAGATGTCTCAGTCCATTCCAGAGGAACCTCTTTTCCCTTCACCGGCTCGTCTTTCACGCCGAGAATCAACTCACACCAAGGTGGCACGTGGCACAGCCCTGTGGGAAAGCCTCGTGGGAAAGCCTCGAACGAAAGCCTCGAGGGAAACCACAGATTCCTTGATCCACGTGACAGGAAGCGTGACACTGCTGTTGCAGCTCGGGAGGAAAGCGCATATGCAAGCCCCCACTCAAGACGAGGCCTGACTCCCCTGGGGAGACTCAGAAGCACCCCAAGATCCATGGCAACACTGGAGAGGAATCCTCAGGTTCCGGCCCCGACTCCACACAAGGTCTTAGGCTCCGGCATGGACGGGAGAGGAATCCCGAGAGGTCCCCTAGCAACTCGCATGGGGACTGCCCTCTCCTGTGGCCACCAGAGCGGGTCCCCGAGGTCCCCGTTGTAACTCGAGAAGACCTGCCGCAATTCGAGAAAATCCAGGAGGTTCTCCCATCCAGGCGAGATGAGGCCCATTTACACTGAGGCGTCTCGAGGCTGATCACACCTCACCCTCTGGAACTTCGAAAGGGTCCTTCACACCCTTGGTGCAAATCAAGAAGTTCCCCGACATACCCGTCTCCTCTCGAGAGGAAACACGAGGGTCCCGCCCTCATCCAGAGGAGCCCCGTTTCCGCCTCGTAGCTCGAGATGAGGGATCCTTTCCCTGCTTCGTCGGGAAAGAGTTCCCGGCGTTCCCGTCGCATCTCAAGAGGAGGCTCTCTCAAGAGGATCGACGAGAGGAACTCCAGGGTCGTGCCACCATTCCAAGAGTCCCCCAGATGTCTCAGTCCATTCCAGAGGAACCTCTTTTCCCTTCACCGGCTCGTCTTTCACGCCGAGGATCGACTCACACCACGGTGGCACGTGGCACAGCCCTGTGGGAAAGCCTCGTGGGAAAGCCTCGAGGGACAGCCTCGAGGGAAAGCCACAGATCCCTTGATCCACGTGACAGGAAGCGTGACACTACTGCTGTAGCTCGGGAGGAAAGCGCACGTGCATGCCCCCACTCGAGACGAGGCCTGACTCCCCTGCGGAGACTCAGAAGCACCCCAAGATCCATGGCAACATTGGAGAGGAATCCTCAGGTTCCGGCCCCGACTCCACACAAGGTCTTAGGCCCCGGCATGGACGGGAGAGGAATCCCGAGATGGCCCCTAGCAACTCGCATAGGGACTGGCCTCTCCTGAGGCCACCAGAGCGGGTCCCTGAGGTCCCCGTCGTAACTCGAGAAGACCTGCCGCAACTCGAGAAAATCCAGGAGGTTCTCCCCTCCAGGGCGAGATGAGGCCCATTTCCGCTGAGGCGTCTCGAGGCTGATCACACCTCACCTCTGGAACTTCGAAAGGGTCCTTCACACCCTTGGTGCAAATCAGGAAGTTCCCCGACATACCCGTCTCCACTCGAGAGGAAACACGAGGGTCCCGCCCACATCCAGAGGAGCCCCGTTTGCGCCTCGTAGCTCGAGATGAGGGATCCTTTCCCTGCTTCGTCGGGAAAGAGTTCCCGGCGTTCCCGTCGCATCTCAAGAGGAGGCCCTCTCAACAGGAACGGTGAGAGGAACTCCAGGGTCGTGCCACCATTCCAAGAGTCCCCCAGATACCTCAGTCCATTCCAGAGGAAACTCTTTACCCTTCACCGGCTCGTCCTTCACGCCGAGGATCGACTCACACCAAGGTGGCACGTGGCACAGCCCTGTGGGAAAGCCTCGTGGGAAAGCCTCGAGGGAAAGCCTCGAGGGAAAGCCACAGATCCCTTGATCCACGTGACAGGAAGCGTGACACTACCGTTGCAGGTCAGGAGGAAAGCGCACGTGCATGCCCCCACTCGAGACGAGGCCTGACTCCCCTGGGGAGACTCAGAAGCACCCCAAGATCCATGGCAACACTGGAGAGGAATCGTCAGGTTGCGGCCCCGACTCCACACAAGGTCTTAGGCCCTGGCATGGACGGGGAGAGGAATCCCAAGTTGGCCCCTAGCAACTCGCATGGGGACTGGCCTTTCCTGAGGCCACCAGAGCGGGTCCCTGAGGTCCCCCGTCGTAACTCGACAAGACCTGCCGCAACTCGAGAAAATCCAGGAGGTTCTCCCCTCCAGGCGAGATGAGGCCCATTTCCGCTGAGGGCGCCTCCAGGCTGATCACACCTCACCTCTGGAACTTCGAAAGGGTCCTTCACACCCTTGGTGCAAATCAAGAAGTTCCCCGACATACCCGTCTCCACTCGAGAGGAAACACGAGGGTCCCGCCACATCCAGAGGAGCCTCGTTTCCACCTCGTAGCTCCAGATGAGGGATCCTGTCCCTGCTTCGTCGGGAAAGAGTTCCCAGCGTTCCCGTCGCATCTCAAGAGGAGGCCCCTCTCAACAGGAACGGCGAGAGGTACTCCAGGGTCGTGCCACCATTCCAAGAGTCCCCCTGATGTCTCAGTCCATTGCAGAGGAAACTCTTTACCCTTCACCGGCTCGTCCTTCACAGCCGAGGATCGACTCACACCAAGGTGGCACGTGGCACAGCCCTGTGGGAAAGCCTCGTGGGAAAGCCTCGAGCGAAAGCCTCGAGGGAAAGCCACAGATCCCTTGATCCACGTGACAGGAAGCGTGACACTACTGCTGTAGCTCGGGAGGAAAGCGCACGTGCATGCCCCCACTCGAGACGAGGCATGACTCCCCTGGGTAGACTCAGAAGCACCCCAAGATCCATGGCAACACTGGAGAGGAATCCTCAGGTTCCGGCCACGACTCCACACAAGGTCTTAGGCCCCGGCATGGACGGGAGAGGAATCCCGAGATGGCTCCTAGCAACTCGCATAGGGACTGGCCTCTCCTGAGGCCACCAGAGCGGGTCCCTGATGTCCCCGTCGTAACTCGAGAAGACCTGCCGCAACTCGAGAAAATCCAGGAGGTTCTCCCCTTCAGGCAAGATGAGGCCCATTTCCGCTGAGGCGTCTCGAGGCTGATCACACCTCACCTCTGGAACTTCGAAAGGGTCCTTCACACCCTTGGTGCAAATCAAGAAGTTCCCCGACATACCCGTCTCCACTCGAGAGGAAACACGAGGGTGCCGCCCACATCCAGAGGAGCCCCGTTTCCGCCTGGTAGCTCGAGATGAGGGATCCTTTCCCTGCTTCGTCGGGAAAGAGTTCCCGGCGTTCCCGTCGCATTTCAAGAGGAGGCCCTCTCAACAGGAACGGCGAGAGGAACTCCAGGGTCGTGCCACCATTCCAAGAGTCCCCCAGATATCTCAGTCCATTCCAGAGGAAACTCTTTACCCTTCACCGGCTCGTCCTTCACGCCGAGGATCGACTCACACCAAGGTGGCACGTGGCAGAGCCCTGTGGGAAAGCCTCGTGGGAAAGCCTCGAACGAAAGCCTCGAGGGAAACCACAGATTCCTTGATCCACGTGACAGGAAGCGTGACACTACTGCTGCCGCTCGGGAGGAAAGCGCATATGCAAGCCCCCACTCAAGACGAGGCCTGACTCCCCTGGGGAGACTCAGAAGCACCCCAAGATCCATGGCAACACTGGAGAGGAATCGTCAGGTTCCGGCCCCGACTCCACACAAGGTCTTAGGCCCTGGCATGGACGGGAGAGGAATCCCGAGATGGCCCCGAGCAACTCGCATGGGGACTGGCCTCTCCTGAGGCCAACAGAGCGGGTCCCTGAGGTCCCCGTTGTAACTCGAGAAGACCTGCCGCAACTCGAGAAAATCCAGGAGGTTCTCCCCTCCAGGCGAGATGAGGCCCATTTCCACTGAGGCGTCTCGAGGCTGATCACACCTCACCTCTGGAACTTCGAAAGGGTCCTTCACACCCTTGGTACAAATCAAGAAGTTCCCTGACATACCCGTCTCCACTCGAGAGGAAACGCGTGGGTCCCGCCCATATCCAGAGGAGCCCCGTTTCTGCCTCGTAGCTCGAGATGAGGGATCCTTTCCCTGCTTGGTCGAGAAAGAGTTCCCGGCGTTCCCGTCGCATCTCAAGAGGAGGCCTTCTCAACAGGAACGGCGAGAGGAACTCCAGGGTCGTGCCACCATTCAGAGTCCCCCAGATGTCTCAGTCCATTCCAGAGGAACCTCTTTTCCCTTCACCGGCTCGTCTTTCATGCCGAGGATCGACTCACACAAAGGTGGCACGTGGCACAGCCCTGTGGGAAATCCTCGTGGGAAAGCCTCGAGGGACAGCCTCGAGGGAAAGCCACAGATCCCTTGATCCACGTGATAGGAAGCGTGACACTACCGTTGCAGGTCAGGAGGAAAGCGCACGTGCATGCCCCCACTCGAGACGAGGCCTGACTCCCCTGGGGAGACTCAGAAGCACCCCAAGATCCATGGCAGCACTGGAGAGGAATCCTCAGGTTCGGGCCCCGACTCCACACAAGGTCTTAGGCCCCGGCATGGACGGGAGAGGAATCCCGAGATGGCCCCTAGTAAATCGCATGGGGACTGGCCTCTCCTGAGGCCACCAGAGCGGGTCCCTGAGGTCCCCGTCGTAACTCGGGAAGACCTGCCGCAACTCGAGAAAATCCAGGAGGTTCTCCCCTCCTGGCGAGATGAGGCCCATTTCCGCTGAGGCGTCTCCAGGCTGATCACACCTCACCTCTGGAACTTCGAAAGGGTCCTTCACACCCTTGGTGCAAATCAAGAAGTTCCCCGACATACCCGTCTCCTCTCGAGAGGAAACACGAGGGTCCCGCCCTCATCCAGAGGAGCCCCGTTTCCTCCTCGTAGCTCAAGATGAGGGATCCTTTCCCTGCTTCGTCGGGAAAGAGTTCCCGGCGTTCCCGTCGCATCTCAAGAGGAGGCTCTCTCAAGAGGATCGACGAGAGGAACTCCAGGGTCGTGCCACCATTCCAAGAGTCCCCCAGATATCTCAGTCCATTCCAGAGGAACCTCTTTTCGCTTCACCGGCTCGTCTTTCACGCCGAGAATCGACTCACACCACGGTGGCACGTGGCACAGCCCTGTGGGAAAGCCTCGTGGGAAAGCATCGAGGGACAGCCTCCAGGGAAAGCCACAGATCCCTTGATCCACGTGACAGGAAGCGTGACAGTACTGCTGTCGCTCGGGAGGAAAGCGCACGTGCATGCCCCCACTCGAGACGAGGCCTGACTCCCCTGCGGAGACTCAGAAGCACCCCAAGATCCATGGCAACATTGGAGAGGAATCCTCAGGTTCCGGCCCCGACTCCACCCAAGGTCTTAGGCCCCGGCATGGACGGGAGAGGAATTCCGAGATGGCCCATAGCAACTCGCATAGGGACTGGCCTCTCCTGAGGCCACCAGAGCGGGTCCCTGAGATCCCCGTCGTAACTCGAGAAGACCTGCCGCAACTCGAGAAAATCCAGGAGGTTCTCCCCTCCAGGCGAGATGAGGCCCATTTCCGCTGAGGCGTCTCGAGGCTGATCACACCTCACCTCTGGAACTTCGAAAGGGTCCTTCCCACCCTTGGTGCAAATCAAGAAGTTCCCCGACATACCCGTCTCCACTCGAGAGGAAACACGAGGGTCCCGCCCACATCCAGAGGAGCCCCGTTTCCGCCTCGTAGCTCGAGATGAGGGATCCTTTCCCTGCTTCGTCGGGAAAGATTTCCCGGCCTTCCCGTCACATCTCAAGAGGACGCCCTCTCAACAGGATCGGCGAGAGGAACTCCAGGGTCGTGCACCATTCCAAGAGTCCCCCAGATGTCTCAGTCCATTCCAGAGGAACCTCTTTTCCCTTCACCGGCTCGTCTTTCACGCCGAGGATCGACTCACACCAAGGTGGCACGTGGCACAGCCTGTGGGAAAGCCTCGTGGGAAAGCCTCGAGGGACAGCCTCGAGGGAAAGCCACAGATCCCTTGATCCACGTGATAGGAAGCGTGACACTACTCTTGCAGCTCGGGAGGAAAGCGCACGTGCATGCCCCCACTCGAGACGAGGCCTGACTCCCCTGGGGAGACTCAGAAGCACCACAAAATCCATGGCAACACTGGAGAGGAATCGTCAGGTTCCGGCCCCGACTCCACACAAGGTCTTAGGCCCTGGCATGGACGGGAGAGGAATCCCGAGATGGCCCCGAGCAACTCGCATGGGGACTGGCCTCTCCTGAGGCCACCAGAGCGGGTCCCCGAGGTCCCCGTTGTAACTCGAGAAGACCTGCCGCAACTCGAGAAAATCCAGGAGGTTCTCCCCTCCAGGCGAGATGAGGCCCATTTCCGCTGAGGCGTCTCGAGGCTCATCACACCTCACCTCTGGAACTTCGAAAGGGTCCTTCACACCCTTGGTGCAAATCAAGAAGTTCCCCGACATACCCGTCTCCTCTCGAGAGGAAACACGAGGGTCCCGCCCTCATCCAGAGGAGCCCCGTTTCCGCCTCGTAGCTCGAGATGAGGGATCGTTTCCCTGCTTCGTCGGGAAAGAGTTCCCGGCGTTCCTGTCGCATCTCAAGAGGAGGCTCTCTCAAGAGGATCGACGAGAGGAACTCCAGGGTCGTGCCACCATTCCAAGAGTCCCCCTGATGTCTCAGTTCATTGCAGAGGAAACTCTTTAACCTTCACCGGCTCGTCCTTCACGCCGAGGATCGACTCACACCAAGGTGGCACGTGGCACAGCCCTGTGGGAAAGCCTCGTGGGAAAGCCTCGAGGGACAGCCTCGAGGGAAAGCCACAGATCCCTTGATCCACGTGACAGGAAGCGTGACACTATTTCTGCAGCTCGGGAGGAAAGCGCACGTGCATGCCCCCACTCGAGATGAGGCCTGACTCCCCTGGGGAGACTCAGAAGCACCCCAAGATCCATGGCAACACTGGAGAGGAATCCTCAGGTTCCGGCCCCGACTCCACACAAGGTCTTAGGCCCCGGCATGGACGGGAGAGGAATCCCGAGAGGTCCCCTAGCAACTCGCATGGGGACTGGCCTTTCCTGAGGCCACCAGAGCGGGTCCCTGAGGTCCCCATCGTAACTCGAGAAGACCTGCCGCACCTCCAGAAAATCCAGGAGGTTCTCCCCTCCAGGCGAGATGAGGCCCATTTCCGCTGAGGCGTCTCGAGGCTCATCACACCTCACCTCTGGAACTTCGAAAGGGTCCTTCACACCCTTGGTGCAAATCAAGAAGTTCCCCGACATACCCGTCTCCACTCGAGAGGAAACGCGTGGGTCCCGCCCATATCCAGAGGAGCCCCGTTTCCGCCTCGTAGCTCGAGATGAGGGATCCTTTCCCTGCTTCGTCGAGAAAGAGTTCCCGGCGTTCCCGTCGCATCTCAAGAGGAGGCCTTCTCAACAGGAACGGCGAGAGGTACTCCAGGGTCGTGCCACCATTCCAAGAGTCCCCCTGATGTCTCAGTTCATTGCAGAGGAAACTCTTTAACCTTCACCGGCTCGTCCTTCACGCCGAGGATCGACTCACACCAAGGTGGCACGTGGCACAGCCCTGTGGGAAAGCCTCGTGGGAAAGCCTCGAGGGACAGCCTCGAGGGAAAGCCACAGATCCCTTGATCCACGTGACAGGAAGCGTGACACTACTGCTGCAGCTCGGGCGGAAAGCGCACGTGCATGCCCCCACTCGAGACGAGGCATGACTCCCCTAGGGAGACTCAGAAGCACCCCAAGATCCATGGCAACACTGGAGAGGAATCCTCAGGTGCCGTCCCCGACTCCACACAAGGTCTTAGGCCCCGGCATGGACAGGAGAGGAATCCCGAGAGGGCCCCTAGCAACTCGCATGGGGACTGGAATCTCCTGAGGCCACCAGAGCGTGTCCCTGAGTTCCCCGTCGTAACTCGAGAAGACCTGCCGCAACTCGAGAAAATCCAGGAGGTTCTCCCCTCCAGGCGAGATGAGGCCCATTTCCGCTGAGGCGTCTCCAGGCTGATCACACCTCACCTCTGGAACTTCGAAAGGGTCCTTCACACCCTTGGTGCAAATCAAGAAGTTCCCTGACATACCCGTCTCCACTCGAGAGGAAACACGAGGGTCCCACCCACATCCGGAGGAGCCCCGTTTCCGCCACGTAGCTCGAGATGAGGGATCCTTTCCCTGCTTCGTCGGGAAAGAGTTCCCGGCGTTCCCGTCGCATCTCAAGAGGAGGCCCTCTCAACAGGAATGGCGAGAGGAACTCCAGGGTCGTGCACAATTCCAAGAGTCCCCCAGACGTCTCAGTCCATTCCAGAGGAACCTCTTTTCGCTTCACCGGCTCGTCTTTCACGCCGAGGATCGACTCACACCACGGTGGCACGTGGCACAGCCCTGTGGGAAAGCCTCGTGGGAAAGCCTCGAGGGACAGCCTCGAGGGAAAGCCACAGATCCCTTGATCCACGTGACAGGAAGCGTGACACTACTGCTGTAGCTCGGGAGGAAAGCGCACGTGCATGCCCCCACTCGAGACGAGGCCTGACTCCCCTGCGGAGACTCAGAAGCACCCCAAGATCCATGGCAACATTGGAGAGGAATCCTCAGGTTCCGGCCCCGACTCCACACAAGGTATTAGGCCCCGGCATGGACGGGAGAGGAATCCCGAGATGGCCCCTAGCAACTCGCATAGGGACTGGCCTCTCCTGAGGCCACCAGAGCGGGTCCCTGAGGTCCCCGTCGTAACTCGACCAGACATGCCGCAAATCGAGAAAATCCAGGAGGTTCTCCCTCCAGGCGAGATGAGGCCCATTTCCGCTGAGGCGCCTCCAGGCTGATCACACCTCACCTCTGGAACTTCAAAAGGGTCCTTCACACCCTTGGTGCAAATCAAGAAGTTCCCCGACATACCCGTCTCCACTCGAGAGGAAACACGAGGGTCCCGCCCACATCCAGAGGAGCCCCGTTTCCGCCTCGTAGCTCGAGATGAGGGATCCTTTCCCTGCTTCGTCGGGAAAGAGTTCCCGGCGTTCCCGTCGCATCTCAAGAGGAGGCCCTCTCAACAGGAACGGCGAGAGGAACTCCAGGGTCGTGCCACCATTCCAAGAGTCCCCCAGATATCTCAGTCCATTCCAGAGGAAACTCTTTACCCTTCACCGGCTCGTCCTTCACGCCGAGGATCGACTCACACCAAGGTGGCACGTGGCACAGCCCTGTGGGAAAGCCTCGTGGGAAAGCCTCGAGCGTAAGCCTCGAGGGAAAGCCACAGATCCCTTGTTCCACGTGACAGAAAGCGTGACAGTACTGCTGCAGCTCGGGAGGAAAGCGCACGTACATGCCCCCAGTCGAGACAGGCCTGACTCCCATGGGGAGACTCAGAAGCACCCCAAGATCCATGGCAACATTGGAGAGGAATCCTCAGGTTCCGGCCCCGACTCCACACAAGGTCTTAGGCCCCGGCATGGACGGGAGAGGAATCCCGAGATGGCCCCTAGCAACTCGCATAGGGACTGGCCTCTCCTGAGGCCACCACAGCGGGTCCCTGAGATCCCCGTCATAACTCGAGAAGACCTGCCGCAACTCGAGAAAATCCAGGAGGTTCTCCCCTCCAGGCGAGATGAGGCCCATTTCCGCTGAGGCGTCTCCAGGCTGATCACACCTCACCTCTGGAACTTCGAAAGGGTCCTTCACACCCTTGGTGCAAATCAAGAAGTTCCCCGACATACCCGTCTCCACTCGAGAGGAAACACGAGGGTCCCGGCCACATCCAGAGGAGCCCCGTTTCCGCCTCGTAGCTCGAGATGAGGGATCCTTTCCCTGCTTCGTCGGGAATGAGTTCCCGGCCTTCCCGTCGCATCTCAAGTGGAGGCCCTCTCAACAGGAACAGCGAGAGGAACTCCAGGGTCGTGCACCATTCCAAGAGTCCCCCAGATGTCTCAGTCTATTCCAGAGGAACCTCTTTCCTCTTCACCGGCTCGTCTTTCACGCCGAGGATCGACTCACACCAAGGTGGCACGTGGCACAGCACTGTGGGAAAGCCTCGTGGGAAAGCCTCGAGGGACAGCCTCGAGGGAAAGCCACAGATCCCTTGATCCACGTGACAGGAAGCGTGACACTACTTCTGCAGCTCGGGAGGAAAGCGCACGTGCATGCCCCCACTCGAGACGAGGCCTGACTCCCCTGGGGAGACTCAGAAGCACCCCAAGATCCATGGCAACACTGGAGAGGAATCCTCAGGTTCCGGCCCCGACTCCACACAAGGTCTTAGGCCCCGGCATGGACGGGAGAGGAATCCCGAGAGGTCCCCTAGCAACTCGCATGGGGACTGGCCTTTCCTGAGGCCACCAGAGCGGGTCCCTGAGGTCCCCATCGTAACTCGAGAAGACCTGCCGCACCTCCAGAAAATCCAGGAGGTTCACCCCTCCATGCGAGATGACGCCCATTTCCGCTGAGGCGTCTCGAGGCTCATCACACCTCACCTCTGGAACTTCGAAAGGGTCCTTCACACCCTTGGTGCAAATCAAGAAGTTCCCCGACATACCCGTCTCCACTCGAGAGGAAACGCGTGGGTCCCGCCCATATCCAGAGGAGCCCCGTTTCCGCCTCGTAGCTCGAGATGAGGGATCCTTTCCCTGCTTCGTCGAGAAAGAGTTCCCGGCGTTCCCGTCACATCTCAAGAGGAGGCCTTCTCAACAGGAACGGCGAGAGGTACTCCAGGGTCGTGCCACCATTCCAAGAGTCCCCCTGATGTCTCAGTTCATTGCAGAGGAAACTCTTTAACCTTCACCGGCTCGTCCTTCACGCCGAGGATCGACTCACACCAAGGTGGCACGTGGCACAGCCCTGTGGGAAAGCCTCGTGGGAAAGCCTCGAGGGACAGCCTCGAGGGAAAGCCACAGATCCCTTGATCCACGTGACAGGAAGCGTGACACTACTTCTGCAGCTCGGGAGGAAAGCGCACGTGCATGCCCCCACTCGAGATGAGGCCTGACTCCCCTGGGGAGACTCAGAAGCACCCCAAGATCCATGGCAACACTGGAGAGGAATCCTCAGGTTCCGGCCCCGACTCCACACAAGGTCTTAGGCCCCGGCATGGACGGGAGAGGAATCCCGAGAGGTCCCCTAGCAACTCGCATGGGGACTGGCCTTTCCTGAGGCCACCAGAGCGGGTCCCTGAGGTCCCCATCGTAACTCGAGAAGACCTGCCGCACCTCCAGAAAATCCAGGAGGTTCTCCCCTCCAGGCGAGATGAGGCCCATTTCCGCTGAGGCGTCTCGAGGCTCATCACACCTCACCTCTGGAACTTCGAAAGGGTCCTTCACACCCTTGGTGCAAATCAAGAAGTTCCCCGACATACCCGTCTCCACTCGAGAGGAAACGCGTGGGTCCCGCCCATATCCAGAGGAGCCCCGTTTCCGCCTCGTAGCTCGAGATGAGGGATCCTTTCCCTGCTTCGTCGAGAAAGAGTTCCCGGCGTTCCCGTCGCATCTCAAGAGGAGGCCTTCTCAACAGGAACGGCGAGAGGTACTCCAGGGTCGTGCCACCATTCCAAGAGTCCCCCTGATGTCTCAGTTCATTGCAGAGGAAACTCTTTAACCTTCACCGGCTCGTCCTTCACGCCGAGGATCGACTCACACCAAGGTGGCACGTGGCACAGCCCTGTGGGAAAGCCTCGTGGGAAAGCCTCGAGGGACAGCCTCGAGGGAAAGCCACAGATCCCTTGATCCACGTGACAGGAAGCGTGACACTACTGCTGCAGCTCGGGCGGAAAGCGCACGTGCATGCCCCCACTCGAGACGAGGCATGACTCCCCTAGGGAGACTCAGAAGCACCCCAAGATCCATGGCAACACTGGAGAGGAATCCTCAGGTGCCGTCCCCGACTCCACACAAGGTCTTAGGCCCCGGCATGGACAGGAGAGGAATCCCGAGAGGGCCCCTAGCAACTCGCATGGGGACTGGAATCTCCTGAGGCCACCAGAGCGTGTCCCTGAGATCCCCGTCGTAACTCGAGAAGACCTGCCGCAACTCGAGAAAATCCAGGAGGTTCTCCCCTCCAGGCGAGATGAGGCCCATTTCCGCTGAGGCGTCTCGAGGCTGATCACACCTCACCTCTGGAACTTCGAAAGGGTCCTTCACACCCTTGGTGCAAATCAAGAAGTTCCCCGACATACCCGTCTCCACTCGAGAGGAAACACGAGGGTCCCGCCCACATCCGGAGGAGCCCCGTTTCCGCCACGTAGCTCGAGATGAGGGATCCTTTCCCTGCTTCGTCGGGAAAGAGTTCCCGGCGTTCCCGTCGCATCTCAAGAGGAGGCCCTCTCAACAGGAATGGCGAGAGGAACTCCAGGGTTGTGCACAATTCCAAGAGTCCCCCAGACGTCTCAGTCCATTCCAGAGGAACCTCTTTTCGCTTCACCGGCTCGTCTTTCACGCCGAGGATCGACTCACACCATGGTGGCACGTGGCACAGCCCTGTGGGAAAGCCTCGTGGGAAAGCCTTGAGGGACAGCCTCGAGGGAAAGCCACAGATCCCTTGATCCACGTGACAGGAAGCGTGACACTACTGCTGTAGCTCGGGAGGAAAGCGCACGTGCATGCCCCCACTCGAGACGAGGCCTGACTCCCCTGCGGAGACTCAGAAGCACCCCAAGATCCATGGCAACATTGGAGAGGAATCCTCAGGTTCCGGCCCCGACTCCACACAAGGTATTAGGCCCCGGCATGGACGGGAGAGGAATCCCGAGATGGCCCCTAGCAACTCGCATAGGGACTGGCCTCTCCTGAGGCCACCAGAGCGGGTCCCTGAGGTCCCCATCGTAACTCGACCAGACATGCCGCAACTCGAGAAAATCCAGGAGGTTCTCCCTCCAGGCGAGATGAGGCCCATTTCCGCTGAGGCGCCTCCAGGCTGATCACACCTCACCTCTGGAACTTCGAAAGGGTCCTTCACACCCTTGGTGCAAATCAAGAAGTTCCCCGACATACCCGTCTCCACTCGAGAGGAAACACGAGGGTCCCGCCCACATCCAGAGGAGCCCCGTTTCCGCCTCGTAGCTCGAGATGAGGGATCCTTTCCCTGCTTCGTTGGGTAAGAGTTCCCGGCGTTCCCGTCCCATTTCAAGAGGAGGCCCTCTCAAAAGGATCGACGAGAGGAACTCCAGGGTCGTGCCACCATTCCAAGAGTCCCCAGATGTCTCAGTCCATTCCAGAGGAACCTCTTTTCCCTTCACCGGCTCGTGTTTCACGCCGAGGATCGACTCACACCAAGGTGGCACGTGGCACAGACAAGAGGGAAAGCCTCGTGGGAAAGCCTCGAGGGACAGCCTCGATGGAAAGCCACAGATCCCTTGATCCACGTGACAGGAAGCGTGACACTACTGCTGCAGCTCGGGCGGAAAGCGCACGTGCATGCCCCCACTCGAGACGAGGCCTGACTCCCCTGCGGAGACTCAGAAGCACCCCAAGATCCATGGCAACACTGGAGAGGAATCCTCAGGTTCCGGCCCCGACTCCACACAAGGTCTTAGGCCCCGGCATGGACGGGAGAGGAATCCCAAGTTGGCCCCTAGCAACTCGCATGGGGACTGGCCTTTCCTGAGGCCACCAGAGCGGGTCCCTGAGGTCCCCGTCGTAACTCGAGAAGACCTGCCGCAGCTCGAGAAAATCCAGGAGGTTCTCCCCTCCAGGCGAGATGAGGCCCATTTCCACTGAGGCGTCTCGAGGCTGATCACACCTCACCTCTGAAACTTCGAAAGGGTCCTTCACACCCTTGGTGCAAATCAAGAAGTTCCCCGACATACCCGTCTCCACTCGAGAGGAAACACGAGGGTCCCGCCCACATCCAGAGGAGCCCCGTTTCCGCCTCGTAGCTCGAGATGAGGGATCCTTTCCCTGCTTCGTCGGAAAAGAGTTCCCGGCGTTCCCGTCGCATCTCAAGAGGAGGCTCTCTCAAGAGGATCGACGAGAGGAACTCCAGGGTCGTGCCACCATTCCAAGAGTCCCCCAGATATCTCAGTCCATTCCAGAGGAACCTCTTTTCCCTTCACCGGCTCGTCTTTCACGCCGAGGATCGACTCACACCACGGTGGCACGTGGAACAGCCCTGTGGGAAAGCCTCGTGGGAAAGCCTCGAGGGACAGCCTCGAGGGAAAGCCACAGATCCCTTGATCCACGTGACAGGAAGCGTGACACTACTGCTGTAGCTCGGGAGGAAAGTGCACGTGCATGCCCCCACACGAGACGAGGCCTGACTCCCATGCGGAGACTCAGAAGCACCCCAAGATCCATGGCAACACTGGAGAGGAATCCTCAGGTTCCGGACCCGACCCAACACAAGGCCTTAGGCCCCAGCATGGACGGGAGAGGAATCCCGAGATGGCCCGTAGCAACTCGCATAGGGACTGGCCTCTCCTGAGGCCACCACAGCCGGTCCCTGAGGTCCCCGTCGTAACTCGAGAAGACCTGCCGCAACTCGAGAAAATCCAGGAGGTTCTCCCCTCCAGGCGAGATGAGGCCCATTTCCGCTGAGGCGTCTCCAGGCTGATCACACCTCACCTCTGGAACTTCGAAAGGGTCCTTCACACCCTTGGTGCAAATCAAGAAGTTCCCCGACATACCCGTCTCCACTCGAGAGGAAACGCGAGTGTCCCGCCCACATCCAGAGGAGCCCCGTTTCCGCCTCGTAGCTCGAGATGAGGGATCCTTTCCCTGCTTCGTCGGGAAAGAGTTCCCGGCCTTCTCGTCGCATCTCAAGAGGAGGCCCTCTCATCAGGAACGGCGAGAGGAACTCCAGGGTCGTGCACCATTCCAAGAGTCCCCCAGATATCTCAGTCCATTCCAGAGGAACCTCTTTTCCCTTCACCGGCTCGTGTTTCACGCCGAGGATCGACTCACACCAAGGTGGCACGTGGCACAGACCAGAGGGAAAGTCTCGTGGGAAAGTCTCGAGGGACAGCCTCGAGGGAAAGCCACAGATCCCTTGATCCACGTGACAGGAAGCGTGACACTACTGCTGCAGATCGGGCGGAAAGCGCACGTGCATGCCCCCACTCGAGACGAAGCCTGACTCCCCTGGGGAGACTCAGAAGCACCCCAAGATCCATGGCAACACTGGAGAGGAATCCTCAGGTTCCGGCCCCGACTCCACACAAGGACTGAGGCTCCAGCATTGACGGGAGAGGAATCCCGAGATGGCCCCTAGCAAATCGCATGGGGACTGGCCTCTCCTGAGGCCACCAGAGCGGGTCCCTGAGGTCCCCGTCGTAACTCGAGAAGACCTGCCGCAACTCGAGAAAATCCAGGAGGTTCTCCCCTCCAGGCGAGATGAGGCCCATTTCCGCTGAGGCGTCTCCAGGCTGATCACACCTCACCTCTGGAACTTCGAAAGGGTCCTTCACACCCTTGGTGCAAATCAAGAAGTTCCCCGACATACCCGTCTCCACTCGAGAGGAAACGCGAGGGTCCCGCCCACATCCAGAGGAGCCCCGTTTCCGCCTCGTAGCTCGAGATGAGGGATCCTTTCCCTGCTTTGTCGGGAAAGAGTTCCCGGCCTTCTCGTCGCATTTCAAGAGGAGGCCCTCTCAACAGGAACGTCGAGAGGAACTCCAGGGTCGTGCACCATTCCAAGAGTCCCCCAGATGTCTCAGTGCATTCCAGAGGAACCTCTTTTCCCTTCACCGGCTCGTCTTTCACGCCGAGGATCGACTCACACCAAGGTGGCACGTGGCACAGCCCTGTGGGAAAGCCTCGTGGGAAAACCTCGAAGGACAGCCTCGAGGGAAAGCCGCAGATCCCTTGATCCACGTGACAGGAAGCGTGACACTACTGCTGCAGCTCGGGAGGAAAGCGCACGTGCATGCCCCCACTCGAGACGAGGCCTGACTCCCCTGGGGAGACTCAGAAACACCCCAAGATCCATGGCAACACTGGAGAGGAATCCTCAGGTTCCGGCCCCGACTCCACACAAGGTCTTAGGCCCCGGCATGGAAGGGAGAGGAATCCCGAGATGTCCCCTAGCAACTCGCATGGGGACTGGCCTTTCCTGAAGCCACCAGAGCGGGTCCCTGAGGTCCCCGTCGTAACTGGAGAAGACCTGCCGCAACTCCAGAAAATCCAGGAGGTTCTCCCCTCCAGGCGAGATGAGGCCCATTTCCGCTGAGGCGTCTCGAGGCTCATCACACCTAACCTCTGGAACTTCGAAAGGGTCCTTCACACCCTTGGTGCAAATCAAGAAGTTCCCCGACATACCCGTCTCCACTCGAGAGGAAACACGAGGTTCCCGCCCACATCCAGAGGAGCCCTATTTCCACCTCGTAGCTCGAGATGAGGGATCCTTTCCCTGCTTCGTCGGGAAAGAGTTCCCGGCGTTCCCGTCGCATCTCAAGAGGAGGCCCTCTCAACAGGAACGGCGAGAGGAACTCCAGGGTCGAGCCACCATTCCAAGAGTCCCCCAGATATCTCAGTCCATTCCACAGGAACCTCTTTTCCCTTCACCGGCTCGTCTTTCACGCCGAGGATCGACTCACACCAAGGTGGCACATGGCACAGCCCTGTGGGAAAGCCTCGTGGGAAAGCCTCGAGCAAAAGCCTCGAGGGAAACCACAGCTCCCTTGATCCACGTGACAGGAAGCGTGACATTACTGCTGCAGCTCGGGAGGAACGCGCACGTGCATGCCCCCACTCGAGACGAGGCCTGACTCCCCTGGGGAGACTCAGAAGCACCCGAAGATCCATGGCAACACTGGAGAGGAATCCTCAGGTTCCGGCCCCGACTCCACACAAGATCTTAGGCCCCGGCATGGACGGTAGAGGAATCCCGAGTTGGCCACTAGCAACTCGCATGGTGACTGGCCTTTCCTGAGGCCACCAGAGCGGTTCCCTGAGGTCCCCGTCGTAACTCGAGAAGACCTGGCGCAAGTAGAGAAAATCCAGGAGGTTCTCCCCTCCAGGCGAGATGAGGCCCATTACCGCTGAGGCGTCTCGAGGCTGATCACACCTCACCTCTGGAACTTCGAAAGGGTCCTTCAGACCCTTGGTGCAAATCAAGAAGTTCCCCGACATACCCGTCTCCACTCGAGAGGAAACACGAGGGTCCCGCCCACATCCAGAGGAGCCCCGTTTCCGCCTCGTAGCTCGAGATGAGGGATCCTTTCCCTGCTTCGTCCGGAAAGAGTTCCCGGCGTTCCCGTCGCATTTCAAGAGGAGGCCCTCTCAAGAGGATCGATGAGAGGAACTCCACGGTCGTGCCACCATTCCAAGAGTCCACCAGATGTCTCAGTCCATTGCAGAGGAACCTCTTTTCCCTTCACCGGCTCGTCTTTCACGCCGAGGATCGACTCACACCAAGGTGGCACGTGGCACAGCCCTGTGGGAAAGCCTCTTGGGAAAGCCTCGAGGGACAGCCTCGAGGGAAAGCCACAGATCCCTTGATCCACGTGACAGGAAGCATGACACTACTCCTGCAGCTCGGGAGGAAAGCGCACGTGCATGCCCCCACTCGATACGAGGCCTGACTCCCCTGGGGAGACACAGAAGCACCCCAGGATCCATGGCAACATTGGAGAGGAATCCTCAGGTTCCGGCCCCGACTCCACACAAGGTCTTAGGCCCCGGCATGGACGGGAGAGGAATCCCGAGTTGGCCCCTTGCAACTCGCATGGGGACTGGCCTTTCCTGAGGCCACCAGAGCGGGTCCCTGAGGTCCCCGTCGTAACTCGAGAAGACCTGGCGCAACTCGAGAAAATCCAGGAGGTTCTCCCCTCCAGGCGAGATGAGGCCCATTTCCGCTGAGGCGTCTCGAGGCTGATCACACCTCACCTCTGGAACTTCGAAAGGGTCCTTCACACCCTTGGTGCAAATCAAGAAGTTCCCCGACATACCCGTCTCCACTCGAGAGGAAACACGAGGGTCCCGCCCACATCCAGAGGAGCCCCGTTTCCGCCTCGTAGCTCGAGATGAGGGATCCTTTCCCTGCTTCGTCCGGAAAGAGTTCCCAGCGTTCCCGTCGCATCTCAAGAGGAGGCCCTCTCAACAGGAACGGCGAGAGGAACTCCAGGGTCGTGCCACCATTCCAAGAGTCCCCCAGATGTCTCAGTCCATTCCAGAGGAACCTCTTTTCCCTTCACCGGCTCGTCTTTCACGCCGAGGATCGACTCACACCAAGGTGGCACGTGGCACAGCCCTGTGGGAAAGCCTCGTGGGAAAACCTCGAGCGAAAGCCTCGATGGAATGCCACAGATCCCTTGATCCACGTGATAGGAAGTGTGACAATACTGCTGCAGCTCGGGAGGAAAGCGCATGTGCATGCCCCCACTCGAGACGAGACCTGACTCCCCTGGGGAGACTCAGAGGCACCCCAAGATCCATGGCAACACAGGAGAGGAAACCTTGAGGTTCCGGCCCCGACTCCACACAAGGTCTTAGGCCCCGTATGGACGTGAGAGGAATCCCGAGATGGCCCCTAGCAACTCGCATCGGGACTGGCCTTTCCTGAGGCCACCAGAGCGGGTCCCTGAGGTCCCCGTCGTAACTCGAGAAGACTTGTCGCAACTCGAGACAATCCAGGAGGTTCTCCCCTCCAGGCGAGATGAGGCCCATTTTCGCTGAGGCGTCTCCAGGCTGTTCACACCTCACCTCTGGAACTTCGAAAGGGCCCTTCACACCCTTGGTGCAAATCAAGAAGTTCCCCGACATACCCGTCTCCACTCGAGAGGAAACATGAGGATCCTGCCCACATCCAGAGGAGCCCCGTTTCCGCCTCCTAGCTCGAGATGAGGGACCCTTTCCCTGCTACGTCGGGAAAGAGTTCCCGGCATTCCCGTCGCATCTCAAGAGGAGGCCCTCTCAACAGGAACGGCGAGAGGAACTCCAGGGTCGTGCCACCATTCCAAGAGTCCCCCAGATGTCTCAGTCCATTCCAGAGGAACCTCTTTTCCCTTCACCGCCTCGTCTTTCACGGCGAGGATCGACTCACACCAAGGTGGCACGTGGCACAGCCCTGTGGGAAAGCCTCGTGGGAAAACCTCTAGCCAAAGCCTCGAGGGAAAGCCACAGATCCCTTGATCCACGTGACAGGAAGCGTGACACTACTGCTGCAGCTCGGGAGGAAAGCACACGTGCATGCCCCCACTCGAGACGAGGCCTGACTCGCCTGGGGAGACTCAGAAGCACCCCAAGATCCATGGCAACACTGGAGAGGAATGCTCAGGTACCGGCCCCGTCTCCACACAAGGACTGAAGCCCCGGCATGGACGGGAGAGGAATCCCGAGAGGTCCCCTAGCAACTCGCATGGGGACTGGCCTTTCCTGAGGCCACCAGAGCGGGTCCCTGAGGTCCCCGTCGTAACTCGAGAAGACCTGCCACAACTCCAGAAAATCCAGGAGGTTCTCCCCTCCAGGCGAGATGAGGCCCATTTCCGCTGAGGCGTCTCGAGGCTCATCACACCTCACCTCTGGAACTTCGAAAGGGTCCTTCACACCCTTGGTGCAAATCAAGAAGTTCCCCGACATACCCGTCTCCACTCGAGAGGAAACACGAAGGTCCCGCCCACATCCAGAGGAGCCCTGTTTCCACCTCGTAGCTCGAGATGAGGGATCCTTTCCCTGCTTCGTCGGGAAAGAGTTCCCGGCGTTCCCGTCGCATCTCAAGAGGAGGCCCTCTCAACAGGAACGGCGAGAGGAACTCCAGGGTCGTGCCACCATTCCAAGAGTCCCCCAGATGTCTCAGTCCATTCCACAGGAACCTCTTTTCCCTTCACCGGCTCGTCTTTCACGCCGAGGATCGACTGACACCAAGGTGGCACATGGCACAGCCCTGTGGGAAAGCCTCGTAGGAAAGCCTCGAGCAAAAGCCTCGAGGGAAACCACAGATCCCTTGATCCACGTGACAGGAAGCGTGACATTACTGCTGCAGCTCGGGAGGAACGCGCACGTGCATGCCCCCACTCGAGACGAGGCCTGAGTCCCCTGGGGAGACTCAGAAGCACCCCAAGATCCATGGCAACACTGGAGAGGAATCCTCAGGTTCCGGCCCCGACTCCACACAAGATCTTAGGCCCCGGCATGGACGGTAGAGGAATCCCGAGTTGGCCCCTAGCAACTCGCATGGGGACTGGCCTTTCCTGAGGCCACCAGAGCGGTTCCCTGAGGTCCCCGTCGTAACTCGAGAAGACCTGGCGCAAGTCGAGAAAATCCAGGAGGTTCTCCCCTCCAGGCGAGATGAGGCCCATTACCGCTGAGGCGTCTCGAGGCTGATCACATCTCACCTCTGGAACTTCGAAAGGGTCCTTCACACCCTTGGTGCAAATCAAGAAGTTCCCCGACATACCCGTCTCCACTCGAGAGGAAACACGAGGGTCCCGCCCACATCCAGAGGAGCCCCGTTTCCGCGTTCCCGTCGCATTTCAAGAGGAGGCCCTCTCAAGAGGATCGATGAGAGGAACTCCACGGTCGTGCCACCATTCCAAGAGTCGCCCAGATGTCTCAGTCCATTGCAGAGGAACCTCTTTTCCCTTCACCGGCTCGTCTTTCACGCCGAGGATCGACTCACACCAAGGTGGCACGTGGCACAGCCCTGTGGGAAAGCCTCTTGGGAAAGCCTCGAGGGACAGCCTCGAGGGAAAGCCACAGATCCCTTGATCCACGTGACAGGAAGCATGACACTACTCCTGCAGCTCGGGAGGAAAGCGCACGTGCATGCCCCCACTCGATACGAGGCCTGACTCCCCTGGGGAGACACAGAAGCACCCCAGGATCCATGGCAACACTGGAGAGGAATCCTCAGGTTCCGGCCCCGACTCCACACAAGGTCTTTGGCCCCGGCATGGACGGGAGAGGAATCCCGAGTTGGCCCCTTGCAACTCGCATGGGGACTGGCCTTTCCTGAGGCCACCAGAGCGGGTCCCTGAGGTCCCCGTCGTAACTCGAGAAGACCTGCCGCAACTCGAGAAAATCCAGGAGGTTCGCCCCTCCAGGCGAGATGAGGCCCATTTCCGCTGAGGCGTCTCGAGGCTGATCACACCTCACCTCTGGAACTTCGAAAGGGTCCTTCACACCCTTGGTGCAAATCAAGAAGTTCCCCGACATACCCGTCTCCACTCGAGAGGAAACACGAGGGTCCCGCCCACATCCAGAGGAGCCCCGTTTCCGCCTCGTAGCTCGAGATGAGGGATCCTTTTCCTGCTTCGTCCGGAAAGAGTTCCCAGCGTTCCCGTCGCATCTCAAGAGGAGGCCCTCTCAACAGGAACGGCGAGAGGAACTCCAGGGTCGTGCCACCATTCCAAGAGTCCCCCAGATGTCTCAGTCCATTCCAGAGGAACCTCTTTTCCCTTCACCGGCTCGTCTTTCACGCCGAGGATCGACTCACACCAAGGTGGCACCTGGCACAGCCCTGTGGGAAAGCCTCGTGGGAAAACCTCGAGCGAAAGCCTCGATGGAATGCCACAGATCCCTTGATCCACGTGATAGGAAGCGTGACAATACTGCTGCAGCTCGGGAGGAAAGCGCATGTGCATGCCCCCACTCGAGACGAGGCCTGACTCCCCTGGGGAGACTCAGATGCACCCCAAGATCCATGGCAACACAGGAGAGGAAACCTCAGGTTCTGGCCCCGACTCCACACAATGTCTTAGGCCCCGTATGGACGTGAGAGGAATCCCGAGATGGCCCCTAGCACTCGCATCGGGACTGGCCTTTCCTGAGGCCACCAGAGCGGGTCCCTGAGGTCCCCGTCGTAACTCGAGAAGACCTGTCGCAACTCGAGACAATCCAGGAGGTTCTCCCCTCCAGGCGAGATGAGGCCCATTTTCGCTGAGGCGTCTCGAGGCTCATCACACCTCACCTCTGGAACTTCGAAAGGGTCCTTCACACCCTTGGTGCAAATCAAGAAGTTCCCCCAACATACCCGTCTCCACTCGAGAGGAAACATGAGGATCCTGCCCACATCCAGAGGAGCCCCGTTTCCGCCTCCTAGCTCGAGATGAGGGACCCTTTCCCTGCTACGTCGGGAAAGAGTTCCCGGCATTCCCGTCGCATCTCAAGAGGAGGCCCTCTCAACAGGAACGGCGAGAGGAACTCCAGGGTCGTGCCACCATTCCAAGAGTCCCCCAGATGTCTCAGTCCATTCCAGAGGAACCTCTTTTCCCTTCACCGCCTCGTCTTTCACTCCGAGGATCGACTCACACCAAGGTGGCATGTGGCACAGCCCTGTGGGAAAGCCTCGTGGGAAAACCTCTAGCCAAAGCCTCGAGGGAAAGCCACAGATCCCTTGATCCACGTGACAGGAAGCGTGACACTACTGCTGCAGCTCGGGAGGAAAGCACACGTGCATGCCCCCACTCGAGACGAGGCCTGACTCGCCTGGGGAGACTCAGAAGCACCCCAAGATCCATGGCAACACTGGAGAGGAATGCTCAGGTTCTGGCCCCGTCTCCACACAAGGACTGAGCCCCGGCATGGACGGGAGAGGAATCCCGAGAGGTCCCCTAGCAACTCGCATAGGGGACTGGCCTTTCCTGAGGCCACCAGAGCGGGTCCCTGAGGTCCCCGTCGTAACTCGAGAATACCTGCTGCAACTCTAGAAAATCCAGGAGGTTCTCCCCTCCAGGCGAGATGAGGCCCATTTCCGCTGAGGCGTGTCGAGGCTCACCACACCTCACCTCTGGAACTTCGAAAGGGTCCTTCACACCCTTGGTGCAAATCAAGAAGTTCCCCGACATACCCCGTCTCCACTCGAGAGGAAACACGAAGGTCCCGCCCACATCCAGAGGAGCCCTGTTTCCACCTCGTAGCTCGAGATGAGGGATTCTTTCCCTGCTTCGTCGGGAAAGAGTTCCCGGCGTTCCCGTCGCATCTCAAGAGGAGGCCCTCTCAACAGGAACGGCGAGAGGAACTCCAGGGTCGTGCCACCATTCCAAGAGTCCCCCAGATGTCTCAGTCCATTCCACAGGAACCTCTTTTCCCTTCACCGGCTCGTCTTTCACGCCGAGGATCGACTGACACCAAGGTGGCACATGGCACAGCCCTGTGGGAAAGCCTCGTGGGAAAGCCTCGAGCAAAAGCCTCGAGGGAAACCACAGATCCCTTGATCCACGTGACAGGAAGCCTGACATTACTGCTGCAGCTCGGGAGGAAAGCGCATGTGCATGCCCCCACTCGAGACGAGGCCTGACTCCCCTGGGGAGACTCAGAGGCACCCCAAGATCCATGGCAACACAGGAGAGGAAACCTGAGGTTCTGGCCCCGATTCCACACAAGGTCTTAGGCCCCGGCATGGACGGGAGAGGAATCCCGAGTGGCCCCTAGCAACTCGCATGGGGACTGGCCTCCCCTGAGGCCACCAGAGCGGGTCCCTGAGGTCCCCGTCGTAACTCGAGAAGACATGCCGCAACTCGAGAAAATCCAGGAGGTTCTCCCCTCCAGGCGAGATGAGGCCCATTTCCGCTGAGGCGTCTCGAGGCTGATCACACCTCACCTCTGGAACTTCGAAAGGGTCCTTCACACCATTGGTGCAAATCAAGAAGTTCCCCGACATACCCGTCTCCACTCGAGAGGAAACACGAGGGTCCCGCTCACATCCAGAGGAGCCCCGTTTCCGCCTCGTAGGTCGAGATGAGGGATCCTTTCCCTGCTTCGTCGGGAAAGAGTTCCCGGCGTTCCCGTCGCATCTCAAGAGGAGGCCCTCTCAACAGGAACGGCGAGAGGAACTCCAGGGTCGTGCCACCATTCCAAGAGTCCCCCAGATGTCTCAGTCCATTCCAGAGGAACCTCTTTTCCCTTCACCGGCTCGTCTTTCACGCCGAGGATCGACTCACACCAAGGTGGCACGTGGCACAGCCCTGTGGGAAAGCCTCGTGGGAAAGCCTCGAGGGACAGCCTCGAGGGAAAGCCACAGATTCCTTGATCCACGTGACAGGAAGCGTGATACTACAGCTTCAGCTCGGGAGGAAAGCGCACATGCATGCCCCCACTCGAGACGAGGCCTGACTCCCCTGCGGAGTCTCAGAAGCACCCCAAAATCCATTGCAACACTGGAGAGGAATCCTCAGGTACCGGCTCCGACTCCACACAAGGTCTTAGGCAACGGCATGGACGGGAGAGGAATCCCAAGATGGCCCCTAGCAACTCGCATGGGGACTGGCCTCTCCTGAGGCCACCACAGCGGGTCCCTGAGGTCCCCGTCGTAACTCGAGAAGACCTGCCGCAACTCGATAAAATCCAGGAGGTTCTCCCCTCCAGGCGAGATGAGGCCCATTTCCACTGAGGAGTCTCGAGTCTGATCACACCTCACCTCTGGAACTTCGAAAGGGTCTTCACACCCTTGGTGCAAATCAAGAAGTTCCCCGACATACCCGTCTCCACTCGAGAGGAAACACGAGGGTCCCGCCCAAATCCAGAGGAGCCCCGTTTCCGCCTCGTAGCTCGAGATGAGGGATCCTTTCCCTGCTTCGTCGGGAAAGAGTTTCTGGCGTTCCGTCGAATCTCAAGAGGAGGCCCTCTCAAGAGGATCGACGAGAGGAACTCCAGCGTCGTGCCACCATTCCAAGAGTCCCCCAGATGTCTCAGTCCATTCCAGAGGAACCTCTTTTCCCTTCACCGGCTCGTCTTTAACGCCGAGGATCGACTCACACCAAGGTGGCACGTGGCACAGCCCTGTGGGAAAGCCTCGTGGGAAAGCCTCGAGGGAAAGCCGCAGATCCCTTGATCCACGTGACAGGAAGCCTGACACTACTGCTGCAGCTCGGGAGGAAAGCGCACGTGCATGCCCCCACTCGAGACGAGGCCTGACTCCCCTGCGGAGACTCAGAAGCACCCCAAGATCCATGGCAACACTGGAGAGGAATCCTCAGGTCCGGCCCCGACTCCACACAAGGACTGAGGCCCCGGCATGGACGGGAGAGGAATCCCGAGAGGTCCCTAGCAACTCGTATGGGGACTGGCCTTTCCTGAGGCCACCAGAGCGGGTCCCTGATGTCCCCGTCGTAACTCGAGAAGACCTGCCGCAACTCGAGAAAATCCAGGAGGTTCTCCCCTCCAAGCGAGATGAGGCCCATTTCCACTGAGGCGTCTCCAGGCTGATCACACCTCACCTCTGGAACTTCGAAAGGGTCCTTCACACCCTTGGTGCAAATCAAGAAGTTCCCCGACATACCCGTCTCCACTCGAGAGGAAACACGAGGGTCCCGCCCACATCCAGAGGAGCCCCGTTTCCGCCTCGCAGCTCGAGATGAGGGATCCTTTCCCTGCTCCGTCGGGAAAGAGTTCCCGGCGTTCCCGTCGCATCTCAAGAGGAGGCCCTCTCAAGAGGATAGACGAGAGGAACTACAGGGTCGTGCCACCATTCCAAGAGTCCCCCAGATGTCTCAGTCCATTCCAGAAGAAACTCTTTTCCCTTCACCGGCTCGTCTTTCACTCCGAGGATCGACTCACACCAAGGTGGCACGTGGCACAGCCCTGTGGGAAAGCCTCGTGGGAAAGCCTCGAGGGACAGCCTCGAGGGAAAGCCACAGATCCCTTGATCCACGTTCCAGGAAGCGTGACACTACTCTTGCAGCACGGGAGGAAATCGCACGTGCATGCCCCCACTCGAGACGAGGCCTGACTCCCCTGCGGAGTCTCAGAAGCACCCCAAAATCCATGGCAACACTGGAGAGGAATCCTCAGGTACCGGCTCCGACTCCACACAGGGTCTTAGGCAACGGCATGGACGGGAGAGGAATCCCAAGATGGCCCCTAGCAACTCGCATGGGGACTGGCCTCTCCTGAGGCCACCACAGCGGGTCCCTGAGGTCCCCGTCGTAACTCGAGAAGACCTGCCGCAACTCGAGAAAATCCAGGAGGTTCTCCCCTCCAGGCGAGATGAGGCCCATTTCCACTGAGGAGTCTCGAGTCTGATCACACCTCACCTCTGGAACTTCGAAAGGGTCTTCACACCCTTGGTGCAAATCAAGAAGTTCCCCGACATACCCGTCTCCACTCGAGAGGAAACACGAGGGTCCCGCCCAAATCCAGAGGAGCCCCGTTTCCGCCTCGTAGCTCGAGATGAGGGATCCTTTCCCTGCTTCGTCGGGAAAGATTTTCTGGCGTTCCGTCGAATCTCAAGAGGAGGCACTCTCAAGAGGATCGACGAGAGGAACTCCAGCGTCGTGCCACCATTCCAAGAGTCCCCCAGATGTCTCAGTCCATTCCAGAGGAACCTCTTTCCCCTTCACCGGTTCGTCTTTCACGCCGAGGATCGACTCACACCAAGGTGGCACGTGGCACAGACCTGTGGGAAAGCCTCGTGGGAAAGCCTCGAGGGAAAGCCGCAGATCCCTTGATCCACGTGACAGGAAGCCTGACACTACTTCTGCAGCTCGGGAGGAAAGCGCACGTGCATGCCCCCACTCGAGACGAGGCCTGACTCCCCTGCGGAGACTCAGAAGCACCCCAAGATCCATGGCAACACTGGAGAGGAATCCTCAGGTCCGGCCCCGACTCCACACAAGGACTGAGGCCCCGGCATGGACGGGAGAGGAATCCCGAGAGGTCCCCTAGCAACTCGTATGGGGACTGGCCTTTCCTGAGGCCACCAGAGCGGGTCCCTGAGGTCCCCATCGTAACTCGAGAAGACCTGCTGCAACTCGAGAAAATCCAGGAGGTTCTCCCCTCCAGGCGAGATGAGGCCCATTTCCGCTGAGGCGTCTCGAGGCTGATCACACCTCACCTCTGGAACTTCGAAAGGGTCCTTCACACCCTTGGTGCAAATCAAGAAGTTCCCCGAAATACCCGTCTCCCCTCAAGAGGAAACACGAGGGTCCCGCCCACATCCAGAGGAGCCCCGTTTCCGCCTGGTAGCTCGAGATGACGGATCCTTTCCCTGCTTCGTCGGGAAAGAGTTCCCGGCGTTCCCGTCGCATCTCAAGCGGAGGCCCTCTCAACAGGAACGGCGAGAGGAACTCCAGGGTCGAGCCACCATTCCAAGAGTCCCCCAGATGTCTCAGTCCATTCCAGAGGAACCTCTTTTCCCTTCACCGGCTCGTCTTTCACGCCGAGGACCGACTCACACCAAGGTGGCACCTGGCACAGCCCTGTGGGAAAGCCTCGTGGGAAAGCCTCGAGGGACAGCCTCGAGGGAAAGCCACAGATCCCGTGATCCACGTGACAGGATGCGTGACACTACTGCTGCAGCTCTGGCGGAACGCGCACGTGCATGCCCCCACTCGAGACGAGGCCTGACTCCCCTGGGGAGACTCTGAAGCACCTCAAGATCCATGGCAACACTGGAGCGGAATCCTCAGGTTCCGGCCACGACCCCACACAAGGTCTTAGGCCGCGGCATGGACGGGAGAGGAATCCCGAGATGGCCCCTAGCAACTCGCATGGGGACTCGCCTTTCCTGAGGCCACCAGAGCGGGTCCCTGAGGTCCCCATCGTAAATCGAGAAGACCTGCCGCAACTCGAGAAAATCCAGGAGGTGCTCCCCTCCAGGCGACATGAGGCCCATTTCCGCTGAGGCGTCTCCAGACTGATCACACCTCACTTCTGGAACTTCTACAGGGTCCTTCACACCCTTGGTGCAAATCAAGAAGTTCCCCGACATACCCGTCTCCACTCGAGAGGAAACACGAGGGTCCCGCCCACATCCAGAGGAGCCGCTTTTCCGCCTCGTAGCTCGAGATGAGAGATCCTTTCCCTGCTTCGTCGGGAAAGAGTTCCTGGCGTTCCCGTCGCATCTCAAGAGGTGGCCCTCTCAACAGGAATGGCGAGAGGAACTCCAGGGTCGTGCCACCATTCCAAGAGTCCCCCAGATGTCTCAGTCCATTCCAGAGGAACGTCTTTTCCCTTCACCGGCTCGTCCTTCACGCCGAGGATCGACTCACACCAAGGTGGCACGTGGCACAGCCCTGTGGGAAAGCCTCGTGGGAAAGCCTCGAGGGACAGCCTCGAGGGAAAGCCACAAATTCCTTGATCCACGTGACAGGAATCGTGATACTACTGCTGCAGCTCAGGAGGAAAGCGCACGTGCATGCCCCCACTCGAGACGAGGCCTGACTCCCCTGGGGAGACTCAGAAGCACCCCAAGATCCATGGCAACACTGGAGAGGAATCCTCAGGTTCCGGCCCCGACTCCACACAAGGACTGAGGTACCGGCATGTACGGGAGAGGAATCCCGAGAGGTCCCCTAGCAACTCGCATGGGGACTGGCCTTTCCTGAGGCCACCAGAGCGGGTCCCTGAGGTCCCCGTCGTAACTCGAGAAGACCTGCCGCAACTCGAAAAAATCCAGGAGGTTCTCCCCTCCAGGCGAGATGAGGCCCATTTCCGCTGAGGCGTCTCCAGGCTGATCACACCTCACTTCTGGAACTTCGAAAGGGTCCTTCACAGCCTTGGTGCAAATCAAGAAGTTCCCCGACATACCCGTCTCCACTCAAGAGGAAACACGAGGGTCCCGCCCACATCCGGAGGAGCCCCGTTTCTGCCTCGTAGTTCGAGATGAGGGATCCTTTCCCTGCTTCGTCGGGAAAGAGTTCCCGGCGTGCCCGTCGCATCTCAAGAGGAGGCCCTCTCAACAGGAACGGCGAGAAGAACTCCAGGGTCGTGCCACCATTCCAAGAGTCCCCCAGATGTCTCAGTCCATTCCAGATGAACCACTTTTCCCTTCACCGGCTCGTCTTTCACGCTGAGGATCGACTCACACCAAGGTGGCAAGTGGCACAGCCCTGTGGGAAAGCCTCGTCGGAAAGCCTCAAGCCAAAGCCTCGAGGGAAAGCCACAGATCCCTTGATCCACGTGACAGGAAGCGTGACACTACTGCTGCAGCTCGGGAGGAAAGCGCACGTGCATGCCCCCATTCGAGACGAGGCCTGACTCCCCTGGGGAGACTCAGAAGCACCCCAAGATCCATGGCAACACGGGAGAGGAATCCTCAGGTTCCGGCCCCGACTCCACACAAGGTCTTAGGCCCCGGCATGGACGGGAGAGGAATCCCGAGTTGGCCCCTAGCAACTCGCATGGGGACTGGCCTCTCCTGATGCCACCAGAGCGGGTCCCTGAGGTCCCCGTCGTAACTCGAGAAGACCTGCCGCAACTCGAGAAAATCCAGGAGGTTCTCCCCTCCAGGCGAGATGAGGCCCATTTCCGCTGAGGCGTCTCCAGGCTGATCACACCTCACCTCTGGAACTTCGAAAGGCTCCTTCACACCCTTGGTGCAAATCAAGAAGTTCCCCGACATACCCGTCTCCACTCGAGAGGAAACACGAGGGTCCCGCCCACATCCAGAGGAGCCCCGTTTCCACCTCGTAGCCCGAGATGAGGGATCCTTTCCCTGCTTCGTCGGGAAAGAGTTCCCGGCCTTCCCGTCGCAACTCAAGAGGAGGCACTCTCAACAGGAACGGCGAGAGGAGCTTGAGGGTCGTGCCACCATTCCAAGAGTCCACCAGATGTCTCAGTCCATTCCAGAGGAACCTCTTTTCCATTAACCGGCTCGTGTTTCACGCCGAGGATCGACTCACACCAAGGTGGCACGTGGCACAGCCCTCTTGGAAAGCCTCGTGGGAAAGCCTCGAGGGACAGCCTCGAGGGAAAGCCACAGATCCCTTGATCCACGTGACAGGAAGAGTGACACTACTGCTGCAGCTCCGGAGGAAATCGCACGTGCATGCCCACACTCGAGACGAGGCCTGACTCCCCTGGGGAGACGCAGAAGCACCCCAAGATCCATGGCAACACTGGAGAGGAATCCTCAAGTTCCGGCCCCGACTCCACACAAGGTCTTAGGCCCCGGCATGGACGGGAGAGGAATCCCGAGAGGACCCCTAGCAACTCGCGTGGGGACTGCCCTTTCCTGAGGCCACCAGAGCGGGTCCCTGAGGTCCCCGTCGTAACTCGAGAAGACCTGCCGCAACTCGAGAAAATCCGGGAGGTTCTCCCCTCCAGGCGAGATGAGGCCCATTTCCGCTGAGGGGTCTCCAGGCTGATCACACCTCACCTCTGGAACTTCGAAAGGGTCCTTCACACCCTTGGTGCAAATCAAGAAGTTCCCCGACATACCCGTCTCCACTCGAGAGGAAACACGAGGGTCCCGCCCACATCCAGAGGAGCCCCGTTTCCACCTCGTAGCTCGAGATGAGCGATCCTTTCCCTGCTTCTTCGGGAAAGAGTTCCCGGCCTTCCCGTCGCATCTCAAGAGGAGGCCCTCTCAACAGGAACAGCGAGAGGAACTCCAGGGTCGTGCCACCATTCAGAGTCCCCCAGATGTCTCAGTCCATTCCAGAGGAACCTCTTTTCCCTTCACCGGCTCGTCTTTCACCCCGAGGATCGACTCACACCAAGGTGGCACGTGGCACAGCCCTGTGGGAAAGCCTCGTGGGAAAGCCTCGAGGGACAGCCTCGAGGGAAATCCACAGATCCCTTGATCCATGTGACAGGAAGAGTGACACTACTGCTGCAGCTCGGGAGGAAAGCGCACATGCAAGCCCCAACTCGAGATGAGGCCTGACTCCCCTGGGGTGACTCAGAAGCACCCCAAGATCCATGGCAACACTGGAGAGGAATTCTCAGATTCCGGCCCCGACTCCACACAAGGTCTTAGGCCCCGGCATGGACGGGAAAGGAATCCCGAGATGGCCCCTTGCAACTCGCATGGGGACTGGCCTTTCCTGAGGCCACCAGAGCGAGTCCCTGAGGTCCCTGTCGTAACTCGAGAAGACCTGCCGCAACTCGAGAAAATCCAGGAGGTTCTCCCCTCCAGGCGAGATGAGGCCCATTTCCGCTGAGGCGTTTCCAGGCTGATCACACCTCACCTCTGGAACTTCGAAAGGGTCCTTCACACCGTTGGTGGAAATCAAGAAGTTCCCCGACATACCCGTCTCCACTCGAGAGGAAACACGAGGGTCCCGCCCACATCCAGAGGAGCCCCGTTTCCGCCTCGTAGCTCGAGATGTAGGATCCTTTCCCTCCTTCGTCGGGAAAGATTTCCCGGCCTTCCCGTCGCATCTCAAGAGGAGGCCCTCTCAACAGGAACGGCGAGAGGAACTCCAGGGTCGTGCCACCATTCCAAGAGTCCCCCAGATGTCTCAGTCCATTCCAGAGGAACCTCTTTTCCCTTCACCGGCTCGTCTTTCACGCCGAGGATCGACTCACACCAAGGTGGCACGTGGCACAGCCCTGTGGGAAGCCTCTTGGAAAGCCTCGAGTGAAAGCCTCGAGGGAAAGCCACAGATACCTATTTCCACGTGACAGGAAATGTGACACTACTCCTACAGCTCGGGAGGAAAGCGCATGTGCATGCCCCCACTCGAGACGAGGCATGACTCCCCTGGGGAAACTCAGAAGCACCTCAAGATCCATGGCAACACTGGAGAGGAATCCTCGGGTTCCGGCCTCGACTCCACACAAGGACTGAGGTACCGGCATGGACGGGAGAGGAATCCCGAGAGGTCCCCTAGCAACTCGCATGGGGACTGGCCTTTCCTGAGGCCACCAGAGCGGGTCCCTGAGGTCCCCGTCGTAACTCGAGAAGACCTGCCGCAACTCGAGAAAATCCAGGAGGTTCTCCCCTCCAGGCGAGATGAGGCCCATTTCCGCTGAGGGGTCTCCAGGCTGATCACACCTCACTTCTGGAACTTCGAAAGGGTCCTTCACACCCTTGGTGCAAATCAAGAAGTTCCCCGACATACCCGTCTCCACTCAAGAGGAAACACGAGGGTCCCGCCCACATCCGGAGGAGCCCCGTTTCTGCCTCGTAGCTCGAGATGAGGGATCCTTTCCCTGCTTCGTCGGGAAAGAGTTCCCGGCGTTCCCGTCGCATCTCAAGAGGAGGCCCTCTCAACAGGAACGGCGAGAGGAACTCCAGGGTCGTGCCACCATTCCAAGTGTCCCCCAGATGTCTCAGTCCATTCCAGAGGAAACTCTTTTCCCTTCACCGGCTCGTCTTTCACGCTGAGGATCGACTCACACCAAGGTGGCGCGTGGCACAGCCCTGTGGGAAAGCCTCGTCGGAAAGCCTCAAGCCAAAGCCTCGAGGGAAAGCCACAGATCCCTTGATCCACGTGACAGGAAGCGTGACACTACTGCTGCAGCTCGGGAGGAAAGCGCACGTGCATGCCCCCATTCGAGACGATGCCTGACTCCCCTGGAGAGACTCAGAAGCACCCCAAGATCCATGGCAACACTGGAGAGGAATCCTCAGGTTCCGGCTCCGACTCTACACAAGGTCTTAGGCCCCGGCATGGACGGGAGAGGAATCCCGAGATGGCCCCTAGCAACTCGCATGGGGACTGGCCTCTCCTGAGGCCACCAGAGCGGGTCCCTGAGGTCCCCGTCGTAACTCGAGAAGAACTGCCGCAACTCGAGAAAATCCAGGAGGTTCTCCCCTCCAGGCGAGAAGAGGCCCATTTCCGCTGAGGCGTCTCGAGGCTGATCACACCTCACCTCTGGAACTTCGAAAGTGTCCTTCACACCCTTGGTGCAAATCAAGAAGTTCGCCGACATACCCGTCTCCACTCGAGAGGAAACACGTGGGTCCCGCCCACATCCAGAGGAGCCCCGTTTCCGCCTCGTAGCCCGAGATGAGGGATCCTTTCCCTGCTTCGTCGGGAAAGAGTTCCCGGCCTTCCCGTCGCAACTCAAGAGGAGGCACTCTCAACAGGAACGGCGAGAGGAACTTGAGGGTCGTGCCACCATTCCAAGACTCCCCCAGATGTCTCAGTCCATTCCAGAGGAACCTCTTTTCCATTCACCGGCTCGTGTTTCACGCCGAGGATCGACTCACACCAAGGTGGCACGTGGCACAGCCCTGTGGGAAAGCCTCGTGGGAAAGCCTCGAGGGACAGCCTCGAGGGAAAGCCACAAATCCCTTGATCCACGTGACAGGAAGCGTGACAGTACTGCTGCAGCTCGGGAGGAAAGCGCACGTGCATGCCCCCACGCGAGACGAGGCCTGACTCCCCTGGGGAGACTCAGAAGCACCCCAAGATCCATGGCAACACTGGAGAGGAATCCTCAGGTTCCGGCCCCGACTCCACACAAGGTCTTAGGCCCCGGCATGGACGGGAGAGGAATCCCGAGAGGACCCCTAGCAACTCGCATGGGGACTGCCCTTTCCTGAGGCCACCAGAGCGGGTCCCTGAGGTCCCCGTCGTAACTCGAGAAGACCTGCCGCAACTCGAGAAAATCCGGGAGGTTCTCCCCTCCAGGCGAGATGAGGCCCATTTCCGCTGAGGCGTCTCGAGGCTGATCGCACCTCACCTCTGGAACTTCGAAAGGGTCCTTCACACCCTTGGTGCAAATCAAGAAGTTCCCCGACATACCCGTCTCCACTCGAGAGGAAACACGAGGGTCCCGCCCACATCCAGAGGAGCCCCGTTTCCGGCTCGTAGCTCGAGATGAGGGATCCTTTCCCTGCTTCGTCGGGAAAGAGTACCCGGCCTTCCCGTCGCATCTCAAGAGGAGGCCCTCTCAACAGGAACAGCGAGAGTAACTCCAGGGTCGTGCCACCATTCCAAGAGTCCCCCAGATGTCTCAGTCCATTCCACAGGAACCTCTTTTCCCTTCACCGGCTCATCTTTCACGCCGAGGATAGACTCACACCAAGGTGGCACGTGGCACCGCCCTGTGGGAAAGCCTCGTGGGAAAGCCTGGAACGAAAGCCTCGAGGGAAACCACAGATCCCTTGATCCACGTGACAGGAAGCGTGACACTACTGCTTCAGCTCGGGAGGAAAGCGCACCTGCATGCCCCCACTCGAGACGAGGCATGACTCCCCTGGGGAGACTCAGAAGCACCCCAAGATCCATGGCAACACTGGAGAGGAATCCTCAGGTTCCGGCCCCGACTCCACACAAGGACTGAGGCCCCAGCATGGACGGGAGAGGAATCCCGAGATGGCCCCTAGCAAATCGCATGGGGACTGGCCTCTCCTGAGGCCACCACAGCGGGTCCCTGAGGTCCCCGTCGTACCTCGAAAAGACCTGCCGCAACTCGAGAAAATCCAGGAGGTTCTCCCCTCCAGGCGAGATGAGGCCCATTTCCGCTGAGGCGTCTCCAGGCTGATCACACCTCACCTCTGGAACTTCGAAAGGGTCCTTCACACCCTTGGTGCAAATCAAGAAGTTACCCGACATACCCGTCTCCACTCGAGAGGAAACACGAGGGTCCCGCCCACATCCAGAGGAGCCCCGTTTCCGCCTAGTAGATCGAGATGAGGGATCCTATCCCTGCTTCGTCGGGAAAGAGTTCCCGGCGTTCCCGTCGCATCTCAAGAGGAGGCCCTCTCAAGAGGATAGACGAGAGGAACTCCAGTGTCGTGCCACCATTCCAATAAGAGGATAGACGAGAGGAACTCCACGGTCGTGCCACCATTCCAAGAGTCCCCCAGATGCCTCAGGCCATTACAGAGGAACCTCTTTTCCCTTCACCGGCTCGTCTTTCACGCCGAGGATCGACTCACACCAAGGTGGCACGTGGCACAGCCCTGTGGGAAAGCCTCGTGGGAAAGCCTCGAGGGACAGCCTCGAGGGAAAGCCACAGAACCCTTGATCCACGTGACAGGAAGCGTGACACTACTGCTGCAGCTCGGGAGGAAAGCGCACGTGCATGCCCCCACTCGAGACGAGGCCTGACTCCCCTGGGGAGACTCAGAAGCAGCCCAAGATCCATGGCAACACTGGAGAGGAATCCTCAGTTTCCGGCCCCGACTCCACACAAGGTCTTAGGCCCCGGCATGGACGGGAGAGGAATCCCGAGTTGGCCCCGAGCAACTCGCATGGGGACTGGCCTTTCCAAGGCCACCAGAGCGGGTCCCTGAGGTCCCCGTCGTAATTCGAGAAGACCTGCCGCAACTCGAGAAAATCCAGGAGGTTCTCCCCTCCAGGCGAGATGAGGCCCATTTCCACTGAGGCGTCTCAAGGCTGATCACACCTCACCTCTGGAACTTCGAAAGGGTCCTTCACACCCTTGGTGCAAATCAAGAAGTTCCCCGACATACCCGTCTCCACTCGAGAGGAAACGCGAGGGTCCCGCCCACATCCAGAGGAGCCCCGTTTCCGCCTCGTAGCTCGAGATGAGGGATCCTTTCCCTGCTTCGTCGGGAAAGAGTTCCCGGCCTTCCCGTCGCATCTCAAGAGGAGGCCCTCTCAAGAGGATCGACGAGAGGAACTCCAGGGTCGTGCCACAATTCCAAGAGTCCACCAGATGTCTCAGTCCATTCCAGAGGAACCTCTTTTCCCTTCACCGGCTCGTCTTTCACGCCGAGGATCGACTCACACAAAGGTGGCACGTGGCACAGCCCTGTGGGAAAGCCTCGTGGGAAAGCCTCGAGGGACAGCCTCGAGGGAAAGCCACAGATCCCTTGATCCACGTGACAGGAAGCGTGACAATACTACTGCAGCTCGGGAGGAAAGCGCACATGCATGCCCCCACTCGAGACGAGGCCTGACTCCCCTGGGGAGACTCAGAAGCACCCCAAGATCCATGGCAACACTGGAGAGGAATCCTCAGGTTCCTGCCCCGACTCCACACAAGGACTGAGGCCCCAGCATTGACGGGAGAGGAATCCCGAGATGGCCCCTAGCAAATCGCATGGGGACTGGCCTCTCCTGAGGCCACCAGAGCGGGTCCCTGAGGTCCCCGTCGTAACTCGAGAAGACCTGCCGCAACTCCAGAAAATCCAGGAGGTTCTCCCCTCCAGGCGAGATGAGGCCCATTTCCGCTGAGGCGTCTCGAGGCTGATCACACCTCACCTCTGGAACATCAAAAGGGTCCTTCACACCCTTGGTGCAAATCAAGAAGTTCCCTGACATACCCGTCTCCACTCGAGAGGAAACACGAGGGTCCCGCCCACATCCAGAGGAGCCCCGTTTCCGCCTCGTAGCACGAGATGAGGGATCCTTTCCCTGCTTCGTCGGGAAAGAGTTCCCGGCGTTCCCGTCGCATCTCAAGAGGAGGCCCTCTCAATAGGAACGGCGAGAGGAACTCCAGGGTTGTGCCACCATTCCAAGAGTCCCCCAGATATCTCAGTCCATTCCAGAGGAAACTCTTTACACTTCACCGGCTCGTACTTCACGCCGAGGATCGACTCACACCAAGGTGGCACGTGGCACAGCCCTGTGGGAAACCCTCGTGGGAAAGCCTCGAGCGAAAGCCTCGAGGGAAAGCCACAGATCCCTTGATCCACGTGACAGGAAGCGTGACACTACTGCTTCAACTCGGGAGGAAAGCGCACGTGCATGCCTCCAATCGAGACGAGGCATGACACCCCTGGGGAGACTCAGAAGCACCCCAAGATCCATGGCAACACTGGAGAGCAATCCTCAGTTGCCGTCCCCGACTCCAACAAGGTCTTAGGCCCCGGCATGGACGGGAGAGGAATCCCGAGTTGGCCCCTAGCAACTCGCATGGGGACTGGCCTCTCCTGAGGCCACCAGAGCGTGTCCCTGAGGTCTCCGTCGTAACTCGAGAAGACCTGCCGCAACTCGAGAAAATCCAGGAGGTTCTCCCCTCCAGGCGAGATGAGGCCCATTTCCACTAAGGCGTCTCGAGGCTGATCACACCTCACCTATGGAACTTCGAAAGGGTCCTTCACACCCTTGGTGCAAATCAAGAAGTTCCCCGACATACCCGTCTCCACTCGAGAGGAAACACGAGGGTCCCGCCCACATCCGGAGGAGCCCCGTTTCCGCCTCGTAGCTCGAGATGAGGGATCCTTTCCCTGCTTCGTCGGGAAAGAGTTCCCGGCCTTCCCGTCGCATCTCAAGAGGAGGCCCTCTCAAGAGGATCGACGAGAGGTACTCCAGGGTCGTGCCACCATTCCAAGAGTCCCCCAGATGTCTCAGTCCATTCCAGAGGAACCTCTTTTCCCTTCACCGGCTCGTCTTTCACGTCGAGGATCGACTCACCCCAAGGTGGCACGTGGCACAGCCCTGTGGAAAAGCCTCGTGGGAAAGCCTAGAGCGAAAGCCTCGAGGGAAAGCCACAGATCCCTAGATCCACGTGACAGGAAGCGTGACACTACTGCTTCAGCTCGGGAGGAAGGCGCACGTGCATGCCCCCACTCGAGACGAGGCATGACTCCCCTGGGGAGACTCAGAAGCACCCCAAGATCCATGGCAACACTGGAGAGGAATCCTCAGGTGCCGTCACCGACTCCACACAAGGTCTTAGGCCCCGGCATGGACGGGAGAGGAATCCCGAGAGGGCCCCTAGCAACTCGCATGGGGACTGGCCTCTCCTGAGGCCACCAGAGCGTGTCCCTGAGGTCCCCGTCGTAACTCGAGAAGACCTGCCGCAACTCCAGAAAATCCAGGAGGTTCTCCCCTCCAGGCGAGATGAGGCCCATTTCCGCTGAGGCGTCTTGAGGCTGATCACACCTCACCTCTGGAACTTCGAAAGGGTCCTTCACACCCTTGGTGCAAATCAAGAAGTTCCCCGACATACCCGTCTCCACTCAAGAGGAAACGCGAGGGTCCCGCCCACATCCAGAGGAGCCCCGTTTCCGCCTCGTAGCTCGAGATGAGGGATCCTTTCCCTGCTTCGTCGGGAAAGAGTTCCCGGCCTTCCCGTCGCATCTCAAGAGGAGGTCCTCTCAAGAGGATCGACGAGAGGAACTCCAGGGTCGTGCCACCATTCCAAGAGTCCCCCAGATGTCTCAGTCCATTCCAGAGGAACCTCTTTTCCCTTCACCAGCTCGTCTTTCACGCCGAGGATCGACTCACACCAAGGTGGCACGTGGCACAGCCCTGTGGGAAAGCCTCGTGGGAAAGCCTCGAGGGACAGCCTCGAAGGAAAGCCACAGATCCCTTGATCCACGTGACAGGAAGCGTGACACTACTGCTGCAGCTCGGGAGGAAAGCGCACGTGCATGCCCCCACTCGAGACGAGGCATGACTCCCCTGGGGAGACTCAGAAGCACCCCAAGATCCATGGCAACACTGGAGAGGAATCCTCAGGTTCCGGACCGACTCCACACAAGGTCTTGGGCCCCGGCATGGACGGAAGAGGAATCCCGAGTTGGCCCCTAGCAACTCGCACGGGGACTGGCCTTTCCTGAGGCCACCAGAGCGGGTCCCTGAGGTCCCCGTCGTAACTCGAGAAGACCTGCCGCAACTCGAGAAAATCCAGGAGGTTCTCCCCTCCAGGCGAGATGAGGCCCATTTCCACTGAGGCGTCTCGAGGCTGATCACACCTCACCTCTGGAACTTCGAAAGGGTCCCTCACACCCTTGTTGCAAATCAAGAAGTTCCCCGACATACCCGTCTCCACTCGAGAGGAAACACGAGGGTCCCGCCCACATCCAGAGGAGCCCCTATCCGCCTCGTAGCTCGAGATGAGGGATCCTTTCCCTGCTCCGTCGGGAAAGAGTTCCCGGCGTTCCCGTCGCATCTCAAGTGGAGGCCCTCTAAAGAGGATCGACGAGAGGAACTCCAGGGTCGTGCCACCATTCCAAGAGTCCCCAAGATGTCTCAGTCCATTCCAGAGGAACCTCTTTTCCCTTCACCAGCTCGTCTTTCACGCCGAGGATCGACTCACACCAAGGTGGCACGTGGCACAGCCCTGTGGGAAAGCCTCGTGGGAAAGCCTCGAGGGACAGCCTCGAGGGAAAGCCACAGATCCCTTGATCCACGTGACAGGAAGCGTGACACTACTACTTCAGCTCGGGAGGAAAGCGCACGTGCATGCCCCCACTCGAGACGAGGCATGACTCCCCTGGGGAGACTCAGAAGCACCCCAAGATCCATGGCAACACTGGAGAGGAATCCTCAAGTGCCGTCCACGACTCCACACAAGGTCTTAGGCCCCGGCATGGACGGGAGAGGAATCCCGAGAGGGCCCCTAGCAACTCGCATGGGGACTGGCCTCTCCTGAGGCCACCGGAGCGTGTCCCTGAGGTCCCCGTCGTAACTCGAGAAGACCTGCCGCAACTCGAGAAAATCCAGGAGGTTCTCCCCTCCAGGCGAGATGAGGCCCATTTCCGCTGAGGCGTCTCGAGGCTGATCACACCTCACCTCTGGAACTTCGAAAGGGTCCTTCACACCCTTGGTGCAAATCAAGAAGTTCCCCGACATACCCGTCTCCACTCGAGAGGAAACGCGAGGGTCCCGCCCACATCCAGAGGAGCCCCGTTTCCGCCTCGTAGCTCGAGATGAGGGATCCTTTCCCTGCTTCGTCGGGAAAGAGTTCCCGGCCTTCCCGTCGCATCTCAAGAGGAGGTCCTCTCAAGAGGATCGACGAGAGGAACTCCAGGGTCGTGCCACCATTCCAAGAGTCCCCCAGATGTCTCAGTCCATTCCAGAGGAACCACTTTTCCCTACACCGGCTCGTCTTTCATGCCGAGGATCGACTCACACCAAGGTGGCAAGTGGCACAGCCCTGTGGGAAAGCCTCGTGGGAAAGCCTCGAGCGAAAGCCTCGAGGGAAAGACACAGATCCCTTGATCCACGTGACAGGAAGCGTGACACTACTGCTGCAGCTCTGGAGGAAAGCGCACGTGCATGCCCCCACTCGAGACGAGGCCTGACTCCCCTAGGGAGACTCAGAAGCACCCCAAGATCCATGGCAACACTGGAGAGGAATCGTCAGGTTCCGGCCCCGACTCCACACAAGGTCTTAGGCCCCGGCATTGACGGGAGAGGAATCCCGAGATGGCCCCTAGCAACTCGCACAGGGACTGGCCTCTCCTGAGGCCACCAGAGCGGGTCCCTGAGGTCCCCGTCGTAACTCGAGAAGACCTGCCGCAACTCGAGAAAATCCAGGAGGTTCTCCCCTCCAGGCGAGATGAGGCCCATTTCCGCTGAGACGTCTCCAGGCTGATCACACCTCACCTCTGGAACTTCGAAAGGGTCCTTCACACCCTTGGTGCAAATCAAGAAGTTCCCCGACATACCCGTCTCCACTCGAGAGGAATCACGAGGGTCCCGCCCACATCCAGAGGAGCCCCGTTTCCGCCACGTAGCTCGAGATGAGGGATCCTTTCCCTGCTTCGTCAGGAAAGAGTTCCCGGCGTTCCCGTCGCATCTCAAGAGGAGGCCCTCTCAACAGGAACAGCGAGAGGAGCTCCAGGGTCGTGCCACCATTCCAAGAGTCACCCAGATATCTCAGTCCATTCCAGAGGAAACTCTTTACCCTTCACCGGCTCGTCCTTCACGCCGAGGATCGACGCACACCAAGGTGGCACGTGGCACAGCCCTGTGGGAAAGCCTCGTGGGAAAGCCTCGAGGGACAGCCTCGAGGGAAAGCCACAGATCCCTTGATCCACGTTCCAGGAAGCGTGACACTACTGCTGCAGCTCGGGAGGAAAGCGCACGGGCATGCCCCCACACGAGACGAGGCCTGACTCCCCTGGGGAGACTCAGAAGCACCCCAAGATCCAAGGCAACACTGGAGAGGAATCCTCAGGTTCCGGCCCCGACTCCACACAAGGTCTTAGGCCCCGGCATGGACGGGAGAGGAATCCCGAGATGGCCCCTAGCAACTCGCACGGGGACTGGCCTTTCCTGAGGCCACCAGAGCGGGTCCCTGAGGTCCCTGTCGTAACTCGAGAAGACCTGCCGCAACTCGAGAAAATCCAGGAGGTTCTCCCCTCCAGGCGAGATGAGGCCCATTTCCGCTGAGGCGTCTCCAGGCTGATTACACCTCACTTCTGGAACCTCGAATGGGTCCTTCACAGCCTTGGTGCTAATCAAGAAGTTCCCCGACATACCCGTCTCCACTCGAGAGGAATCACGAGGGTCCCGCCCACATCCAGAGGAGCCCCGTTTCCGCCTCGTAGCTCGAGATGAGGGATCCTTTCCCTGCTTCGTCGGGAAAGAGTTCCCGGCCTTCCCGTCGCATCTCAAGAGGAGGTCCTCTCAAGAGGATCGACGAGAGGAACTCCAGGGTCGTGCCACCATTCCAAGAGTCCCCCAGATGTCTCAGTCCATTCCAGAGGAACCTCTTTTCCCTACACCGGCTCGTCTTTCATGCCGAGGATCGACTACACCAAGGTGGCACGTAGCACAGCCCTGTGGGAAAGCCTCGTGGGAAAGCCTCGAGTGACAGCCTCGAGGGAAAGCCACAGATCCATTGATCCACGTGACAGGAAGCGTGACACTACTGCTGCAGCTCGGGAGGAAAGCGCACGTGCATGCCCCCACTCGAGACGAGGCCTGACTCCCCTGGGGAGACTCAGAAGCACCCCAAGATCCATGGCAACACTGGAGAGGAATCCTCAGGTTCCGGCCCCGACTCCACACAAGGTCTTAGGCCCCGGCATGGACGGGAGAGGAATCCCGAGATGGCCCCTAGCAACTCGCATGGGGACTGGCCTCTCCTGAGGCCACCAGAGCGGGTCCCTGAGGTCCCCGTCGTAACTCGAGAAGACCTGCCGCAACTCGAGAAAATCCAGGAGGTTCTCCCCTCCAGGCGAGATGAGGCCCATTTCCACTGAGGCGTCTCGAGGCTGATCACACCTCACCTCTGGAACTTCGAAAGGGTCCTTCACACCCTTGGTGCAAATCAAGAAGTTCCCCGACATACCCATCTCCACTCGAGAGGAAACACGAGGGTCCCGCCCACATCCAGAGGAGCCCCGTTTCCGCCTCGTAGCTCGAGATGAGGGATCCTTTCCCTGCTTCTTCGGGAAAGAGTTCCCGGCGTTCCCGTCGCATCTCAAGAGGAGGCTCTCTCAAGAGGATCGACGAGAGGAACTCCAGGGTCGTGATACCATTCCAAGAGTCCCCCAGATGTCTCAGTCCATTCCAGAGGAACGTCTTTTCCGTTCACCGGCTCGTCTTTCACGCCGAGGATCGACTCACACCAAGGTGGCAAGTGGCACAGCCCTGTGGGAAAGCCTCGTGGGAAAGCCTCGAGCGAAAGCCTCGAGGGAAAGACACAGATCCCTTGACCCACGTGACAGGAAGCGTGACACTACTGCTGCAGCCCCGGAGGAAAGCGCACGTGCATGCCCCCACTCGAGACGAGGCCTGACTCCCCTAGGGAGACTCAGAAGCACCCCAAGATCCATGGCAACACTGGAGAGGAATCGTCAGGTTCCGGCCCCGACTCCACACAAGGTCTTAGGCCCCGGCATGGACGGGAGAGGAATCCCGAGATGGCCCCTAGCAACTCGCATAGGGACTGGCCTCTCCTGAGGCCACCAGAGCGGGTCCCTGAGGTCCCCGTCGTAACTCGAGAAGACCTGCCGCAACTCGAGAAAATCCAGGAGGTTCTCCCCTCCAGGCGAGATGAGGCCCATTTCCGCTGAGACGTCTCCAGGCTGATCACACCTCACCTCTGGAACTTAGAAAGGGTCCTTCACACCCTTGGTGCAAATCAAGAAGTTCCCCGACATAGCCGTCTCCACTCGAGAGGAATCACGAGGGTCCCGCCCACATCCAGAGGAGCCCCGTTTCCGCCACGTAGCTCGAGATGAGGGATCCTTTCCCTGCTTCGTCAGGAAAGAGTTCCCGGCGTTCCCGTCGCATCTCAGGAGGAGGCCCTCTCAACAGGAACAGCGAGAGGAGCTCCAGGGTCGTGCCACCATTCCAAGAGTCACCCAGATATCTCAGTCCATTCCAGAGGAAACTCTTTACCCTTCACCGGCTCGTCCTTCACGCCGAGGATCGACGCACACCAAGGTGGCACGTGGCACAGCCCTGTGGGAAAGCCTCGTGGGAAAGCCTAGAGGGACAGCCTCGAGGGAAAGCCACAGATCCATTGATCCACGTGACAGGAAGCGTGACACTACTGCTGCAGCTAGGGAGGAAAGCGCACGTGCATGCCCCCACTCGAGACGAGGCCTGACTCCCCTGCGGAGACTCAGAAGCACCCCAAGATCCATGGCAACACTGGAGAGGAATCCTCAGGTTCCGGCCCCGACTCCACACAAGGCCTTAGGCCCCGGCATGGACGGGAGAGGAATCCCGAGATGGACCCTAGCAACTCGCATGGGTCTGGCCTCTCCTGAGGCCACCAGAGCGGGTCCCTGAGGTCCCCGTTGTAACTCGAGAAGACCTGCCGCAACTCGAGAAAATCCAGGAGGTTCTCCCCTCCAGGCGAGATGAGGCCCATTTCCGCTGAGGCGTCTCCAGGCTGATCACACCTCACCTCTGGAACTTCGAAAGGGTCCTTCACACCCTTGGTGCAAATCAAGAAGTTCCCCGACATACCCGTCTCCACTCGAGAGGAAACACGAGGGTCCCGCCCACATCCAGAGGAGCCCCGTTTCCGCCTCGTAGCTCGAGATGAGGGATCCTTTCCCTGCTTCGTCGGGAAAGAGTTCCCGGCGTTCCCGTCGCATCTCAAGAGGAGGCCCTCTCAAGAGGATCGACGAGAGGAACTCCAGGGTCGTGCCACCATTCCAAGAGTCCCCCAGATATCTCAGTCCATTCCAGAGGAAACTCTTTACACTTCACCGGCTCGTCCTTCACGCCGAGGATCGACTCACACCAAGGTGGCACGTGACACAGCCCTGTGGGAAAGCCTCGTGGGAAAGCCTCGAGCGAAAGCCTCTAGGGAAAACCACAGATCCCTAGATTCACGTGACAGGAAGCGTGACACTACTGCTTCAGCTCGGGAGGAAAGCGCACGTGCATGCCCCCACTCGAGACGAGGCATGACTCCCCTGGGGAGACTCAGAAGCACCCCAAGATCCATGGCAACACTGGAGAGGAATCCTCAGGTGTCGTCCCCGACTCCACACAAGGTCTTAGGCCCCGGCATGGACGGGAGAGGAATCCCGAGAGGGCCCCTAGCAACTCGCATGGGGACTGGCCTCTCCTGAGGCCACCAGAGCGTGTCCCTGAGGTCCCCGTCGTAACTCGAGAAGACCTGCCGCAACTCGAGAAAATCCAGGAGGTTCTCCCCTCCAGGCGAGATGAGGCCCATTTCCGCTGAGGCGTCTCGAGGCTGATCACACCTCACCTCTGGAACTTCGAAAGGGTCCTTCACACCCTTGGTGCAAATCAAGAAGTTCCCCGACATACCCGTCTCCACTCGAGAGGAAACACGAGGGTCCCGCCCACATCCAGAGGAGCCCCGTTTCCGCCTCGTAGCTCGAGATGAGGGATCCTTTCCCTGCTTCATCGGGAAAGAGTTCCCGGCGTTCCCGTCGCATCTCAAGAGGAGGCCCTCTCAAGAGGATCGACGAGAGGAACTCCAGGGTCGTGCCACCATTCCAAGAGTCCCCCAGATGTCTCAGTCCATTCCAGAGGAACCTCTTTTCCCTTCACCGGCTCGTCTTTCACGCCGAGGATCGACTCACACCAAGGTGGCAAGTGGCACAGCCCTGTGGGAAAGCCTCGTGGGAAAGCCTCGAGCGAAAGCCTCGAGGGAAAGACACAGATCCCTTGATCCACGTGACAGGAAGCGTGACACTACTGCTGCAGCTCCGGAGGAAAGCGCACGTGCATGCCCCTACTCGAGACGAGGCCTGACTCCCCTAGGGAGACTCAGAAGCACCCCAAGATCCATGGCAACACTGGAGAGGAATCGTCAGGTTCCGGCCCCGACTCCACACAAGGTCTTAGGCCCCGGCATGGACGGGAGAGGAATCCCGAGATGGCCCCTAGCAACTCGCATAGGGACTGGCCTCTCCTGAGGCCACCAGAGCGGGTCCCTGAGGTCCCCGTCGTAACTCGAGAAGACCTGCCGCAACTCGAGAAAATCCAGGAGGTTCTCCCCTCCAGGCGAGATGAGGCCCATTTCCGCTGAGACGTCTCCAGGCTGATCACACCTCACCTCTGGAACTTAGAAAGGGTCCTTCACACCCTTGGTGCAAATCAAGAAGTTCCCCGACATAGCCGTCTCCACTCGAGAGGAATCACGAGGGTCCCACCCACATCCAGAGGAGCCCCGTTTCCGCCACGTAGCTCGAGATGAGGGATCCTTTCCCTGCTTCGTCAGGAAAGAGTTCCCGGCGTTCCCGTCGCATCTCAAGAGGAGGCCCTCTCAACAGGAACAGCGAGAGGAGCTCCAGGGTCGTGCCACCATTCCAAGAGTCACCCAGATATCTCAGTCCATTCCAGAGGAAACTCTTTACCCTTCACCGGCTCGTCCTTCACGCCGAGGATCGACGCACACCAAGGTGGCACGTGGCACAGCCCTGTGGGAAAGCCTCGTGGGAAAGCCTCGAGGGACAGCCTCGAGGGAAAGCCACAGATCCCTTGATCCACGTTCCAGGAAGCGTGACACTACTGCTGCAGCTCGGGAGGAAAGCGCACGGGCATGCCCCCACACGAGACGAGGCCTGACTCCCCTGGGGAGACTCAGAAGCACCCCAAGATCCAAGGCAACACTGGAGAGGAATCCTCAGGTTCCGGCCCCGACTCCACACAAGGTCTTAGGCCCCGGCATGGACGGGAGAGGAATCCCGAGATGGCCCCTAGCAACTCGCACGGGGACTGGCCTTTCCTGAGGCCACCAGAGCGGGTCCCTGAGGTCCCCGTCGTAACTCGAGAAGACCTGCCGCAACTCGAGAAAATCCAGGAGGTTCTCCCCTCCAGGCGAGATGAGGCCCATTTCGGCTGAGGCGTCTCCAGGCTGATTACACCTCACTTCTGGAACCTCGAATGGGTCCTTCACAGCCTTGGTGCAAATCAAGAAGTTCCCCGACATACCCGTCTCCACTCGAGAGGAATCACGAGGGTCCCGCCCACATCCAGAGGAGCCCCGTTTCCGCCTCGTAGCTCGAGATGAGGGATCCTTTCCCTGCTTCGTCGGGAAAGAGTTCCCGGCCTTCCGTCGCATCTCAAGAGGAGGTCCTCTCAAGAGGATCGACGAGAGGAACTCAAGGGTCGTGCCACCATTCCAAGAGTCCCCCAGATGTCTCAGTCCATTCCAGAGGAACCTCTTTTCCCTTCAACGGCTCGTCTTTCACGCCGAGGATCGACTCACACCAAGGTGGCAAGTGGCACAGCCCTGTGGGAAAGCCTCGTGGGAAAGCCTCGAGCGAAAGCCTCGAGGGAAAGACACAGATCCCTTGATCCACGTGACAGGAAGCGTGACACTACTGCTGCAGCTCCGGAGGAAAGCGCACGTGCATGCCCCCACTCGAGACGAGGCCTGACTCCCCTGGGGAGACTCAGAAGCACCCCAAGATCCATGGCAACACTGGAGAGGAATCGTCAGGTTCCGGCCCCGACTCCACAAAAGGTCTTAGGCCCTGGCATGGACGGGAGAGGAATCCCGAGATGGCCCCTAGCAACTCGCATGGGGACTGGCCTCTCCTGAGGCCACCACAGCGGGTCCCTGAGGTCCCCGTTGTAACTCGAGAAGACCTGCCGCAACTCGAGAAAATCCAGGAGGTTCTCCCCTCCAGGCGAGATGAGGCCCATTTCCACTGAGGCGTCTCGAGGCTGATCACACCTCACCTCTGGAACTTCGAAAGGGTCCTTCACACCCTTGGTGCAAATCAAGAAGTTCCCCGACATACCCGTCTCCACTCAAGAGGAAACGCGAGGGTCCCGCCCACATCCAGAGGAGCCCCGTTTCCGCCTCGTAGCTCGAGATGAGGGATCCTTTCCCTGCTTCGTCGGGAAAGAGTTCCTGGCGTTCCCGTCGCATCTCAAGAGGAGGCCCTCTCAAGAGGATCGACGAGAGGAACTCCAGGGTCGTGCCACCATTCCAAGAGTCCCCCAGATATCTCAGTCCATTCCAGAGGAAACTCTTTACCCTTCACCGGCTCGTCCTTCACGCCGAAGATCGACTCACACCAAGGTGGCACGTGGCACAGCCCTGTGGGAAAGCCTCGTGGGAAAGCCTCGAGCGAAAGCCTCGAGGGAAAACCACAGATCCCTAGATCCACGTGACAGGAAGCGTGACACTACTGCTTCAGCTCGGGAGGAAAGCGCACGTGCATGCCCCCACTCGAGACGAGGCATGACTCCCCTGGGGAGACTCAGAAGCACCCCAAGATCCATGGCAACACTGGAGAGGAATCCTCAGGTGCCGTCCCCGACTCCACACAAGGTCTTAGGCCCCGGCATGGACGGGAGAGGAATCCCGAGAGGGCCCCTAGCAACTCGCATGGGGACTGGCCTCTCCTGAGGCCACCAGAGCGTGTCCCTGAGGTCCCCGTCGTAACTCGAGAAGACCTGCCGCAACTCGAGAAAATCCAGGAGGTTCTCCCCTCCAGGCGAGATGAGGCCCATTTCCGCTGAGGCGTCTTGAGGCTGATCACACCTCACCTCTGGAACTTCGAAAGGGTCCTTCACACCCTTGGTGCAAATCAAGAAGTTCCCCGACATACCCGTCTCCACTCAAGAGGAAACGCGAGGGTCCCGCCCACATCCAGAGGAGCCCCGTTTCCGCCTCATAGCTCGAGATGAGGGATCCTTTCCCTGCTTCGTCGGGAAAGAGTTCCCGGCGTTCCCGTCGCATCTCAAGAGGAGGTCCTCTCAAGAGGATCGACAAGAGGAACTCCAGGGTCGTGCCACCATTCCAAGAGTCCCCCAGATGTCTCAGTCCAATCCAGAGGAACCTCTTTTCCCTACACCGGCTCGTCTTTCATGCCGAGGATCGACTACACCAAGGTGGCACGTGGCACAGCCCTGTGGGAAAGCCTCGTGGGAAAGCCTCGAGTGACAGCCTCGATGGAAAGCCACAGATCCATTGATCCACGTGACAGGAAGCGTGACACTACTGCTGCAGCTCGGGAGGAAAGCGCACGTGCATGCCCCCACTCGAGACGAGGCCTGACTCCCCTGGGGAGACTCAGAAGCACCCCAAGATCCATGGCAACACTGGAGAGGAATCCTCAGGTTCCGGCCCCGACTCCACACAAGGTCTTAGGCCCCGGCATGGACGGGAGAGGAATCCCGAGATGGCCCCTAGCAACTCGCATGGGGACTGGCCTCTCCTGAGGCCACCAGAGCGGGTCCCTGAGGTCCCCGTCGTAACTCGAGAAGACCTGCCGCAACTCGAGAAAATCCAGGAGGTTCTCCCCTCCAGGCGAGATGAGGCCCATTTCCGCTGAGGCGTCTGGAGGCTGATCACACCTCACCTCTGGAACTTCGAAAGGGTCCTTCACACCCTTGGTGCAAATCAAGAAGTTCCCCGACATAGCCATCTCCACTCGAGAGGAAACACGAGGGTCCCGCCCACATCCAGAGGAGCCCCGTTTCCGCCTCGTAGCTCAAGATGAGGGATCCTTTCCCTGCTTCTTCGGGAAAGAGTTCCCGGCGTTCCCGTCGCATCTCAAGAGGAGGCTCTCTCAAGAGGATCGACGAGAGGAACTCCAGGTTCGTGCCACCATTCCAAGAGTCCCCCAGATGTCTCAGTCCATTCCAGAGGAACCTCTTTTCCGTTCACCGGCTCGTCTTTCACGCCGAGGATCGACTCACACCAAGGTGGCAAGTGGCACAGCCCTATGGGAAAGCCTCGTGGGAAAGCCTCGAGCGAAAGCCTCGAGGGAAAGACACAGATCCCTTGATCCACGTGACAGGAAGCGTGACACTACTGCTGCAGCTCCGGAGGAAAGCGCACGTGCATGCCCCCACTCGAGACGAGGCCTGACTCCCCTAGGGAGGCTCAGAAGCACCCCAAGATCCATGGCAACACTGGAGAGGAATCGTCAGGTTCCGGCCCCGACTCCACACAAGGTCTTAGGCCCCGGCATGGACGGGAGAGGAATCCCGAGATGGCCCCCAGCAACTCGCATAGGGACTGGCCTCTCCTGAGGCCACCAGAGCGGGTCCCTGAGGTCCCCGTCATAACTCGAGAAGACCTGCCGCAACTCGAGAAAATCCAGGAGGTTCTCCCCTCCAGGCGAGATGAGGCCCATTTCCGCTGAGACGTCTCCAGGCTGATCACACCTCACCTCTGGAACTTAGAAAGGGTCCTTCACACCCTTGGTGCAAATCAAGAAGTTCCCCGACATAGCCGTCTCCACTCGAGAGGAAACACGAGGGTCCCGCCCACATCCAGAGGAGCCCCGTTTCCGCCACGTAGCTCGAGATGAGGGATCCTTTCCCTGCTTCGTCAGGAAAGAGTTCCCGGCGTTCCCGTCGCATCTCAAGAGGAGGCCCTCTCAACAGGAACAGCGAGAGGAGCTCCAGGGTCGTGCCACCATTCCAAGAGTCACCCAGATATCTCAGTCCATTCCAGAGGAAACTCTTTACCCTTCACCGGCTCGTCCTTCACGCCGAGGATCGACGCACACCAAGGTGGCACGTGGCACAGCCCTGTGGGAAAGCCTCGTGGGAAAGCCTCGAGGGACAGCCTCGAGGGAAAGCCACAGATCCCTTGATCCACGTTCCAGGAAGCGTGACACTACTGCTGCAGTTCGGGAGGAAAGCGCACGGGCATGCCCCCACACGAGACGAGGCCTGACTCCCCTGGGGAGACTCAGAAGCACCCCAAGATCCAAGGCAACACTGGAGAGGAATCCTCAGGTTCCGGCCCCGACTCCACACAAGGTCTTAGGCCCCGGCATGGACGGGAGAGGAATCCCGAGATGGCCCCTAGCAACTCGCACGGGGACTGGCCTTTCCTGAGGCCACCAGAGCGGGTCCCTGAGGTCCCCGTCGTAACTCGAGAAGACCTGCCGCAACTCGAGAAAATCCAGGAGGTTCTCCCCTCCAGGCGAGATGAGGCCCATTTCCGCTGAGGCGTCTCCAGGCTGATTACACCTCAGTTCTGGAACCTCGAATGGGTCCTTCACAGCCTTGGTGCAAATCAAGAAGTTCCCCGACATACCCGTCTCCACTCGAGAGGAATCACGAGGGTCCCGCCCACATCCAGAGGAGCCCCGTTTCCGCCTCGTAGCTCGAGATGAGGGATCCTTTCCCTGCTTCTTCGGGAAAGAGTTCCCGGCCTTCCCGTCGCATCTCAAGAGGAGGTCCTCTCAAGAGGATCGACGAGAGGAACTACAGGGTCGTGCCACCATTCCAAGAGTCCCCCAGATGTCTCAGTCCATTCCAGAGAAACCTCTTTTCCCTACACCGGCTCGTCTTTCATGCCGAGGATCGACTACAACAAGGTGGCACGTGGCACAGCCCTGTGGGAAAGCCTCGTGGGAAAGCCTCGAGGGACAGCCTCGAGGGAAAGCCACAGATCCATTGATCCACGTGACAGGAAGCGTGACACTACTGCTGCAGCTCGGGAGGAAAGCGCACGTGCATGCCCCCACTCGAGACGAGGCCTGACTCCCCTGGGGAGACTCAGAAGCACCCCAAGATCCATGGCAACACTGGAGAGGAATCCTCAGGTTTCGGCCCCGACTCCACACAAGGTCTTAGGCCCCGGCATGGACGGGAGAGGAATCCCGAGATGGCCCCTAGCAACTCGCATGGGGACTGGCCTCTCCTGAGGCCACCAGAGCGGGTCCCTGAGGTCCCCGTTGTAACTCGAGAAGACCTGCCGCAACTCGAGAAAATCCAGGAGGTTCTCCCCTCCAGGCGAGATGAGGCCCATTTCCGCTGAGGCGTCTCCAGGCTGATCACACCTCACCTCTGGAACTTCGAAAGGGTCCTTCACACCCTTGGTGCAAATCAAGAAGTTCCCCGACATACCCGTCTCCACTCGAGAGGAAACACGAGGGTCCCGCCCACATCCAGAGGAGCCCCGTTTCCGCCTTGTAGCTCGAGATGAGGGATCCTTTCCCTGCTTCGTCGGGAAAGAGTTCCCGGCGTTCCCGTCGCATCTCAAGAGGAGGCCCTCTCAAGAGGATCGATGAGAGGAACTCCAGGGTCGTGCCACCATTCCAAGAGTCCCCCAGATGTCTCAGTCCATTCCAGAGGAACCTCTTTTCCCTTCACCGGCTCGTCTTTCACGCAGAGGATCGACTCACACCAAGGTGGCAAGTGGCACAGCCCTGTGGGAAAGCCTCGTGGGAAAGCCTCGAGCGAAAGCCTCGAGGGAAAGACACAGATCCCTTGATCCACGTGACAGGAAGCGTGACACTACTGCTGCAGCTCCGGAGGAAAGCGCACGTGCATGCCCCCACTCGAGACGAGGCCTGACTCCCCTGGGGAGACTCAGAAGCACCCCAAGATCCATGGCAACACTGGAGAGGAATCGTCAGGTTCTGGCCCCGACTCCACAAAAGGTCTTAGGCCCTGGCATGGACGGGAGAGGAATCCCGAGATGGCCCCTAGCAACTCGCATGGGGACTGGCCTCTCCTGAGGCCACCAGAGCGGGTCCCTGAGGTCCCCGTTGTAACTCGAGAAGACCTGCCGCAACTCGAGAAAATCCAGGAGGTTCTCCCCTCCAGGCGAGATGAGGCCCATTTCCACTGAGGCGTCTCGAGGCTGATCACACCTCACCTCTGGAACTTCGAAAGGGTCCTTCACACCCTTGGTGCAAATCAAGAAGTTCCCCGACATACCCGTCTTCACTCGAGAGGAAACACGAGGGTCCCGCCCACATCCAGAGGAGCCCCGTTTCCGCCTTGTAGCTCGAGATGAGGGATCCTTTCCCTGCTTCGTCGGGAAAGAGTTCCCGGCGTTCCCGTCGCATCTCAAGAGGAAGCCCTCTCAAGAGGATCGACGAGAGGAACTCCAGGGTCGTGCCACCATTCCAAGAGTCCCCCAGATATCTCAGTCCATTCCAGAGGAAACTCTTTACCCTTCACCGGCTCGTCCTTCACGCCGAGGATCGACTCACACCAAGGTGGTACGTGGCACAGCCCTGTGGGAAAGCCTCGTGGGAAAGCCTTGAGCGAAAGCCTCGAGGGAAAACCACAGATCCCTAGATCCACGTGACAGGAAGCGTGACACTACTGCTTCAGCTCGGGAGGAAAGTGCACGTGCATGCCCCCACTCGAGACGAGGCATGACTCCCCTGGGGAGACTCAGAAGCACCCCAAGATCCATGGCAACACTGGAGAGGAATCCTCAGGTGCCGTCCCCGACTCCACACAAGGTCTTAGGCCCCGGCATGGACGGGAGAGGTATCCCGAGAGGGCCCCTAGCAACTCGCATGGGGAGTGGCCTCTCCTGAGGCCACCAGAGCGTGTCCCTGAGGTCCCCGTCGTAACTCGAGAAGACCTGCCGCAACTCGAGAAAATCCAGGAGGTTCTCCCCTCCAGGCGAGATGAGGCCCATTTCCGCTGAGGCGTCTTGAGGCTGATCACACCTCACCTCTGGAACTTCGAAAGGGTCCTTCACACCCTTGGTGCAAATCAAGAAGTTCCCCGACATACCCGTCTCCACTCAAGAGGAAACGCGAGGGTCCCGCCCACATCCAGAGGAGCCCCGTTTCCGCCTCGTAGCTCGAGATGAGGGATCCTTTCCCTGCTTCGTCGGGAAAGAGTTCCCGGCCTTCCCGTCGCATCTCAAGAGGAGGTCCTCTCAAGAGGATCGACAAGAGGAACTCCAGGGTCGTGCCACCATTCCAAGAGTCCCCCAGATGTCTCAGTCCATTCCAGAGGAACCTCTTTTCCCTACACCGGCTCGTCTTTCATGCCGAGGATCGACTACACCAAGGTGGCACGTGGCACAGCCCTGTGGGAAAGCCTCGTGGGAAAGCCTCGAGTGACAGCCTCGAGGGAAAGACACAGATCCATTGATCCACGTAACAGGAAGCGTGACACTACTGCTGCAGCTCGGGAGGAAAGCGCACGTGCATGCCCCCACTCGAGACGAGGCCTGACTCCCCTGGGGAGACTCAGAAGCACCCCAAGATCCATGGCAACACTGGAGAGGAATCGTCAGGTTCCGGCCCCGACTCCACACAAGGTCTTAGGCCCCGGCATGGACGGGAGAGGAATCCCGAGATGGCCCCTAGCAACTCGCATGGGGACCAGAGCGGGTCCCTGAGGTCCCCGTCGTAACTCGAGAAGACCTGCCGCAACTCGAGAAAATCCAGGAGGTTCTCCCCTCCAGGCGAGATGAGGCCCATTTCCACTGAGGCGTCTCGAGGCTGATCACACCTCACCTCTGTAACTTCGAAAGGGTCCTTCACACCCTTGGTGCAAATCAAGAAGTTCCCCGACATACCCATCTCCACTCGAGAGGAAACACGAGGGTCCCGCCCACATCCAGTGGAGCCCCGTTTCCGCTTCGTAGCTCGAGATGAGGGATCCTTTGCCTGCTTCTTCGGGAAAGAGTTCCCGGCGTTCCCGTCGCATCTCAAGAGGAGGCTCTCTCAAGAGGATCGACGAGAGGAACTCCAGGGTCGTGATACCATTCCAAGAGTCCCCCAGATGTCTCAGTCCATTCCAGAGGAACCTCTTTTCCGTTCACCGGTCGTCTTTCACGCCGAGGATCGACTCACACCAAGGTGGCAAGTGGCACAGCCCTGTGGGAAAGCCTCGTGGGAAAGCCTCGAGCGAAAGCCTCGAGGGAAAGACACAGATCCCTTGATCCACGTGACAGGAAGCGTGACACTACTGCTGCAGCTCTGGAGGAAAGCGCACGTGCATGCCCCCACTCGAGACGAGGCCTGACACCCCTAGGGAGACTCAGAAGCACCCCAAGATCCATGGCAACACTGGAGAGGAATCGTCAGGTTCCGGCCCCGACTCCACACAAGGTCTTAGGCCCCGGCATGGACGGGAGAGGAATCCCGAATGGCCCCTAGCAACTCGCATAGGGACTGGCCTCTCCTGAGGCCACCAGAGCGGGTCCCTGAGGTCCCCGTCGTAACTCGAGAAGACCTGCCGCAACTCGAGAAAATCCAGGAGGTTCTCCCCTCCAGGCGAGATGAGGCCCATTTCCGCTGAGACGTCTCCAGGCTGATCACACCTCACCTCTGGAACTTAGAAAGGGTCCTTCACACCCTTGGTGCAAATCAAGAAGTTCCCCGACATAGCCGTCTCCACTCGAGAGGAATCACGAGGGTCCCGCCCACATCCAGAGGAGCCCCGTTTCCGCCTCGTAGCTCGAGATGAGGGATCCTTTCCCTGCTTCGTCGGGAAAGAGTTCCCGGCCTTCCCGTCGCATCTCAAGAGGAGGTCCTCTCAAGAGGATCGACGAGAGGAACTCCAGGGTCGTGCCACCATTCCAAGAGTCCCCCAGATGTCTCAGTCCATTCCAGAGGAACCTCTTTTCCCTACACCGGCTCGTCTTTCATACCGAGGATCGACTACACCAAGGTGGCACTTGGCACAGCCCTGTGGGAAAGCCTCGTGGGAAAGCCTCGAGCGAAAGCCTCGAGGGAAAGACACAGATCCCTTGATCCACGTGACAGGAAGCGTGACACTACTGCTGCAGCTCGGGAGGAAAGCGCACGTGCATGCTCCCACTCGAGATGAGGCCTGACTCCCCTGGGGAGTCTCAGAAGCACCCCAAGATCCATGGCAACACTGGAGAGGAATCGTCAGGTTCCGGCCCCGACTTCACAAAAGGACTTAGGCCCTGGCATGGACGGGAGAGGAATCCCGAGATGGCCCCTATCAACTCGCATGGGGACTGGCCTTTCCTGAGGCCAACACAGCGGGTCCCTGAGGTCCCCGTTGTAACTCGAGAAGACCTGCCGCAACTCGACAAAATCCAGGAGGTTCTCCCCTCCAGGCGAGATGAGGCCCATTTCCACTGAGGCGTCTCGAGGCTGATCACACCTCACCTCTGGAACTTAGAAAGGATCCTTCACACCCTTGGTGCAAATCAAGAAGTTCCCTGACATACCCGTCTCCACTCGAGAGGAAACACGAGGGTCCCGCCCACATCCAGAGTAGCCCCGTTTCCGCCTCGTAGCTCGAGATGAGGGATCCTTTCCCTGCTTCGTCGGGAAAGAGTTCCCGGCGTTCCCGTCGCATCTCAAGAGGAGGCCCTCTCAACAGGAACGGCGAGAGGAACTCCAGGGTTGTGCCACCATTCCAAGAGTCCCCCAGATATCTCAGTCCATTCCAGAGGAAACTCTTTACCCTTCACCGGCTCGTCCTTCACGCCGAGGATCGACTCACACCAAGGTGGCACGTGGCACAGCCCTGTGGGAAAGCCTCGTGGGAAAGCCTCGAGCGAAAGCCTCGAGGGAAAGCCACAGATCCCTTGATCCACGTGACAGGAAGCGTGACACTACTGCTTCAGCTCGGGAGGAAAGCGCACGTGCATGCCCCCACTCGAGACGAGGCATGACTCCCCTGGGGAGACTCAGAAGCACCCCAAGATCCATGGCAACACTGGAGAGGAATCCTCAGTTGCCGTCCCAGACTCCACACACGGTCTTAGGCCCCGACACGGACGGGAGAGGAATCCCGAGTTGGCCCCTAGCAACTCGCATGGGGACTGGCCTCTCCTGAGGCCACCAGAGCGTGTCCCTGAGGTCCCCGTCGTAACTCGAGAAGACCTGCCGCAACTCCAGAAAATCCAGGAGGTTCTCCCCTCCAAGCGAGATGAGGCCCATTTCCGCTGAGGTATCTCGAGGCTGATCACACCTCACCTCTGCAACTTCGAAAGGGTCCTTCACACCCTTGGTGCAAATCAAGAAGTTCCCCGACATACCCGTCTCCACTCGAGAGGAAACACGAGGGTCCCGCCCACATCCGGAGGAGCCCCGTTTCCGCCTCGTAGCTCGAGATGAGGGATCCTTTCCCTGCTTCGTCGGGAAAGAGTTCCCGGCCTTCCCGTCGCATCTCAAGAGGAGGCCCTCTCAAGAGGATCGACGAGAGGAACTCCAGGGTCATGCCACCATTCCAAGAGGCCCCCAGATGTCTCAGTCCATTCCAGAGGAAAGTCTTTACCCTTCACCGGCTCGTCTTTCACGCCGAGGATCGACTCACACCAAGGTGGCACGTGGCACAGCCCTGTGGGAAAGCCTCGTGGGAAAGCCTCGAGGGACAGCCTCGAGGGAAAGCCACAGATCCATTGATCCACGTGACAGGAAGCGTGACACTACTGCTTCAGCTCGGGAGGAAAGCGCACGTGCATGCCCCCACTCGAGACGAGGCCTGACTCCCCTGGGGAGACTCAGAAGCACCCCAAGATCCATGGCAACACTGGAGAGGAATCCTCAGGTTCCGGCCCCGACTCCACACAAGGTCTTAGGCCCCGGCATGGACGGGAGAGGAATCCCGAGATGGCCCCTAGCAACTCGCATGGGGACTGGCCTCTCCTGAGGCCACCAGAGCGGGTCCCTGAGGTCCCCGTTGTAACTCGAGAAGACCTGCCGCAACTCGAGAAAATCCAGGAGGTTCTCCCCTCCAGGCGAGATGAGGCCCATTTCCGCTGAGGCGTCTCCAGGCTGATCACACCTCACCTCTGGAACTTCGAAAGGGTCCTTCACACCCTTGGTGCAAATCAAGATGTTCCCCGACATACCCGTCTCCACTCGAGAGGAAACACGAGGGTCCCGCCCACATCCAGAGGAGCCCCGTTTCCGCCTTGTAGCTCGAGATGAGGGATCCTTTCCCTGCTTCGTCGGGAAAGAGTTCCCGGCGTTCCCGTCGCATCTCAAGAGGAGGCCCTCTCAAGATGATCGATGAGAGGAACTCCAGGGTCGTGCCACCATTCCAAGAGTCCCCCAGATGTCTCAGTCCATTCCAGAGGAACCTCTTTTCCGTTCACCGGTCGTCTTTCACGCCGAGGATCGACTCACACCAAGGTGGCAAGTGGCACAGCCCTGTGGGAAAGCCTCGTGGGAAAGCCTCGAGCGAAAGCCTCGAGGGAAAGACACAGATCCCTTGATCCACGTGACAGGAAGCGTGACACTACTGCTGCAGCTCTGGAGGAAAGCGCACGTGCATGCCCCCACTCGAGACGAGGCCTGACACCCCTAGGGAGACTCAGAAGCACCCCAAGATCCATGGCAACACTGGAGAGGAATCGTCAGGTTCCGGCCCCGACTCCACACAAGGTCTTAGGCCCCGGCATGGACGGGAGAGGAATCCCGAATGGCCCCTAGCAACTCGCATAGGGACTGGCCTCTCCTGAGGCCACCAGAGCGGGTCCCTGAGGTCCCCGTCGTAACTCGAGAAGACCTGCCGCAACTCGAGAAAATCCAGGAGGTTCTCCCCTCCAGGCGAGATGAGGCCCATTTCCGCTGAGACGTCTCCAGGCTGATCACACCTCACCTCTGGAACTTAGAAAGGGTCCTTCACACCCTTGGTGCAAATCAAGAAGTTCCCCGACATAGCCGTCTCCACTCGAGAGGAATCACGAGGGTCCCGCCCACATCCAGAGGAGCCCCGTTTCCGCCTCGTAGCTCGAGATGAGGGATCCTTTCCCTGCTTCGTCGGGAAAGAGTTCCCGGCCTTCCCGTCGCATCTCAAGAGGAGGTCCTCTCAAGAGGATCGACGAGAGGAACTCCAGGGTCGTGCCACCATTCCAAGAGTCCCCCAGATGTCTCAGTCCATTCCAGAGGAACCTCTTTTCCCTACACCGGCTCGTCTTTCATACCGAGGATCGACTACACCAAGGTGGCACTTGGCACAGCCCTGTGGGAAAGCCTCGTGGGAAAGCCTCGAGCGAAAGCCTCGAGGGAAAGACACAGATCCCTTGATCCACGTGACAGGAAGCGTGACACTACTGCTGCAGCTCGGGAGGAAAGCGCACGTGCATGCTCCCACTCGAGATGAGGCCTGACTCCCCTGGGGAGTCTCAGAAGCACCCCAAGATCCATGGCAACACTGGAGAGGAATCGTCAGGTTCCGGCCCCGACTTCACAAAAGGACTTAGGCCCTGGCATGGACGGGAGAGGAATCCCGAGATGGCCCCTATCAACTCGCATGGGGACTGGCCTTTCCTGAGGCCAACACAGCGGGTCCCTGAGGTCCCCGTTGTAACTCGAGAAGACCTGCCGCAACTCGACAAAATCCAGGAGGTTCTCCCCTCCAGGCGAGATGAGGCCCATTTCCACTGAGGCGTCTCGAGGCTGATCACACCTCACCTCTGGAACTTAGAAAGGATCCTTCACACCCTTGGTGCAAATCAAGAAGTTCCCTGACATACCCGTCTCCACTCGAGAGGAAACACGAGGGTCCCGCCCACATCCAGAGTAGCCCCGTTTCCGCCTCGTAGCTCGAGATGAGGGATCCTTTCCCTGCTTCGTCGGGAAAGAGTTCCCGGCGTTCCCGTCGCATCTCAAGAGGAGGCCCTCTCAACAGGAACGGCGAGAGGAACTCCAGGGTTGTGCCACCATTCCAAGAGTCCCCCAGATATCTCAGTCCATTCCAGAGGAAACTCTTTACCCTTCACCGGCTCGTCCTTCACGCCGAGGATCGACTCACACCAAGGTGGCACGTGGCACAGCCCTGTGGGAAAGCCTCGTGGGAAAGCCTCGAGCGAAAGCCTCGAGGGAAAGCCACAGATCCCTTGATCCACGTGACAGGAAGCGTGACACTACTGCTTCAGCTCGGGAGGAAAGCGCACGTGCATGCCCCCACTCGAGACGAGGCATGACTCCCCTGGGGAGACTCAGAAGCACCCCAAGATCCATGGCAACACTGGAGAGGAATCCTCAGTTGCCGTCCCAGACTCCACACACGGTCTTAGGCCCCGACACGGACGGGAGAGGAATCCCGAGTTGGCCCCTAGCAACTCGCATGGGGACTGGCCTCTCCTGAGGCCACCAGAGCGTGTCCCTGAGGTCCCCGTCGTAACTCGAGAAGACCTGCCGCAACTCCAGAAAATCCAGGAGGTTCTCCCCTCCAAGCGAGATGAGGCCCATTTCCGCTGAGGTATCTCGAGGCTGATCACACCTCACCTCTGCAACTTCGAAAGGGTCCTTCACACCCTTGGTGCAAATCAAGAAGTTCCCCGACATACCCGTCTCCACTCGAGAGGAAACACGAGGGTCCCGCCCACATCCGGAGGAGCCCCGTTTCCGCCTCGTAGCTCGAGATGAGGGATCCTTTCCCTGCTTCGTCGGGAAAGAGTTCCCGGCCTTCCCGTCGCATCTCAAGAGGAGGCCCTCTCAAGAGGATCGACGAGAGGAACTCCAGGGTCATGCCACCATTCCAAGAGGCCCCCAGATGTCTCAGTCCATTCCAGAGGAAAGTCTTTACCCTTCACCGGCTCGTCTTTCACGCCGAGGATCGACTCACACCAAGGTGGCACGTGGCACAGCCCTGTGGGAAAGCCTCGTGGGAAAGCCTCGAGGGACAGCCTCGAGGGAAAGCCACAGATCCATTGATCCACGTGACAGGAAGCGTGACACTACTGCTTCAGCTCGGGAGGAAAGCGCACGTGCATGCCCCCACTCGAGACGAGGCCTGACTCCCCTGGGGAGACTCAGAAGCACCCCAAGATCCATGGCAACACTGGAGAGGAATCCTCAGGTTCCGGCCCCGACTCCACACAAGGTCTTAGGCCCCGGCATGGACGGGAGAGGAATCCCGAGATGGCCCCTAGCAACTCGCATGGGGACTGGCCTCTCCTGAGGCCACCAGAGCGGGTCCCTGAGGTCCCCGTTGTAACTCGAGAAGACCTGCCGCAACTCGAGAAAATCCAGGAGGTTCTCCCCTCCAGGCGAGATGAGGCCCATTTCCGCTGAGGCGTCTCCAGGCTGATCACACCTCACCTCTGGAACTTCGAAAGGGTCCTTCACACCCTTGGTGCAAATCAAGATGTTCCCCGACATACCCGTCTCCACTCGAGAGGAAACACGAGGGTCCCGCCCACATCCAGAGGAGCCCCGTTTCCGCCTTGTAGCTCGAGATGAGGGATCCTTTCCCTGCTTCGTCGGGAAAGAGTTCCCGGCGTTCCCGTCGCATCTCAAGAGGAGGCCCTCTCAAGAGGATCGATGAGAGGAACTCCAGGGTCGTGCCACCATTCCAAGAGTCCCCCAGATGTCTCAGTCCATTCCAGAGGAACCTCTTTTCCCTTCACCGGCTCGTCTTTCACGCAGAGGATCGACTCACACCAAGGTGGCAAGTGGCACAGCCCTGTGGGAAAGCCTCGTGGGAAAGCCTCGAGCGAAAGCCTCGAGGGAAAGACACAGATCCCTTGATCCACGTGACAGGAAGCGTGACACTACTGTTGCAGCTCCGGAGGAAAGCGCACGTGCATGCCCCCACTCGAGACGAGGCCTGACTCCCCTGGGGAGACTCAGAAGCACCCCAAGATCCATGGCAACACTGGAGAGGAATCGTCAGGTTCTGGCCCCGACTCCACAAAAGGTCTTAGGCCCTGGCATGGACGGGAGAGGAATCCCGAAATGGCCCCTAGCAACTCGCATGGGGACTGGCCTCTCCTGAGGCCACCAGAGCGGGTCCCTGAGGTCCCCGTTGTAACTCGAGAAGACCTGCCGCAACTCGAGAAAATCCAGGAGGTTCTCCCCTCCAGGCGAGATGAGGCCCATTTCCACTGAGGCGTCTCGAGGCTGATCACACCTCACCTCTGGAACTTCGAAAGGGTCCTTCACACCCTTGGTGCAAATCAAGAAGTTCCCCGACATACCCGTCTTCACTCGAGAGGAAACACGAGGGTCCCGCCCACATCCAGAGGAGCCCCGTTTCCGCCTTGTAGCTCGAGATGAGGGATCCTTTCCCTGCTTCGTCGGGAAAGAGTTCCCGGCGTTCCCGTCGCATCTCAAGAGGAGGCCCTCTCAAGAGGATCGACGAGAGGAACTCCAGGGTCGTGCCACCATTCCAAGAGTCCCCCAGATATCTCAGTCCATTCCAGAGGAAACTCTTTACCCTTCACCGGCTCGTCCTTCACGCCGAGGATCGACTCACACCAAGGTGGTACGTGGCACAGCCCTGTGGGAAAGCCTCGTGGGAAAGCCTCGAGCGAAAGCCTCGAGGGAAAACCACAGATCCCTAGATCCACGTGACAGGAAGCGTGACACTACTGCTTCAGCTCGGGAGGAAAGCGCACGTGCATGCCCCCACTCGAGACGAGGCATGACTCCCCTGGGGAGACTCAGAAGCACCCCAAGATCCATGGCAACACTGGAGAGGAATCCTCAGGTGCCGTCCCCGACTCCACACAAGGTCTTAGGCCCCGGCATGGACGGGAGAGGTATCCCGAGAGGGCCCCTAGCAACTCGCATGGGGACTGGCCTCTCCTGAGGCCACCAGAGCGTGTCCCTGAGGTCCCCGTCGTAACTCGAGAAGACCTGCCGCAACTCGAGAAAATCCAGGAGGTTCTCCCCTCCAGGCGAGATGAGGCCCATTTCCGCTGAGGCGTCTTGAGGCTGATCACACCTCACCTCTGGAACTTCGAAAGGGTCCTTCACACCCTTGGTGCAAATCAAGAAGTTCCCCGACATACCCGTCTCCACTCAAGAGGAAACGCGATGGTCCCGCCCACATCCAGAGGAGCCCCGTTTCCGCCTCGTAGCTCGAGATGAGGGATCCTTTCCCTGCTTCGTCGGGAAAGAGTTCCCGGCGTTCCCGTCGCATCTCAAGAGGAGGCTCTCTCAAGAGGATCGACGAGAGGAACTCCAGGGTCGTGATACCATTCCAAGAGTCCCCCAGATGTCTCAGTCCATTCCAGAGGAACCTCTTTTCCGTTCACCGGCTCGTCTTTCACGCCGAGGATCGACTCACACCAAGGTGGCAAGTGGCACAGCCCTGTGGGAAAGCCTCGTGGGAAAGCCTCGAGCGAAAGCCTCGAGGGAAAGACACAGATCCCTTGATCCACGTGACAGGAAGCGTGACACTACTGCTGCAGCTCCGGAGGAAAGCGCACGTGCATGCCCCCACTCGAGACGAGGCCTGACACCCCTAGGGAGACTCAGAAGCACCCCAAGATCCATGGCAACACTGGAGAGGAATCGTCAGGTTCCGGCCCCGACTCCACACAAGGTCTTAGGCCCCGGCATGGACGGGAGAGGAATCCCGAATGGCCCCTAGCAACTCGCATAGGGACTGGCCTCTCCTGAGGCCACCAGAGCGGGTCCCTGAGGTCCCCGTCGTAACTCGAGAAGACCTGCCGCAACTCGAGAAAATCCAGGAGGTTCTCCCCTCCAGGCGAGATGAGGCCCATTTCCGCTGAGACGTCTCCAGGCTGATCACACCTCACCTCTGGAACTTAGAAAGGGTCCTTCACACCCTTGGTGCAAATCAAGAAGTTCCCCGACATAGCCGTCTCCACTCGAGAGGAATCACGAGGGTCCCGCCCACATCCAGAGGAGCCCCGTTTCCGCCTCGTAGCTCGAGATGAGGGATCCTTTCCCTGCTTCGTCGGGAAAGAGTTCCCGGCCTTCCCGTCGCATCTCAAGAGGAGGCCCTCTCAAGAGGATCGACGAGAGGAACTCCAGGGTCGTGCCACCATTCCAAGAGTCCCCCAGATATCTCAGTCCATTCCAGAGGAAACTCTTTACCCTTCACCGGCTCGTCCTTCACGCCGAGGATCGACTCACACCAAGGTGGTACGTGGCACAGCCCTGTGGGAAAGCCTCGTGGGAAAGCCTCGAGCGAAAGCCTCGAGGGAAAACCACAGATCCCTAGATCCACGTGACAGGAAGCGTGACACTACTGCTTCAGCTCGGGAGGAAAGCGCACGTGCATGCCCCCACTCGAGACGAGGCATGACTCCCCTGGGGAGACTCAGAAGCACCCCAAGATCCATGGCAACACTGGAGAGGAATCCTCAGGTGCCGTCCCCGACTCCACACAAGGTCTTAGGCCCCGGCATGGACGGGAGAGGTATCCCGAGAGGGCCCCTAGCAACTCGCATGGGGACTGGCCTCTCCTGAGGCCACCAGAGCGTGTCCCTGAGGTCCCCGTCGTAACTCGAGAAGACCTGCCGCAACTCGAGAAAATCCAGGAGGTTCTCCCCTCCAGGCGAGATGAGGCCCATTTCCGCTGAGGCGTCTCGAGGCTGATCACACCTCACCTCTGGAACTTCGAAAGGGTCCTTCACACCCTTGGTGCAAATCAAGAAGTTCCCCGACATACCCGTCTCCACTCAAGAGGAAACGCGATGGTCCCGCCCACATCCAGAGGAGCCCCGTTTCCGCCTCGTAGCTCGAGATGAGGGATCCTTTCCCTGCTTCGTCGGGAAAGAGTTCCCGGCGTTCCCGTCGCATCTCAAGAGGAGGCTCTCTCAAGAGGATCGACGAGAGGAACTCCAGGGTCGTGATACCATTCCAAGAGTCCCCCAGATGTCTCAGTCCATTCCAGAGGAACCTCTTTTCCGTTCACCGGCTCGTCTTTCACGCCGAGGATCGACTCACACCAAGGTGGCAAGTGGCACAGCCCTGTGGGAAAGCCTCGTGGGAAAGCCTCGAGCGAAAGCCTCGAGGGAAAGACACAGATCCCTTGATCCACGTGACAGGAAGCGTGACACTACTGCTGCAGCTCCGGAGGAAAGCGCACGTGCATGCCCCCACTCGAGACGAGGCCTGACACCCCTAGGGAGACTCAGAAGCACCCCAAGATCCATGGCAACACTGGAGAGGAATCGTCAGGTTCCGGCCCCGACTCCACACAAGGTCTTAGGCCCCGGCATGGACGGGAGAGGAATCCCGAATGGCCCCTAGCAACTCGCATAGGGACTGGCCTCTCCTGAGGCCACCAGAGCGGGTCCCTGAGGTCCCCGTCGTAACTCGAGAAGACCTGCCGCAACTCGAGAAAATCCAGGAGGTTCTCCCCTCCAGGCGAGATGAGGCCCATTTCCGCTGAGACGTCTCCAGGCTGATCACACCTCACCTCTGGAACTTAGAAAGGGTCCTTCACACCCTTGGTGCAAATCAAGAAGTTCCCCGACATAGCCGTCTCCACTCGAGAGGAATCACGAGGGTCCCGCCCACATCCAGAGGAGCCCCGTTTCCGCCTCGTAGCTCGAGATGAGGGATCCTTTCCCTGCTTCGTCGGGAAAGAGTTCCCGGCCTTCCCGTCGCATCTCAAGAGGAGGTCCTCTCAAGAGGATCGACGAGAGGAACTCCAGGGTCGTGCCACCATTCCAAGAGTCCCCCAGATGTCTCAGTCCATTCCAGAGGAAAGTCTTTACCCTTCACCGGCTCGTCTTTCACGCCGAGGATCGACTCACACCAAGGTGGCACGTGGCACAGCCCTGTGGGAAAGCCTCGTGGGAAAGCCTCGAGGGACAGCCTCGAGGGAAAGCCATAGATCCCTTGATCCACGTGACAGGAAGCGTGACACTACTGCTGTACCTCGGGAGGAAAGCGCACGTGCATGCCCCCACGCGAGACGAGGCCTGACTCCCCAGCGGAGACTGAGAAGCACCCCAAGATCCATGGCAACACTGGAGAGGAATCCTCAGGTGCCGGCCCCAACTCCACACAAGGTCTTAGGCCCCGGCATGGACGGGAGAGGAATCCCGAGATGGCTCCTCGCAACTCGCATGGGGACTGGCCTCTCCTGAGGCCACCAGAGCGGGTCCCTGAGGTCCCCGTCGTAACACGAGAAGACCTGCCGCAACTCGAGAAAATCCAGGAGGTTCTCCCCTCCAGGCGAGATGAGGCCCATTTCCACTGAGGCGTCTCGAGGCTGATCACACCTCACCTCTGGAACTTCGAAAGGGTCCTTCACACCCTTGGTGCAAATCAAGAAGTTCCCCGACATACCCGTCTCCACTCGATAGGAAACACGAGGGTCCCGCCCACATCCAGAGGAGCCCCGTTTCCGCCTCGTAGCTCGAGATGAGGGATCCTTTCCCTGCTTCGTCGGGAAAGAGTTCCCGGCGTTCCCGTCGCATCTCAAGAGGAGGCCCTCTCAACAGGAACAGCGAGAGGAGCTCCAGGGTCGTGCCACCATTCCAAGAGTCCCCCAGATATCTCAGTCCATTCCAGAGGAAACTCTTTACCCTTCACCGGCTCGTCCTTCACGCCGAGGATCGACTCACACCAAGGTGGCACGTGGCACAGCCCTGTGGGAAAGCCTCGTGGGAAAGCCTCGAGGGACAGCCTCGAGGGAAAGCCACAGATCCCTTGATCCACGTGACAGGAAGTGTGACACTACTGCTTCAGCTCGGGAGGAAAGCGCACGTGCATGCCCCCACTCGAGACGAGGCATGACTCCCCTGGGGAGACTCAGAAGCACCCCAAGATCCATGGCAACACTGGAGAGGAATCCTCAGGTGCCGTCCCCGACTCCACACAAGGTCTTAGGCCCCGGCATGGACGGGAGAGGAATCCCGAGAGGGCCCCTAGCAACTCGCATGGGGACTGGCCCTTCCTGAGGCCACCAGAGCGGGTCCCTGAGGTCCCCGTCGTAACTCGAGAAGACCTGCCAAAACTCGAGAAAATCCAGGAGGTTCTCCCCTCCAGGCGAGATGAGGCCCATTTCCGCTGAGGCGTCTCGAGGCTCATCACACCTCACCTCTGGAACTTCGAAAGGGTCCTTCACACCCTTGGTGCAAATCAAGAAGTTCCCCGACATACCCGTCTCCACTCGAGAGGAAACACGAGGGTCTCGCCCACATCCAGAGGAGCCCTGTTTCCACCTCGTAGCTCCAGATGAGGGATCCTTTCCCTGCTTCGTCGGGAAAGAGTTCCCGGCGTTCCGATCGCATCTCAAGAGGAGGCCCTCTCAAGAGGATCGACGAGAGGAACTCCAGGGTCATGCCACCATTCCAAGAGTCCCCCAGATGTCTCAGTCCATTCCAGAGGAACCTCTTTTCCCTTCACCGGCTCGTCTTTCACGCCGAGGATCGACTCACACCAAGGTGGCACGTGGCACAGCCCTGTGGGAAAGCCTCGTGGGAAAGCCTCGAGGGACAGCCTCGAGGGAAAGCCACAGATCCCTTGATCCACGTGACAGGAAGCGTGCCACTACTGCTGCAGCTCGGGAGGAAAGCGCACGTGCATGCCCCCACTCGAGACGAGGCCTGACTTCCCTGGGGAGACTCAGAAGCACCCCAAGATCCATGGCAACACTGGAGAGGAATCCTCAGGTGCCGTCCCCGACTACACACAAGGTCTTAGGCCCCGGCATGGACGGGAGAGGAATCCCGAGAGGGCCCCTAGCAACTCGCATGGGGACTGGCCTCTCCTGAGGCCACCAGAGCGGGTCCCTGAGGTCCCCGTCGTAACTCGAGAAGACCTGCCGCAACTCGAGAAAATCCAGGAGGTTCTCCCCTCCAGGCGAGATGAGGCCCATTTCCACTGAGGCGTCTCGAGGCTGATCACACCTCACCTCTGGAACTTCGAAAGGGTCCTTCACACCCTTGGTGCAAATCAAGACGTTCCCCGACATACCCGTCTCCACTCGAGAGGAAACACGAGGGTCCCAACCACTTCCGGAGGAGCCCCGTTTCCGCCTCGTAGCTCGAGATGAGGGATCCTTTCCCTGCTTCGTCGGGAAAGAGTTCCCGGCGTTCCCGTCGCATCTCAAGAGGAGGCCCTCTCAACAGGAACGGCGAGAGGAACTCCAGGGTCGTGCACCATTCCAAGAGTCCCCCAGATGTCTCAGTCCATTCCAGAGGAACCTTTTTTCCCTTCACCGGCTCGTCTTTCACGTCGAGGATCGACTCACAACAAGGTGGCACGTGGCACAGCCCTGTGGGAAAGCCTCGTGGGAAAGCCTCGAGCGAAAGCCTCGAGGGAAAGCCACAGATCCCTGGATCCACGTGACAGGAAGCGTGACACTACTGCTTCAGCTCGGGAGGAAAGCGCACGTGCATGCCCCCACTCGAGACGAGGCCTGACTCCCCTGCGGAGACTCCGAAGAACCCCAAGATCCATGGCAACATTGGAGAGGAATCCTCAGGTTCCGGCCCCGACTCCACACAAGGTCTTAGGCCCCGGCATGGACGGGAGAGGAATCCCGAGATGGCCCCTAGCAACTCGCAGAGGGACTGGCCTCTCCTGAGGCCACCAGAGCGGGTCCCTGAGGTCCCCGTCGTAACTCGAGAAGACCTGCCGCAACTCCAGAAAATCCAGGAGGTTCTCCCCTCCAGGCGAGATGAGGCCCATTTCCGCTGAGGCGTCTCCAGGCTGATCACAGCTCACCTCTGGAACTTCGAAAGGGTCCTTCACAACCTTGGTGCAAATCAAGAAGTTCCCCGACATACCCGTCTCCACTCGAGAGGAAACACGAGGGTCCCGCCCACATCCAGAGGAGCCCCGTTTCCGCCTCGTAGCTCGAGATGAGGGATCCTTTCCCTGCTTCGTCGGGAAAGAGTTCCCGGCCTTCCCGTCGCATCTCAAGAGGAGGCCCTCTCAACAGGAACAGCGAGAGGAGCTCCAGGGTCGTGCCACCATTCCAAGAGTCCCCCAGATATCTCAGTCCATTCCAGAGGAAACTCTTTACCCTTCACCGGCTCGTCCTTCACGCCGAGGATCGACTCACACCAAGGTGGCAAGTGGCACAGCCCTGTGGGAAAGCCTCGAGCGAAAGCCTCGAGGGAAAGACACAGATCCCTTGATCCACGTGACAGGAAGCGTGACACTACTGCTGCAGCTCCGGAGGAAAGCGCACGTGCATGCCCCCACTCGAGACGAGGCCTGACTACCCTGCGGAGACTCAGAAGCACCCCAAGATCCATGGCAACACTGGAGAGGAATCCTCAGGTTTCGGCCCCGACTCCACACAAGGTCTTAGGCCCCGGCATGGACGGGAGAGGAATCCCGAGATGGCCCCTAGCAACTCGCATAGGGACTGGCCTCTCCTGAGGCCACCAGAGCGGGTCCCTGAGGTCCCCGTCGTAACTCGAGAAGACCTGCCGCAACTCGAGAAAATCCAGGAGGTTCTCCCCTCCAGGCGAGATGAGGCCCATTTCCTCTGAGGCGTCTCCAGGCTGATCACACCTCACCTCTGGAACTTCGAAAGGGTCCTTCACACCCTTGGTGCAAATCAAGAAGTTCCCCGACATACCCGTCTCCACTCGAGAGGAAACACGAGGGTCCCGCCCACATCCAGAGGAGCCCCGTTTCCGCCACGTAGCTCGAGATGAGGGATCCTTTCCCTGCTTCGTCGGGAAAGAGTTCCTGGCGTTCCCGTCGCATCTCAAGAGGATGCCCTCTCAACAGGAACAGCGAGAGGAGCTCCAGGGTCGTGCCACCATTCCAAGAGTCCCCCAGATATCTCAGTCCATTCCAGAGGAAACTCTTTACCCTTCACCGGCTCGTCCTTCACGCCGAGGATCGACGCACACCAAGGTGGCACGTGGCACAGCCCTGTGGGAAAGCCTCGTGGGAAAGCCTCGAGGGACAGCCTGGAGGGAAAGCCACAGATCCCTTGATCCACGTGACAGGAAGCGTGACACTACTGCTTCAGCTCGGGAGGAAAGCGCACGTGCATGCCCCCACTCGAGACGAGGCATGACTCCCCTGGGGAGACTCAGAAGCACCCCAAGATCCATGGCAACTCTGGAGAGGAATCCTCAGGTGCCGTCCCCGACTCCACACAAGGTCTTAGGCCCCGGCATGGACGGGAGAGGAATCCCGAGATGGCCCCTAGTAACTCACATGGGGACTGGCCTTTCCTGAGGCCACCAAAGCGGGACCCTGCGGTCCCCGTCGTAACTCGAGAAGACCTGCCGCAACTCGAGAAAATCCAGGAGGTTATCCCCTCCAGGCGAGATGAGGCCCATTTCCGCTGAGGCGTCTCGAGGCTGATCACACCTCAACTCTGGAACTTCAAAAGGGTCCTTCACACCCTTGGTGCAAATCAAGAAGTTCCCCGACATACCCGTCTCCACTCGAGAGGAAACACGAGGGTCCCGCCCACATCCAGAGGAGCCCCGTTTCCGCCTCGTAGCTCGAGATGAGGTATCCTTTCCCTGCTTCGTCGGGAAAGAGTTCCCGGCGTTCCCGTCGCATCTCAAGAGGAGGCCCTCTCAACAGGAACGGCGAGAGGAACTCCAGGGTCGTGCCACCATTCCAGGAGACCCCAGATGTATCAGTCCATTCCAGAGGAACCTCTTTTCCCTTCACCGCCTCGTCTTTCACTCCGAGGATCGACTCACACCAAGGTGGCACGTGGCACTGCCCTGTGGGAAAGCCTCGTTGGAAAACCTGGAGCGAAAGCCTCGAGAGAAAGCCACAGATCCCTTTATCCACGTGACAGGTAGCGTGACAATACTGCTGCAGCTCGGGAGGAAAGCACACGTGCATGCCCCCCCTCGAGACGAGGCCTGACTCCCCTGGGGAGACTCAGAAGCACCCCAAGATCCATGGCAACACTGGAGAGGAATCCTCAGGTTCCGGCCCCGACTCCACACAAGGTCTTAGGCCCCGGCATGGACGGGAGAGGAATCCCGAGATGGCCCCTAGCAACTCGCATGGGGACCGGCCTCTCCTGAGGCCACCAGAGCGGGTCCCTGAGGTCCCCGTCGTAACTCGAGAAGACCTGCCGCAACTCGAGAAAATCCAGGAGGTTCTCCCCTCCAGGCGAGATGAGGCCCATTTCCACTGAGGCGTCTCCAGGCTGATCACACCTCACCTCTGGAACTTCGAAAGGGTCCTTCACACCCTTGGTGCAAATCAAGAAGTTCCCCGACATACCCGTCTCCACTCGAGAGGAAACACGAGGATCCCGCCCACATCCAGAGGAGACCCGTTTCCGCCTCGTAGCTCGAGATGAGGTATCCTTTCCCTGCTTCGTCGGGAAAGAGTTTCCGGCGTTCCCGTCGCATCTCAAGAGGAGGCCCTCTCAACAGGATAGGGGAGAGGAACTCCAGGGTCGTGCCACCATTCCAAGAGTCCCCCAGATGTCTCAGTCCATTCCAGAGGAAAATCTTTTCCCTTCACCGCCTCGTCTTTCACTCCGAGGATCGACTCACACGAAGGTGGTACTGGCACAGCCCTGTGGGAAAGCCTCGTGGGAAAGCCTCGAGCCAAAGCCTCGAGGGAAAACCACAGATCCCTTTATCCACGTGACAGGAAGCGTGACAATACTGCTGCAGCTCGGGAGGAAAGCACACGTGCATGCCCCCACTCGAGACGAGGCCTGACTCCCCTGGGGAGACTCAGAAGCACCCCAAAATCCGTGGCAACACAGGAGAGGAATCCTCAGCTTCCGACCCCGAATCCACACAAGGTCTTAGGCCCCGGCATGGACGGGAAAGGAATCCCGAGATGGCCCCTAGCATCTGGCATGGGGACTCGCCTCTCCTGAGGCCATCAGTGTGGGTCCCTGCGGTCCCCTTCGTAACTCGAGAAGACCTGTCGCAACTCGAGAAAATCCAGGAGGTTCTCCCCTCCAGGCGAGATGAGGCCCATTTCCTCTGAGGTGTCTCGAGGCTGATCACACCTCACCTCTGGAACATCGAAAGAGTCCTTCACACCCTTGGTGCAAATCAAGAATTTCCCCGACATACCCCTCTCCACTCGAGAGAAAACACGAGGGTCCCGCACACATCCAGAGGAGCCCCGTTTCCGCCTCGTAGCTCGAGATAAGGGATCCTTTCCCTGCTTCGTCGGGAAAGAGTTCCCGGCGTTCCCGTCGCATCTCAAGAGGAGGCCCTCTCAACAGGAACCGCGAGAGGAACATCAGGGTCGTGCCACCATTCCAAGAGTCCCCCAGATGTCTCAGTCCATTCCAGAGGAACCTCTTTCCCCTTCACCGGCTCGTCTTTCATGCCGAGGTCGACTCACACCAAGGTGGCACGTGGCACAACCCTGTCGGAAAGCTTCGTGGGAAATCCTCGAGCGAAAGCCTCGAGGGAAAGCCACAGATTCCTTGATCCACGTGACAGGAAGCGTGATACTACAGCTTCAGCTCGGGAGGAAAGCGCACGTGCATGCCCCCACACGAGACGAGGCCTGACTCGCCTGGGGAGACTCAGAAGCACTCCAAGATCCATGGCAACACTGGAGAGGAATGCTCAGGTTCCGGCCCCGACTCCACACAAGGACTGAGGCCCCAGCATGGACGGGAGAGGAATCCCTAGAGGGCCCCTAGCAACTCGCATGGGGACTGGCCTTTCCTGAGGCCACCAGAGCGGGTCCCTGAGGTCCCCGTCGTAACTCGAGTAGACCTGCCGTAACTCGAGAAAATCCAGGAGGTTCTCCCCTCCAGGCGAGATGAGGCCCATTTCCGCTGAGGCGTCTCGAGGCTGATCACACCTCACCTCTGGAACTTCGAAAGGGTCCTTCACACCCTTGGTGCAAATCAAGAAGTTCCCCGACATACCCGTCTCCACTCGAGAGGAATCACGAGGGTCCCGCCCACATCCAGAGGAGCCCCGTTTCCGCCTCATAGCTCGAGATGAGGGATCCTTTCCCTGCTTCGTCGGGAAAGAGTTCCCGGCGTTCCCGTCGCATCTCAAGAGGAGGCCCTCTCAAGAGGATAGACGAGAGGAACTCCAGGGTCGTGCCACCATTCCAAGAGTCCCCCAGATATCACAGTCCATTCCAGAGGAACCTCTTTTCCCTTCACCGGCTCGTCATTCACGCCGAGGATCGACTCACACCAAGGTGGCACGTGGCACAGCCCTGTGGGATAGCCTCGTGGGAAAGCCTCGAGCGAAAGCCTCGAGGGAAAACCACAGATCCCTAGATCCACGTGACAGGAAGCGTGACACTATTGCTTCAGCTCGGGAGGAAAGCGCACGTGCATGCCCCCACTCGAGACGAGGCATGACTCCCCTGGGGAGACTCAGAAGCACCCCAAGATCCATGGCAACACTGGAGAGGAATCCTCAGGTGCCGTCCCCGACTCCACACAAGGTCTTAGGCCCCGGCATGGACGGGAGAGGAATCCCGAGAGGGCCCCTAGCAACTCGCATGGGGACTGGCCTCTCCTGAGGCCACCAGAGCGTGTCCCTGAGGTCCCCGTCGTAACTCGAGAAGACCTGCCGCAACTCGAGAAAATCCAGGAGGTTCTCCCCTCCAGGCGAGATGAGGCCCATTTCCGCTGAGGCGTCTTGAGGCTGATCACACCTCACCTCTGGAAATTCGAAAGGGTCCTTCACACCCTTGGTGCAAATCAAGAAGTTCCCCGACATACCCGTCTCCACTCAAGAGGAAACGCGAGGGTCCCGCCCACATCCAGAGGAGCCCCGTTTCCGCCTCGTAGCTCGAGATGAGGGATCCTTTCCCTGCTTCGTCGGGAAAGAGTTCCCGGCCTTCCCGTCGCATCTCAAGAGGAGGTCCTCTCAAGAGGATCGACGAGAGGAACTCCAGGGTCGTGCCACCATACCAAGAGTCCCCCAGATGTCTCAGTCCATTCCAGAGGAACCTCTTTTCCCTACACCGGCTCGTCTTTCATGCCGAGGATCGACTACACCAAGGTGGCACGTGGCACAGCCCTGTGGGAAAGCCTCGTGGGAAAGCCTCGAGTGACAGTCTCGAGGGAAAGCCACAGATCCATTGATCCACGTGACAGGAAGCGTGACACTACTGCTGCAGCTCTGGAGGAAAGCGCACGTGCATGCCCCCACTCGAGACGAGGCCTGACTCCCCTGGGGAGACTCAGAAGCACCCCAAGATCCATGGCAACAATGGAGAGGAATCCTCAGGTTCCGGCCCCGACTCCACACAAGGTCTTAGGCCCCGGCATGGACGGGAGAGGAATCCCGAGATGGCCCCTAGCAACTCGCATGGGGACTGGCCTCTCCTGAGGCCACCAGAGCGGGTCCCTGAGGTCCCCGTCGTAACTCGAGAAGACCTGCCGCAACTCGACAAAATCCAGGAGGTTCTCCCCTCCAGGCGAGATGAGGCCCATTTACGCTGAGGCGTCTCGAGGCTGATCACACCTCACCTCTGGAACTTCGAAAGGGTCCTTCACACCCTTGGTGCAAATCAAGAAGTTCCCCGACATACCCGTCTCCACTCGAGAGGAAACACGAGGGTCTCGCCCACATCCAGAGGAGCCCTGTTTCCACCTCGTAGCTCCAGATGAGGGATCCTTTCCCTGCTTCGTCGGGAAAGAGTTCCCGGCGTTCCGATCGCATCTCAAGAGGAGGCCCTCTCAAAAGGATCGACGAGAGGTACTCCAGGGTCGTGCCACCATTTCAAGAGTCCCCCAGATGTCTCAGTCCATTCCAGAGGAACCTCTTTTCCCTTCACCGGCTCGTCTTTCATGCCGAGGATCGACTACACCAAGGTGGCACGTGGCACAGCCCTGTGGGAAAGCCTCGTGGGAAAGCCTCGAGTGACAGCCTCGAGGGAAAGACACAGATCCATTGATCCACGTAACAGGAAGCGTGACACTACTGCTGCAGCTCGGGAGGAAAGCGCACGTGCATGCCCCCACTCGAGACGAGGCCTGACTCCCCTGGGGAGACTCAGAAGCACCCCAAGATCCATGGCAACACTGGAGAGGAATCCTCAGGTTCCGGCCCCGACTCCACACAAGGTCTTAGGCCCCGGCATGGACGGGAGAGGAATCCCGAGATGGCCCCTAGCAACTCGCATGGGGACCAGAGCGGGTCCCTGAGGTCCCCGTCGTAACTCGAGAAGACCTGCCGCAACTCGAGAAAATCCAGGAGGTTCTCCCCTCCAGGCGAGATGAGGCCCATTTCCACTGAGGCGTCTCGAGGCTGATCACACCTCACCTCTGTAACTTCGAAAGGGTCCTTCACACCCTTGGTGCAAATCAAGAAGTTCCCCGACATACCCATCTCCACTCGAGAGGAAACACGAGGGTCCCGCCCACATCCAGTGGAGCCCCGTTTCCGCCTCGTAGCTCGAGATGAGGGATCCTTTGCCTGCTTCTTCGGGAAAGAGTTCCCGGCGTTCCCGTCGCATCTCAAGAGGAGGCTCTCTCAAGAGGATCGAAGAGAGGAACTCCAGGGTCGTGATACCATTCCAAGAGTCCCCCAGATGTCTCAGTCCATTCCAGAGGAACCTCTTTTCCGTTCACCGGTCGTCTTTCACGCCGAGGATCGACTCACACCAAGGTGGCAAGTGGCACAGCCCTGTGGGAAAGCCTCGTGGGAAAGCCTCGAGCGAAAGCCTCGAGGGAAAGACACAGATCCCTTGATCCACGTGACAGGAAGCGTGACACTACTGCTGCAGCTCTGGAGGAAAGCGCACGTGCATGCCCCCACTCGAGACGAGGCCTGACACCCCTAGGGAGACTCAGAAGCACCCCAAGATCCATGGCAACACTGGAGAGGAATCGTCAGGTTCCGGCCCCGACTCCACACAAGGTCTTAGGCCCCGGCATGGACGGGAGAGGAATCCCGAATGGCCCCTAGCAACTCGCATAGGGACTGGCCTCTCCTGAGGCCACCAGAGCGGGTCCCTGAGGTCCCCGTCGTAACTCGAGAAGACCTGCCGCAACTCGAGAAAATCCAGGAGGTTCTCCCCTCCAGGCGAGATGAGGCCCATTTCCGCTGAGACGTCTCCAGGCTGATCACACCTCACCTCTGGAACTTAGAAAGGGTCCTTCACACCCTTGGTGCAAATCAAGAAGTTCCCCGACATAGCCGTCTCCACTCGAGAGGAATCACGAGGGTCCCGCCCACATCCAGAGGAGCCCCGTTTCCGCCTCGTAGCTCGAGATGAGGGATCCTTTCCCTGCTTCGTCGGGAAAGAGTTCCCGGCCTTCCCGTCGCATCTCAAGAGGAGGTCCTCTCAAGAGGATCGACGAGAGGAACTCCAGGGTCGTGCCACCATTCCAAGAGTCCCCCAGATGTCTCAGTCCATTCCAGAGGAACCTCTTTTCCCTACACCGGCTCGTCTTTCATACCGAGGATCGACTACACCAAGGTGGCACTTGGCACAGCCCTGTGGGAAAGCCTCGTGGGAAAGCCTCGAGCGAAAGCCTCGAGGGAAAGACACAGATCCCTTGATCCACGTGACAGGAAGCGTGACACTACTGCTGCAGCTCGGGAGGAAAGCGCACGTGCATGCTCCCACTCGAGATGAGGCCTGACTCCCCTGGGGAGTCTCAGAAGCACCCCAAGATCCATGGCAACACTGGAGAGGAATCGTCAGGTTCCGGCCCCGACTTCACAAAAGGACTTAGGCCCTGGCATGGACGGGAGAGGAATCCCGAGATGGCCCCTAGCAACTCGCATGGGGACTGGCCTTTCCTGAGGCCAACACAGCGGGTCCCTGAGGTCCCCGTTGTAACTCGAGAAGACCTGCCGCAACTCGAGAAAATCCAGGAGGTTCTCCCCTCCAGGCGAGATGAGGCCCATTTCCGCTGAGGCGTCTCGAGGCTGATCACACCTCACCTCTGGAACTTAGAAAGGATCCTTCACACCCTTGGTGCAAATCAAGAAGTTCCCTGACATACCCGTCTCCACTCGAGAGGAAACACGAGGGTCCCGCCCACATCCAGAGTATCCCCGTTTCCGCCTCGTAGCTCGAGATGAGGGATCCTTTCCCTGCTTCGTCGGGAAAGAGTTCCCGGCGTTCCCGTCGCATCTCAAGAGGAGGCCCTCTCAACAGGAACGGCGAGAGGAACTCCAGAGTTGTGCCACCATTCCAAGAGTCCCCCAGATATCTCAGTCCATTCCAGAGGAATCTCTTTACCCTTCACCGGCTCGTCCTTCACGCCGAGGATCGACTCACACCAAGGTGGCACGTGGCACAGCCCTGTGGGAAAGCCTCGTGGGAAAGCCTCGAGAGAAAGCCTCGAGGGAAAGCCACAGATCCCTTGATCCACGTGACAGGAAGCGTGACACTACTGCTTCAGCTCGGGAGGAAAGCGCACGTGCATGCCCCCACTCGAGACGAGGCATGACTCCCCTGGGGAGACTCAGAAGCACCCCAAGATCCATGGCAACACTGGAGAGGAATCCTCAGTTGCCGTCACACACGGTCTTAGGCCCCGACACGGACGGGAGAGGAATCCCGAGTTGGCCCCTAGCAACTCGCATGGGGACTGGCCTCTCCTGAGGCCACCAGAGCGTGTCCCTGAGGTCCCCCGTCGTAACTCGAGAAGACCTGCCGCAACTCCAGAAAATCCAGGAGGTTCTCCCCTCCAAGCGAGATGAGGCCCATTTCCGCTGAGGTATCTCGAGGCTGATCACACCTCACCTCTGGAACTTCGAAAGGGTCCTTCACACCCTTGGTGCAAATCAAGAAGGTTCCCCGACATACCCGTCTCCACTCGAGAGGAAACACGAGGGTCCCGCCCACATCCGGAGGAGCCCCGTTTCCCGCCTCGTAGCTCGAGATGAGGGATCCTTTCCCTGCTTCGTCGGGAAAGAGTTCCCGGCCTTCCCGTCGCATCTCAAGAGGAGGCCCTCTCAAGAGGATCGACGAGAGGAACTCCAGGGTCATGCCACCATTCCAAGAGTCCCCCAGATGTCTCAGTCCATTCCAGAGGAAAGTCTTTACCCTTCACCGGCTCGTCTTTCACGCCGAGGATCGACTCACACCAAGGTGGCACGTGGCACAGCCCTGTGGGAAAGCCTCGTGGGAAAGCCTCGAGGGGACAGCCTCGAGGGAAAGCCATAGATCCCTTGATCCACGTGACAGGAAGCGTGACACTACTGCTGTACCTCGGGAGGAAAGCGCACGTGCATGCCCCCACTCGAGACGAGGCCTGACTCCCCAGCGGAGACTGAGAAGCACCCCAAGATCCATGGCAACACTGGAGAGGAATCCTCAGGTGCCGGCCCCAACTCCACACAAGGTCTTAGGCCCCGGCATGGACGGAGAGGAATCCCGAGATGGCTCCTCGCAACTCGCATGGGGACTGGCCTCTCCTGAGGCCACCAGAGCGGGTCCCTGAGGTCCCCGTCGTAACACGAGAAGACCTGCCGCAACTCGAGAAAATCCAGGAGGTTCTCCCCTCCAGGCGAGATGAGGCCCATTTCCACTGAGGCGTCTCGAGGCTGATCACACCTCACCTCTGGAACTTCGAAAGGGTCCTTCACACCCTTGGTGCAAATCAAGAAGTTCCCCGACATACCCGTCTCCACTCGATAGGAAACACGAGGGTCCCGCCCACATCCAGAGGAGCCCCGTTTCCGCCTCGTAGCTCGAGATGAGGGATCCTTTCCCTGCTTCGTCGGGAAAGAGTTCCCGGCGTTCCCGTCGCATCTCAAGAGGAGGCCCTCTCAACAGGAACAGCGAGAGGAGCTCCAGGGTCGTGCCACCATTCCAAGAGTCCCCCCAGATATCTCAGTCCATTCCAGAGGAAACTCTTTACCCCTTCACCGGCTCGTCCTTCACGCCGAGGATCGACTCACACCAAGGGTGGCACGTGGCACAGCCCTGTGGGAAAGCCTCGTGGGAAAGCCTCGAGGGACAGCCTCGAGGGAAAGCCACAGATCCCTTGATCCACGTGACAGGAAGTGTGACACTACTGCTTCAGCTCGGGAGGAAAGCGCACGTGCATGCCCCCACTCGAGACGAGGCATGACATCCCCTGGGGAGACTCAGAAGCACCCCAAGATCCATGGCAACACTGGAGAGGAATCCTCAGGTGCCGTCCCCCGACTCCACACAAGGTCTTAGGCCCCGGCATGGACGGGAAGAGGAATCCCGAGAGGGCCCCTAGCAACTCGCATGGGGACTGGCCCTTCCTGAGGCCACCAGAGCGGGTCCCTGAGGTCCCCGTCGTAACTCGAGAAGACCTGCCAAAACTCGAGAAAATCCAGGAGGTTCTCCCCTCCAGGCGAGATGAGGCCCATTTCCGCTGAGGCGTCTCGAGGCTCATCACACCTCACCTCTGGAACTTCGAAAGGGTCCTTCACACCCTTGGTGCAAATCAAGAAGTTCCCCGACATACCCGTCTCCACTCGAGAGGAAACACGAGGGCCTCGCCCACATCCAGAGGAGCCCTGTTTCCACCTCGTAGCTCAGATGAGGGATCCTTTCCCTGCTTCGTCGGGAAAGAGTTCCCGGCGTTCCGATCGCATCTCAAGAGGAGGCCCTCTCAAGAGGATCGACGAGAGGAACTCCAGGGTCATGCCACCATTCCAAGAGTCCCCCAGATGTCTCAGTCCATTCCAGAGGAACCTCTTTTTCCCTTCACCGGCTCGTCTTTCACGCCGAGGATCGACTCACACCAAGGTGGCACGTGGCACAGCCCTGTGGGAAAGCCTCGTGGGAAAGCCTCGAGGGACAGCCTCGAGGGAAAGCCACAGATCCCTTGATCCACGTGACAGGAAGCGTGCCACTACTGCTGCAGCTCGGGAGGAAAGCGCACGTGCATGCCCCCACTCGAGACGAGGCCTGACTTCCCTGGGGAGACTCAGAAGCACCCCAAGATCCATGGCAACACTGGAGAGGAATCCTCAGGTGCCGTCCCCGACTACACACAAGGTCTTAGGCCCCGGCATGGACGGGAGAGGAATCCCGAGAGGGCCCCTAGCAACTCGCATGGGGACTGGCCTCTCCTGAGGCCACCAGAGCGGGTCCCTGAGGTCCCCGTCGTAACTCGAGAAGACCTGCCGCAACTCGAGAAAATCCAGGAGGTTCTCCCCTCCAGGCGAGATGAGGCCCATTTCCACTGAGGCGTCTCGATGCTGATCACACCTCACCTCTGGAACTTCGAAAGGGTCCTTCACACCCTTGGTGCAAATCAAGAAGTTCCCCGACATACCCGTCTCCACTCGAGAGGAAACACGAGGGTCCCAACCACTTCCGGAGGAGCCCCGTTTCCGCCTCGTAGCTCGAGATGAGGGATCCTTTCCCTGCTTCGTCGGGAAAGAGTTCCCGGCGTTCCCGTCGCATCTCAAGAGGAGGCCCTCTCAACAGGAACGGCGAGAGGAACTCCAGGGTCGTGCACCATTCCAAGAGTCCCCCAGATGTCTCATTCCATTCCAGAGGAACCTTTTTTCCCTTCACCGGCTCGTCTTTCACGTCGAGGATCGACTCACAACAAGGTGGCACGTGGCACAGCCCTGTGGGAAAGCCTCGTGGGAAAGCCTCGAGCGAAAGCCTCGAGGGAAAGCCACAGATCCCTGGATCCACGTGACAGGAAGCGTGACACTACTGCTTCAGCTCGGGAGGAAAGCGCACGTGCATGCCCCCACTCGAGACGAGGCCTGACTCCCCTGCGGAGACTCCGAAGAACCCCAAGATCCATGGCAACATTGGAGAGGAATCCTCAGGTTCCGGCCCCGACTCCACACAAGGTCTTAGGCCCCGGCATGGACGGGAGAGGAATCCCGAGATGGCCCCTAGCAACTCGCAGAGGGACTGGCCTCTCCTGAGGCCACCAGAGCGGGTCCCTGAGGTCCCCGTCGTAACTCGAGAAGACCTGCCGCAACTCCAGAAAATCCAGGAGGTTCTCCCCTCCAGGCGAGATGAGGCCCATTTCCGCTGAGGCGTCTCCAGGCTGATCACACCTCACCTCTGGAACTTCGAAAGGGTCCTTCACACCCTTGGTGCAAATCAAGAAGTTCCCCGACATACCCGTCTCCACTCGAGAGGAAACACGAGGGTCCCGCCCACATCCAGAGGAGCCCCGTTTCCGCCTCGTAGCTCGAGATGAGGGATCCTTTCCCTGCTTCGTCGGGAAAGAGTTCCCGGCCTTCCCGTCGCATCTCAAGAGGAGGCCCTCTCAACAGGAACAGCGAGAGGAGCTCCAGGGTCGTGCCACCATTCCAAGAGTCCCCCAGATATCTCAGTCCATTCCAGAGGAAACTCTTTACCCTTCACCGGCTCGTCCTTCACGCCGAGGATCGACTCACACCAAGGTGGCAAGTGGCACAGCCCTGTGGGAAAGCCTCGAGCGAAAGCCTCGAGGGAAAGACACAGATCCCTTGATCCACGTGACAGGAAGCGTGACACTACTGCTGCAGCTCCGGAGGAAAGCGCACGTGCATGCCCCCACTCGAGACGAGGCCTGACTACCCTGCGGAGACTCAGAAGCACCCCAAGATCCATGGCAACACTGGAGAGGAATCCTCAGGTTTCGGCCCCGACTCCACACAAGGTCTTAGGCCCCGGCATGGACGGGAGAGGAATCCCGAGATGGCCCCTAGCAACTCGCATAGGGACTGGCCTCTCCTGAGGCCACCAGAGCGGGTCCCTGAGGTCCCCGTCGTAACTCGAGAAGACCTGCCGCAACTCGAGAAAATCCAGGAGGTTCTCCCCTCCAGGCGAGATGAGGCCCATTTCCTCTGAGGCGTCTCTAGGCTGATCACACCTCACCTCTGGAACTTCGAAAGGGTCCTTCACACCCTTGGTGCAAATCAAGAAGTTCCCCGACATACCCGTCTCCACTCGAGAGGAAACACGAGGGTCCCGCCCACATCCAGAGGAGCCCCGTTTCCGCCACGTAGCTCGAGATGAGGGATCCTTTCCCTGCTTCGTCGGGAAAGAGTTCCCGGCGTTCCCGTCGCATCTCAAGAGGATGCCCTCTCAACAGGAACAGCGAGAGGAGCTCCAGGGTCGTGCCACCATTCCAAGAGTCCCCCAGATATCTCAGTCCATTCCAGAGGAAACTCTTTACCCTTCACCGGCTCGTCCTTCACGCCGAGGATCGACGCACACCAAGGTGGGACGTGGCACAGCCCTGTGGGAAAGCCTCGTGGGAAAGCCTCGAGGGACAGCCTGGAGGGAAAGCCACAGATCCCTTGATCCACGTGACAGGAAGCGTGACACTACTGCTTCAGCTCGGGAGGAAAGCGCACGTGCATGCCCCCACTCGAGACGAGGCATGACTCCCCTGGGGAGACTCAGAAGCACCCCAAGATCCATGGCAACTCTGGAGAGGAATCCTCAGGTTCCGGCCCCGACTCCACACAAGGTCTTAGGCCCCGGCATGGACGGGAGAGGAATCCCGAGATGGCCCCTAGCAACTCGCATGGGGACCGGCCTCTCCTGAGGCCACCAGAGCGGGTCCCTGAGGTCCCCGTCGTAACTCGAGAAGACCTGCCGCAACTCGAGAAAATCCAGGAGGTTCTCCCTTCCAGGCGAGATGAGGCCCATTTCCACTGAGGCGTCTCCAGGCTGATCACACCTCACCTCTGGAACTTCGAAAGGGTCCTTCACACCCTTGGTGCAAATCAAGAAGTTCCCCGACATACCCGTCTCCACTCGAGAGGAAACACGAGGATCCCGCCCACATCCAGAGGAGACCCGTTTCCGCCTCGTAGCTCGAGATGAGGTATCCTTTCCCTGCTTCGTCGGGAAAGAGTTTCCGGCGTTCCCGTCGCATCTCAAGAGGAGGCCCTCTCAACAGGATAGGGGAGAGGAACTCCAGGGTCGTGCCACCATTCCAAGAGTCCCCCAGATGTCTCAGTCCATTCCAGAGGAAAATCTTTTCCCTTCACCGCCTCGTCTTTCACTCCGAGGATCGACTCACACGAAGGTGGTACTGGCACAGCCCTGTGGGAAAGCCTCGTGGGAAAGCCTCGAGCCAAAGCCTCGAGGGAAAACCACAGATCCCTTTATCCACGTGACAGGAAGCGTGACAATACTGCTGCAGCTCGGGAGGAAAGCACACGTGCATGCCCCCACTCGAGACGAGGCCTGACTCCCCTGGGGAGACTCAGAAGCACCCCAAAATCCGTGGCAACACAGGAGAGGAATCCTCAGCTTCCGACCCCGAATCCACACAAGGTCTTAGGCCCCGGCATGGACGGGAAAGGAATCCCGAGATGGCCCCTAGCATCTGGCATGGGGACTGGCCTCTCCTGAGGCCATCAGTGCGGGTCCCTGCGGTCCCCGTCGTAACTCGAGAAGACCTGTCGCAACTCGAGAAAATCCAGGATGTTCTCCCCTCCAGGCGAGATGAGGCCCATTTCCTCTGAGGTGTCTCGAGGCTGATCACACCTCAGCTCTGGAACATCGAAAGAGTCCTTCACACCCTTGGTGCAAATCAAGAATTTCCCCGACATACCCCTCTCCACTCGAGAGGAAACACGAGGGTCCCGCACACATCCAGAGGAGCCCCGTTTCCGCCTCGTAGCTCGAGATAAGGGATCCTTTCCCTGCTTCGTCGGGAAAGAGTTCCCGGCGTTCCCGTCGCATCTCAAGAGGAGGCCCTCTCAACAGGAACCGCGAGAGGAACATCAGGGTCGTGCCACCATTCCAAGAGTCCCCCAGATGTCTCAGTCCATTCCAGAGGAACCTCTTTCCCCTTCACCGGCTCGTCTTTCATGCCGAGGTCGACTCACACCAAGGTGGCACGTGGCACAACCCTGTCGGAAAGCTTCGTGGGAAATCCTCGAGCGAAAGCCTCGAGGGAAAGCCACAGATTCCTTGATCCACGTGACAGGAAGCGTGATACTACAGCTTCAGCTCGGGAGGAAAGCGCACGTGCATGCCCCCACACGAGACGAGGCCTGACTCGCCTGGGGAGACTCAGAAGCACTCCAAGATCCATGGCAACACTGGAGAGGAATGCTCAGGTTCCGGCCCCGACTCCACACAAGGACTGAGGCCCCAGCATGGACGGGAGAGGAATCCCTAGAGGGCCCCTAGCAACTCGCATGGGGACTGGCCTTTCCTGAGGCCACCAGAGCGGGTCCCTGAGGTCCCCGTCGTAACTCGAGTAGACCTGCCGCAACTCGAGAAAATCCAGGAGGTTCTCCCCTCCAGGCGAGATGAGGCCCATTTCCGCTGAGGCGTCTCGAGGCTGATCACACCTCACCTCTGGAACTTCGAAAGGGTCCTTCACACCCTTGGTGCAAATCAAGAAGTTCCCCGACATACCCGTCTCCACTCGAGAGGAATCACGAGGGTCCCGCCCACATCCAGAGGAGCCCCGTTTCCGCCTCATAGCTCGAGATGAGGGATCCTTTCCCTGCTTCGTCGGGAAAGAGTTCCCGGCGTTCCCGTCGCATCTCAAGAGGAGGCCCTCTCAAGAGGATAGACGAGAGGAACTCCAGGGTCGTGCCACCATTCCAAGAGTCCCCCAGATATCACAGTCCATTCCAGAGGAACCTCTTTTCCCTTCACCGGCTCGTCATTCACGCCGAGGATCGACTCACACCAAGGTGGCACGTGGCACAGCCCTGTGGGATAGCCTCGTGGGAAAGCCTCGAGCGAAAGCCTCGAGGGAAAACCACAGATCCCTAGATCCACGTGACAGGAAGCGTGACACTATTGCTTCAGCTCGGGAGGAAAGCGCACGTGCATGCCCCCACTCGAGACGAGGCATGACTCCCCTGGGGAGACTCAGAAGCACCCCAAGATCCATGGCAACACTGGAGAGGAATCCTCAGGTGCCGTCCCCGACTCCACACAAGGTCTTAGGCCCCGGCATGGACGGGAGAGGAATCCCGAGAGGGCCCCTAGCAACTCGCATGGGGACTGGCCTCTCCTGAGGCCACCAGAGCGTGTCCCTGAGGTCCCCGTCGTAACTCGAGAAGACCTGCCGCAACTCGAGAAAATCCAGGGGGTTCTCCCCTCCAGGCGAGATGAGGCCCATTTCCGCTGAGGCGTCTTGAGGCTGATCACACCTCACCTCTGGAACTTCGAAAGGGTCCTTCACACCCTTGGTGCAAATCAAGAAGTTCCCCGACATACCCGTCTCCACTCAAGAGGAAACGCGAGGGTCCCGCCCACATCCAGAGGAGCCCCGTTTCCGCCTCGTAGCTCGAGATGAGGGATCCTTTCCCTGCTTCGTCGGGAAAGAGTTCCCGTCCTTCCCGTCGCATCTCAAGAGGAGGTCCTCTCAAGAGGATCGACGAGAGGAACTCCAGGGTCGTGCCACCATACCAAGAGTCCCCCAGATGTCTCAGTCCATTCCAGAGGAACCTCTTTTCCCTACACCGGCTCGTCTTTCATGCCGAGGATCGACTACACCAAGGTGGCACGTGGCACAGCCCTGTGGGAAAGCCTCGTGGGAAAGCCTCGAGTGACAGCCTCGAGGGAAAGCCACAGATCCATTGATCCACGTGACAGGAAGCGTGACACTACTGCTGCAGCTCGGGAGGAAAGCGCACGTGCATGCCCCCACTCGAGACGAGGCCTGACTCCCCTGGGGAGACTCAGAAGCACCCCAAGATCCATGGCAACAATGGAGAGGAATCCTCAGGTTCCGGCCCCGACTCCACACAAGGTCTTAGGCCCCGGCATGGACGGGAGAGGAATCCCGAGATGGCCCCTAGCAACTCGCATGGGGACTGGCCTCTCCTGAGGCCACCAGAGCGGGTCCCTGAGGTCCCCGTCGTAACTCGAGAAGACCTGCCGCAACTCGACAAAATCCAGGAGGTTCTCCCCTCCAGGCGAGATGAGGCCCATTTCCGCTGAGGCGTCTCGAGGCTGATCACACCTCACCTCTGGAACTTCGAAAGGGTCCTTCACACCCTTGGTGCAAATCAAGAAGTTCCCCGACATACCCGTCTCCACTCGAGAGGAAACACGAGGGTCTCGCCCACATCCAGAGGAGCCCTGTTTCCACCTCGTAGCTCCAGATGAGGGATCCTTTCCCTGCTTCATCGGGAAAGAGTTCCCGGCGTTCCGATCGCATCTCAAGAGGAGGCCCTCTCAAAAGGATCGACGAGAGGTACTCCAGGGTCGTGCCACCATTTCAAGAGTCCCCCAGATGTCTCAGTCCATTCCAGAGGAACCTCTTTTCCCTTCACCGGCTCGTGTTTCACGCCGAGGATCGACTCACACCAAGGTTGCACGTGGCACAGACCAGAGGGAAAGCCTCGTGTGAAAGCCTCGAGGGACAGCCTCGAGGGAAAGCCACAGATCCCTTGATCCACGTGACAGGAAGCGTGACACTACTGCTGCAGCTCGGGCGGAAAGTGCACGTGCATGCCCCCACTCGAGACGAGGCCTGACTCCCCTGGGGAGACTCAGAAACACCCCAAGATCCATGGCAACACTGGAGAGGAATCCTCAGGTTCTGGCCCCGACTCCACAAAAGGACTTAGGCCCTGGCATGGACGGGAGAGGTATCCCGAGATGGCCCCTAGCAACTCGCATGGGGACTGGCCTCTCCTGAGGCCACCAGAGCGGGTCCCTGAGGTCCCCGTTGTAACTCGAGAAGACCTGCCGCAACTCGAGAAAATCCAGGAGGTTCTCCCCTCCAGGCGAGATGAGGCCCATTTCCGCTGAGGCGTCTCGAGGCTGATCACACCTCACCTCTGGAACTTCGAAAGGATCCTTCACACCCTTGGTGCAAATCAAGAAGTTCCCTGACATACCCGTCTCCACTCGAGAGGAAACACGAGGGTCCCGCCCACATCCAGAGGAGCCCCGTTTCCGCCTCGTAGCTCGAGATGAGGGATCCTTTCCCTGCTTCTTCGGGAAAGAGTTCCCGGCGTTACCGTCGCATCTCAAGAGGAGGCCCTCTCAACAGGAACGGCGAGAGGAACTCCAGGGTTGTGCCACCATTCCAAGAGTCCCCCAGATATCTCAGTCCATTCCAGAGGAAACTCTTTACCCTTCACCGGCTCGTCCTTCACGCCGAGGATCGACTCACACCAAGGTGGCACGTGGCACAGCCCTGTGGGAAAGCCTCGTGGGAAAGCCTCGAGCGAAAGCCTCGAGGGAAAGCCACAGATCCCTTGATCCACGTGACAGGAAGCATGACACTACTGCTTCAGCTCGGGAGGAAAGCGCACGTGCATGCCCCCACTCGAGACGAGGCATGACTCCCCTGGGGAGACTCAGAAGCACCCCAAGATCCATGGCAACACTGGAGAGGAATCCTCAGTTGCCGTCCCCGACTCCACACAAGGTCTTAGGCCCCGGCATGGACGGGAGAGGAATCCCGAGTTGGCCCCTAGCAACTCGCATGGGGACTGGCCTCTCCTGAGGCCACCAGAGCATGTCCCTGAGGTCCCCGTCGTAACTCGAGAAGACCTGCCGCAACTCCAGAAAATCCAGGAGGTTCTCCCCTCCAAGCGAGATGAGGCCCATTTCCGCTGAGGCGTCTCGAGGCTGATCACACCTCACCTCTGGAACTTCGAAAGGGTTCTTCACACCCTTGGTGCAAATCAAGAAGTTCCCCGACATACCCGTCTCCACTCGAGAGGAAACACGAGGGTCCCGCCCACATCCGGAGGAGCCCCGTTTCCGCCTCGTAGCTCAAGATGAGGGAACCTTTCCCTGCTTCGTCGGGAAAGAGTTCCCGGCCTTCCCGTCGCATCTCAAGAGCAGGCCCTCTCAAGAGGATCGACGAGAGGAACTCCAGGGTCGTGCCACCATTCCAAGAGTCCCCCAGATGTCTCAGTCCATTCCAGAGGAACCTCTTTTCCCTTCACCGGCTCGTCTTTCACGCCGAGGATCGACTCACACCAAGGTGGCACGTGGCACAGCCCTGTGGGAAAGCCTCGTGGGAAAGCCTCGAGGGACAGCCTCGAGGGAAAGCCATAGATCCCTTGATCCACGTGACAGGAAGCGTGCCACTACTGCTGCAGCTCGGGAGGAAAGCGCACGTGCATGCCCCCACTCGAGACGAGGCCTGACTTCCCTGGGGAGACTCAGAAGCACCCCAAGATCCATGGCAACACTGGAGAGGAATCCTCAGGTGCCGTCCCCGACTACACACAAGGTCTTAGGCCCCGGCATGGACGGGAGAGGAATCCCGAGAGGGCCCCTAGCAACTCGCATGGGGACTGGCCTCTCCTGAGGCCACCAGAGCGGGTCCCTGAGGTCCCCGTCGTAACTCGAGAAGACCTGCCACAACTCGAGAAAATCCAGGAGGTTCTCCCCTCCAGGAGAGATGAGGCCCATTTCCGCTGAGGCGTCTCGAGGCTGATCACACCTCACCTCTGGAACTTCGAAAGGGTCCTTCACACCCTTGGTGCAAATCAAGAAGTTCCCCGACATACCCGTCTCCACTCGAGAGGAAACACGAGGGTCCCAACCACTTCCGGAGGAGCCCCGTTTCCGCCTCGTAGCTCGAGATGAGGGATCCTTTCCCTGCTTCGTCGGGAATGAGTTCCCGGCGTTCCCGTCGCATCTCAAGAGGAGGCCCTCTCAACAGGAACGGCGAGAGGAACTCCAGGGTCGTGCACCATTCCAAGAGTCCCCCAGATGTCTCATTCCATTCCAGAGGAACCTTTTTTCCCTTCACCGGCTCGTCTTTCACGTCGAGGATCGACTCACAACAAGGTGGCACGTGGCACAGCCCTGTGGGAAAGCCTCGTGGGAAAGCCTCGAGCGAAAGCCTCGAGGGAAAGCCACAGATCCCTGGATCCACGTGACAGGAAGCGTGACACTACTGCTTCAGCTCGGGAGGAAAGCGCACGTGCATGCCCCCACTTGAGACGAGGCCTGACTCCCCTGGGGAGACTCAGAAGCACCCCAAAATCCATGGCAACACTGGAGAGGAATCGTCAGGTTCCGGCCCCGACTCCACACAAGGTCTTAGGCCCTGGCATGGACGGGAGAGGAATCCCGAGTTGGCCCCTAGCAACTCGCATGGGGACTGGCCTCTCCTGAGGCCACCAGAGCGGGTCCCTGAGGTCCCCGTCGTAACTCGAGAAGACCTGCCGCAACTCGAGAAAATCCAGGAGGTTCTCCCCTCCAGGCGAGATGAGGCCCATTTCCGCTGAGGCGTCTCAAGGCTGATCACACCTCACCTTTGGAATTTCGAAAGGGTTCTTCACACCCTTGGTGCAAATCAAGAAGTTCCCCGACATACCCGTCTCCACTGAAGAGGAAACGCGAGGGTCTCGCCCACATCCAGATGAGCCCCGTTTCCGCCTCGTAGCTCGAGATGAGGGATCCTTTCCCTGCTTCGTCGGGAAAGAGTTCCCGGCGTTCCCGTCGCATCTCAAGAGGAGGCCCTCTCAAGAGGATCGACGAGAGGAACTCCAGGGTCGTGCCACCATTCCAAGAGTCCCCAAGATGTCTCAGTCCATTCCAGAGGAACCTCTTTTCCCGTCACCGGCTCGTCTTTCACGCCGAGGATCGATTCACACCAAGGTGGCACGTGGCACAGCCCTGTGGGAAAGCCTCGTGGGAAAGCCTCAAGGGACAGCCTCGAGGGAAAGCCACAGATCCCTTGATCCACGTGACAGTAAGCGTGACACTACTGCTGTACCTCGGGAGGAAAGCGCATGTGCATGCCCCCAATCGAGACGAGGCCTGATCCCCTGCGGAGACTCAGAAGCACCCCAAGATCCATGGCAACACTGGAGAGGAATCCTCAGGTTCCGGCCCCGACTCCACACAAGGTCTTAGGCCCCGGCATGGACGGGAGAGGAATCCCGAGATGGCTCCTAGCAACTCGCATGGGGACTGGCCTCTCCTGAGGCCACCAGAGCGGGTCCCTGAGGTCCCCATTGTAACTCGAGAAGACCTGCTGCAACTCGAGAGAATCCAGGAGGTTCTCCCCTCCAGGCGAGATGAGGCCCATTTCCACTGAGGCGTCTCGAGGCTGATCACACCTCACCTCTGGAACTTCGAAAGGGTTCTTCACACCCTTGGTGCAAATCAAGAAGTTCCCCGACATACCCATCTCCACTCGAGAGGAAACACGAGGGTCCCGCCCACATCCAGAGGAGTCCCGTTTCCGCCTCGTAGCTCGAGATGAGGGATCCTTTCCCTGCTTCTTCGGGAAAGAGTTCCTGGCGTTCCCGTCGCATCTCAAGAGGAGGCTCTCTCAAGAGGATCGACGAGAGGAACTCCAGGGTCGTGATACCATTCCAAGAGTCCCCCAGATGTCTCAGTCCATTCCAGAGGAACCTCTGTTCCCTTCACCGGCTCGTCTTTCACGCCGAGGATCGACTCACACCAAGGTGGCATGTGGCACAGCCCTGTGGGAAAGCCTCGTGGGAAAGCCTCGAGCGACAGCCTCGAGGGAAAGCCACAGATCCCTTGATCCACGTGACAGGAAGCGTGACACTACTGCTGTAGCTCGGGAGGAAAGCGCACGTGCATGCCCCCACTCGAGACGAGGCCTGACTCCCCTGCGGAGACTCCGAAGAACCCCAAGATCCATGGCAACATTGGAGAGGAATCCTCAGGTTCCGGCCCCGACTCCACACAAGGTCTTAGGCCCCGGCATGGACGGGAGAGGAATCACGAGATGGCCCCTAGCAACTCGCAGAGGGACTGGCCTCTCCTGAGGCCACCAGAGCGGGTCCCTGAGGTCCCCGTCGTAACTCGAGAAGACCTGCCGCAACTCCAGAAAATCCAGGAGGTTCTCCCCTCCAGGCGAGATGAGGCCCATTTCCGCTGAGGCGTCTCGAGGCTGATCACACCTCACCTCTGGAACTTCGAAAGGGTCCTTCACACCCTTGGTGCAAATCAAGAAGTTCCCCGACATACCCGTCTCCACTCGAGAGGAAACACGAGGGTCCCGCCCACATCCAGAGGAGCCCCGTTTCCGCCTCGTAGCTCGAGATGAGGGATCCTTTCCCTGCTTCGTCGGGAAAGAGTTCCCGGCGTTCCCGTCGCATCTCAAGAGGAGGCCCTCTCAACAGGAACAGCGAGAGGAGCTCCAGGGTCGTGCCACCATTCCAAGAGTCCCCCAGATATCTCAGTCCATTCCAGAGGAAACTCTTTACCCTTCACCGGCTCGTCCTTCACGCCGAGGATCGACTCACACCAAGGTGGCAAGTGGCACAGCCCTGTGGGAAAGCCTCGAGCGAAAGCCTCGAGGGAAAGACACAGATCCCTTGATCCACGTGACAGGAAGCGTGACACTACTGCTGCAGCTCCGGAGGAAAGCGCACGTGCATGCCGCCACTCGAGACGAGGCCTGACTCCCCTGGGGAGACTCAGAAGCACCCCAAGATCCATGGCAACACTGGAGAGGAATCGTCAGGTTCCGGCCCCGACTCCACAAAAGGTCTTAGGCCCTGGCATGGACGGGAGAGGAATCCCGAGATGGCCCCTAGCAACTCGCATGGGGACTGGCCTCTCCTGAGGCCACCAGAGCGGGTCCCTGAGGTCCCCGTTGTAACTCGAGAAGACCTGCCGCAACTCGAGAAAATCCAGGAGGTTCTCCCCTCCAGGCGAGATGAGGCCCATTTCCACTGAGGCGTCTCGAGGCTGATCACACCTCACCTCTGGAACTTCGAAAGGGTCCTTCACACCCTTGGTGCAAATCAAGAAGTTCCCCGACATACCCGTATCCACTCGAGAGGAAACACGAGGGTCCCGCCCACATCCAGAGGAGCCCAGTTTGCGCCTCGTAGCTTGAGATGAGGGATCCTTTCCCTGCTTCTTCGGGAAAGATTTCCCGGCGTTCCCGTCGCATCTCAAGAGGAGGCCCTCTCAAGAGGATCGACGAGAGGAACTCCAGGGTCGTGCCACCATTCCAAGAGTCCCCAAGATGTCTCAGTCCATTCCAGAGGAACCTCTTTTCCCTTCACCGGCTCGTCTTTCACGCCGAGGATCGACTCACACCAAGGTGGCACGTGGCACAGCCCTGTGGGAAAGCCTCGTGGGAAAGCCTCGAGGGACAGCCTGGAGGGAAAGCCACAGATCCCTTGATCCACGTGACAGGAAGCGTGACACTACTGCTTCAGCTCGGGAGGAAAGCGCACGTGCATGCCCCCACTCGAGACGAGGCATGACTCCCCTGGGGAGACTCAGAAGCACCCCAAGATCCATGGCAACTCTGGAGAGGAATCCTCAGGTGCCGTCCCCGACTCCACACAAGGTCTTAGGCCCCGGCATGGACGGGAGAGGAATCCCGAGAGGGCCCCTAGCAACTCGCATGGGGACTGGCCTCTCCTGAGTCCACCAGAGCGGGTCCCTGAGGTCCCCGTCGTAACTCGAGAAGACCTGCTGCAACTCGAGAAAATCCAGGAGGTTCTCCCCTCCAGGCGAGATGAGGCCCATTTCCGCTGAGGCGTCTCGAGGCTGATCACACCTCACCTCTGGAACTTCGAAAGGGTCCTTCACACCATTGGTGCAAATCAAGAAGTTCCCCGACCTACCCGTCTCGACTCGAGAGGAAACACGAGGGTCCCGCCCACTTCCGGAGGAGCCCCGTTTCCGCCTCGTAGCTCGAGATGAGGGATCCTTTCCCTGCTTCGTCGGGAAAGAGTTCCCGGCGTTCCCGTCGCATCTCAAGAGGAGGCCCTCTCAACAGGAACGGCGAGAGGAACTCCAGGGTCGTGCCACCATTCCAAGAGTCCCCCAGATGTCTCAGTCCATTCCAGAGGAACCTCTTTTCCCTTCACCGGCTCGTCCTTCACGCCGAGGATCGACGCACACCAAGGTGGCACGTGGCACAGCCCTGTGGGAAAGCCTCGTGGGAAAGCCTCGAGCGAAAGCCTTGAGGGAAAGCCACAGATCCCTTGATCCACGTGACAGCAAGCGTGACACTACTGCTGCAGCTCGGGAGGAAAGCGCACGTGCATGCCCCCACTCGAGACGAGGCCTGACTCCCCTGGGGAGTCTCAGAAGCAACCCAAGATCCATGGCAACACTGGAGAGGAATCCTCAGGTTCCGGCCCCGACTCCACACAAGGTCTTAGGCCCCGGCATGGACGGGAGAGGAATCCCGAGATGGCCCCTAGTAACTCACATGGGGACTGGCCTTTCCTGAGGCCACCAAAGCGGGACCCTGCGGTCCCCGTCGTAACTCGAGAAGACCTGCCGCAACTCGAGAAAATCCAGGAGGTTCTCCCCTCCAGGCGAGATGAGGCCCATTTCCGCTGAGGCGTCTCGAGGATGATCACACCTCACCTCTGGAACTTCAAAAGGGTCCTTCACACCCTTGGTGCAAATCAAGAAGTTCCCCGACATACCCATCTCCACTCGAGAGCAAACACGAGGGTCCCGCCCACATCCAGAGGAGCCCCGTTTCCGCCTCGTAGCTCGAGATGAGGGATCCTTTCCCTGCTTCGTCGGGAAAGAGTTCCCGGCGTTCCCGTCGCATCTCAAGAGGAGGCCCTCTCAACAGGAACAGCGAGAGGAGCTCCAGGGTCGTGCCACCATTCCAAGAGTCCCCCAGATATCTCAGTCCATTCCAGAGGAAACTCTTTACCCTTCACCGGCTCGTCCTTCACGCCGAGGATCGACTCACACCAAGGTGGCAAGTGGCACAGCCCTGTGGGAAAGCCTCGAGCGAAAGCCTCGAGGGAAAGACACAGATCCCTTGATCCACGTGACAGGAAGCGTGACACTACTGCTGCAGCTCCGGAGGAAAGCGCACGTGCATGCCGCCACTCGAGACGAGGCCTGACTCCCCTGGGGAGACTCAGAAGCACCCCAAGATCCATGGCAACACTGGAGAGGAATCGTCAGGTTCCGGCCCCGACTCCACAAAAGGTCTTAGGCCCTGGCATGGACGGGAGAGGAATCCCGAGATGGCCCCTAGCAACTCGCATGGGGACTGGCCTCTCCTGAGGCCACCAGAGCGGGTCCCTGAGGTCCCCGTTGTAACTCGAGAAGACCTGCCGCAACTCGAGAAAATCCAGGAGGTTCTCCCCTCCAGGCGAGATGAGGCCCATTTCCACTGAGGCGTCTCGAGGCTGATCACACCTCACCTCTGGAACTTCGAAAGGGTCCTTCACACCCTTGGTGCAAATCAAGAAGTTCCCCGACATACCCGTATCCACTCGAGAGGAAACACGAGGGTCCCGCCCACATCCAGAGGAGCCCAGTTTGCGCCTCGTAGCTTGAGATGAGGGATCCTTTCCCTGCTTCTTCGGGAAAGATTTCCCGGCGTTCCCGTCGCATCTCAAGAGGAGGCCCTCTCAAGAGGATCGACGAGAGGAACTCCAGGGTCGTGCCACCATTCCAAGAGTCCCCAAGATGTCTCAGTCCATTCCAGAGGAACCACTTTTCCCTTCACCGGCTCGTCTTTCACGCCGAGGATCGACTCACACCAAGGTGGCACGTGGCACAGCCCTGTGGGAAAGCCTCGTGGGAAAGCCTCGAGGGACAGCCTGGAGGGAAAGCCACAGATCCCTTGATCCACGTGACAGGAAGCGTGACACTACTGCTTCAGCTCGGGAGGAAAGCGCACGTGCATGCCCCCACTCGAGACGAGGCATGACTCCCCTGGGGAGACTCAGAAGCACCCCAAGATCCATGGCAACTCTGGAGAGGAATCCTCAGGTGCCGTCCCCGACTCCACACAAGGTCTTAGGCCCCGGCATGGACGGGAGAGGAATCCCGAGAGGGCCCCTAGCAACTCGCATGGGGACTGGCCTCTCCTGAGTCCACCAGAGCGGGTCCCTGAGGTCCCCGTCGTAACTCGAGAAGACCTGCTGCAACTCGAGAAAATCCAGGAGGTTCTCCCCTCCAGGCGAGATGAGGCCCATTTCCGCTGAGGCGTCTCGAGGCTGATCACACCTCACCTCTGGAACTTCGAAAGGGTCCTTCACACCATTGGTGCAAATCAAGAAGTTCCCCGACCTACCCGTCTCGACTCGAGAGGAAACACGAGGGTCCCGCCCACTTCCGGAGGAGCCCCGTTTCCGCCTCGTAGCTCGAGATGAGGGATCCTTTCCCTGCTTCGTCGGGAAAGAGTTCCCGGCGTTCCCGTCGCATCTCAAGAGGAGGCCCTCTCAACAGGAACGGCGAGAGGAACTCCAGGGTCGTGCCACCATTCCAAGAGTCCCCCAGATGTCTCAGTCCATTCCAGAGGAACCTCTTTTCCCTTCACCGGCTCGTCCTTCACGCCGAGGATCGACGCACACCAAGGTGGCACGTGGCACAGCCCTGTGGGAAAGCCTCGTGGGAAAGCCTCGAGCGAAAGCCTTGAGGGAAAGCCACAGATCCCTTGATCCACGTGACAGCAAGCGTGACACTACTGCTGCAGCTCGGGAGGAAAGCGCACGTGCATGCCCCCACTCGAGACGAGGCCTGACTCCCCTGGGGAGTCTCAGAAGCAACCCAAGATCCATGGCAACACTGGAGAGGAATCCTCAGGTTCCGGCCCCGACTCCACACAAGGTCTTAGGCCCCGGCATGGACGGGAGAGGAATCCCGAGATGGCCCCTAGTAACTCACATGGGGACTGGCCTTTCCTGAGGCCACCAAAGCGGGACCCTGCGGTCCCCGTCGTAACTCGAGAAGACCTGCCGCAACTCGAGAAAATCCAGGAGGTTCTCCCCTCCAGGCGAGATGAGGCCCATTTCCGCTGAGGCGTCTCGAGGATGATCACACCTCACCTCTGGAACTTCAAAAGGGTCCTTCACACCCTTGGTGCAAATCAAGAAGTTCCCCGACATACCCATCTCCACTCGAGAGCAAACACGAGGGTCCCGCCCACATCCAGAGGAGCCCCGTTTCCGCCTCGTAGCTCGAGATGAGGGATCCTTTCCCTGCTTCGTCGGGAAAGAGTTCCCGGCGTTCCCGTCGCATCTCAAGAGGAGGCCCTCTCAACAGGAACCGCGAGAGGAACATCAGGGTCGTGCCACCATTCCAAGAGTCCCCCAGATGTCTCAGTCCATTCCAGAGGAACCTCTTTCCCCTTCACCGGCTCGTCTTTCACGCCGAGGTCGACTCACACCAAGGTGGCACGTGGCACAACCCTGTCGGAAAGCTTCGTGGGAAATCCTCGAGCGAAAGCCTCGAGGGAAAGCCACAGATTCCTTGATCCACGTGACAGGAAGCGTGATACTACAGCTTCAGCTCGGGAGGAAAGCGCACGTGCATGCCCCCACACGAGACGAGGCCTGACTCCCCTGGGGAGACTCAGAAGCACTCCAAGATCCATGGCAACACTGGAGAGGAATGCTCAGGTTCCGGCCCCGACTCCACACAAGGACTGAGGCCCCAGCATGGACGGGAGAGGAATCCCTAGAGGGCCCCTAGCAACTCGCATGGGGACTGGCCTTTCCTGAGGCCACCAGAGCGGGTCCCTGAGGTCCCCGTCGTAACTCGAGAAGACCTGCCGCAACTCGAGAAAATCCAGGAGGTTCTCCCCTCCAGGCGAGATGAGGCCCATTTCCGCTGAGGCGTCTCGAGGCTGATCACACCTCACCTCTGGAACTTCGAAAGGGTCCTTCACACCCTTGGTGCAAATCAAGAAGTTCCCCGACATACCCGTCTCCACTCGAGAGGAATCACGAGGGTCCCGCCCACATCCAGAGGTGCCCCGTTTCCGCCTCATAGCTCGAGATGAGGGATACTTTCCCTGCTTCGTCGGGAAAGAGTTCCCAGCATTCCCGTCGCAACTCAAGAGGAGGCCCTCTCAAGAGGATCGACGAGAGGAACTCCAGGGTCGTGCCACCATTCCAAGAGTCCCCCAGATGTCTCAGTCCTTTCCAGAGGAACCTCTTTTCCCTTCACCGGCTCGTCTTTCACGCCGAAGATCGACTCACACCAAGGTGGCACGTGGCACAGCCCTGTGGGAAAGCCTCGTGGGAAAGCCTCGAGGGACAGCCTCGAGGGAAAGCCACAGATCCCTTGATCCACGTGATAGGAAGCGTGACACTACTGGTGCACCTCGGGAGGAAAGCGCACGTGCATGACCCCACTCGAGACGAGGCCTGACTCCCCTGGGGAGACTCAGAAGCACCCCAAGATCCATGGCAACACTGGAGAGGAATCCTCAGGTTCCGGCCCCGACTCCACACAAGGTCTTAGGCCCCGGCATGGACGGGAGAGGAATCCCGAGATGGCTCCTAGCAACTCGCATGGGGACTGGCCTCTCCTGAGGCCACCAGAGCGGGTCCCTGAGGTCCCCGTCGTAACTCGAGAAGACCTGCCGCAACTCGAGAAACTCCAGGAGGTTCTCCCCTCCAGGCGAGATGAGGCCCATTTCCGCTGAGGCGTCTTGAGGCTGATCACACCTCACCTCTGGAACTTAGAAAGGGTCCTTCACACCCTTGGTGCAAATCAAGAAGTTCCGCGACATACCCGTCTCCACTCGAGAGGAAACGCGAGGGTCCCGCCCACATCCAGAGGAGCCCCGTTTCCGCCTCGTAGCTCGAGATGAGGGATCCTTTCCCTGCTTCGTCGGGAAAGAGTTCCCGGCGTTCCCGTTGCATCTCAAGAGGAGGCCCTCTCAACAGGAACAGCGAGAGGAACTCCAGGGTCGTGCCACCATTCCAAGAGTCCCCCAGATGTCTCAGTCCATTCCAGAGGAACCTCTTTTCCCTTCACCGGCTCGTCTTTCACGCCGAGGATCGACTCACACCAAGGTGGCACGTGGCACAGCCCTGTGGGAAAGCCTCGTGGGAAAGCCTCGAGCGAAAGCCTTGAGGGAAAGCCACAGATCCCTTGATCCACGTGACAGCAAGCGTGACACTACTGCTGCAGCTCGGGAGGAAAGCGCACGTGCATGCCCCCACTCGAGACGAGGCCTGACTCCCCTGGGGAGTCTCAGAAGCACCCCAAGATCCATGGCAACACTGGAGAGGAATCCTCAGGTTCCGGCCCCGACTCCACACAAGGTCTTAGGCCCCGGCATGGACGGGAGAGGAATCCCGAGATGGCCCCTAGTAACTCACATGGGGACTGGCCTTTCCTGAGGCCACCAAAGCGGGACCCTCCGGTCCCCGTCGTAACTCGAGAAGACCTGCCGCAACTCGAGAAAATCCAGGAGGTTCTCCCCTCCAGGCGAGATGAGGCCCATTTCCGCTGAGGCGTCTCGAGGCTGATCACACCTCACTTCTGGAACTTCAAAAGGGTCCTTCACACCCTTGGTGCAAATCAAGAAGTTCCCCGACATACCCGTCTCCACTCGAGAGGAAACACGAGGGTCCCGCCCACATCCAGAGGAGCCCCGTTTCCGCCTCGTAGCTCGAGATGAGGTATCCTTTCCCTGCTTCGTCGGGAAAGAGTTCCCGGCGTTCCCGTCGCATCTCAAGAGGAGGCCCTCTCAACAGGAACGGCGAGAGGAACTCCAGGGTCGTGCCACCATTCCAGGAGACCCCAGATGTATCAGTCCATTCCAGAGGAACCTCTTTTCCCTTCACCGCCTCGTCTTTCACTCCGAGGATCGACTCACACCAAGGTGGCACGTGGCACAGCCCTGTGGGAAAGCCTCGTTGGAAAACCTCGAGCGAAAGCCTCGAGAGAAAGCCACAGATCCCTTGATCCACTTGACAGGTAGCGTGACAATACTGCTGCAGCTCGGGAGGAAAGCACACGTGCATGCCCCCACTCGAGACGAGGCCTGACTCCCCTGGGGAGACTCAGAAGCACCCCAAGATCCATGGCAACACTGGAGAGGAATCCTCAGGTTCCGGCCCCAACTCCACACAAGGTCTTAGGCCCCGGCATGGACGGGAGAGGAATCCCGAGATGGCCCCTAGCAACTCGCATGGGGACTGGCCTCTCCTGAGGCCACCAGAGCGGGTCCCTGAGGTCCCCGTCGTAACTCGAGAAGACCTGCCGCAACTCGAGAAAATCCAGGAGGTTCTCCCCTCCAGGCGAGATGAGGCCCATTTCCACTGAGGCGTCTCGAGGCTGATCACACCTCACCTCTGGAACTTCGAAAGGGTCCTTCACACCCTTGGTGCAAATCAAGAAGTTCCCCGACATACCCGTCTCCACTCGAGAGGAAACACGAGGATCCCGCCCACATCCAGAGGAGACCCGTTTCCGCCTCGTAGCTCGAGATGAGGTATCCTTTCCCTGCTTCGTCGGGAAAGAGTTTCCGGCGTTCCCGTCGCATCTCAAGAGGAGGCCCTCTCAACAGGAATGGCGAGAGGAACTCCAGGGTCGTGCCACCATTCCAAGAGTCCCCCAGATGTCTCAGTCCATTCCAGAGGAAAATCTTTTCCCTTCACCGCCTCGTCTTTCACTCCGAGGATCGACTCACACGAAGGTGGTACTGGCACAGCCCTGTGGGAAAGCCTCGTGGGAAAGCCTCGAGCCAAAGCCTCGAGGGAAAACCACAGATTCCTTGATCCACGTGACAGGAAGCGTGATACTACAGCTTCAGCTCGGGAGGAAAGCGCACGTGCATGCCCCCACACGAGACGAGGCCTGACTCGCCTGGGGAGACTCAGAAGCACTCCAAGATCCATGGCAACACTGGAGAGGAATGCTCAGGTTCCGGCCCCGACTCCACACAAGGACTGAGGCCCCAGCATGGACGGGAGAGGAATCCCTAGAGGGCCCCTAGCAACTCGCATGGGGACTGGCCTTTCCTGAGGCCACCAGAGCGGGTCCCTGAGGTCCCCGTCGTAACTCGACAAGACCTGCCGCAACTCGAGAAAATCCAGGAGGTTCTCCCCTCCAGGCGAGATGAGGCCCATTTCCGCTGAGGCGTCTCGAGGCTGATCACACCTCACCTCTGGAACTTCGAAAGGGTCCTTCACACCCTTGGTGCAAATCAAGAAGTTCCCCGACATACCCGTCTCCACTCGAGAGGAATCACGAGGGTCCCGCCCACATCCAGAGGAGCCCCGTTTCCGCCTCATAGCTCGAGATGAGGGATCCTTTCCCTGCTTCGTCGGGAAAGAGTTCCCGGCGTTCCCGTCGCATCTCAAGAGGAGGCCCTCTCAAGAGGATAGACGAGAGGAACTCCAGGGTCGTGCCACCATTCCAAGAGTCCCCCAGATATCACAGTCCATTCCAGAGGAACCTCTTTTCCCTTCACCGGCTCGTCATTCACGCCGAGGATTGACTCACACCAAGGTGGCACGTGGCACAGCCCTGTGGGAAAGCCTCGTGGGAAAGCCTCGAGGGACAGCCTCGAGGGAAAGCCACAGATCCCTTGATCCACGTGATAGGAAGCGTGACACTACTCTTGCAGCACGGGAGGAAATCGCAAGTGCATGCCCCCACTCGAGACGAGGCCTGACTCCCCTGGGGAGACTCAGAAGCACCCCAAGATCCATGGCAACACTGGAGAGGAATCCTCAGGTTCCGGCCCCGACTCCACACAAGGACTGAGGCTCCGGCATCGACGGGAGAGGAATCCCGAGAGGTCCCCTAGCAAATCGCATGGGGACTGGCCTTTCCTGAGGCCACCAGAGTGGGTCCCTGAGGTCCCCGTCGTAACTCGAGAAGACCTGCCGCAACTCGAGAAAATCCAGGAGGTTCTCCCCTCCAGGCGAGATGAGGCCCATTTCCGCTGAGGCGTCTCGAGGCTGATCACACCTCACCTCTGGAACTTCGAAAGGGTCCTTCACACCCTTGGAGCAAATCAAGAAGTTCCCCGACATACCCGTCTCCATTCGAGAGGAAACACGAGGGTCCCGCCCACATCCAGAGGAGACCCGTTTCCGCCTCGTAGCTCGAGATGAGGGATCCTTTCCCTGCTTCGTCGGGAAAGAGTCGCCGGCGTTCCCGTCGCATCTCAAGAGGAGGCCCTCTCAACAGGAACGGCGAGAGGAACTCCAGGTTCGTGCCACCATTCCAAGAGTCCACCAGATGTCTCAGTCCATTCCAGAGGAACCTCTTTTCCCTTCACCGTCTCGTCTTTCACGCCGAGGATCGACTCACACCAAGGTGGCACGTGGCACAGCCCTGTGGGAAAGGCTCGTGGGAAAGCCTCGAGGAACAGCCTCGAGGGAAAGCCACAGATTCCTTGATCCACGTGACAGGAAGAGTGACACTACTGCTGCAGCTCGGGAGGAAAGCGCACGTGCATGCCCCCACTCGAGACGAGGCCTGACTCCCCTGGGGAGACTCAGAAGCACCCCAAGATCCATGGCAACACTGGAGAGGAATACTCAGGTTCCGGCCGCGACTCCACACAAGGACTGAGGCCCCGGCATGGACGGGAGAGGAATCCCGAGAGGGCCCCTAGCAACTCGCTTGGGGACTTGTCTTTCCTCAGGCCACCAGAGCGGGTCCCTGAGGTCCCCGTCGTAACTCGAGAAGACCTGCCGCAACTCGAGAAAATCCAGGAGGTTCTCCCCTCCAGGCGAGATGAGGCCCATTTCCTCTGAGGCGTCTGGAGGCTGATCACACCTCACCTCTGGAACTTCGAAAGAGTCCTTCACACCCTTGGTGCAAATCAAGAAGTTCCCCAACATACCCCTCTCCACTCGAGAGGAAACACGAGGGTCCCGCCCACATCCAGAGGAGCCCCGTTTCCGCCTCGTAGCTCCAGATGAGGGATCCTTTCCCTGCTTCGTCGGGAAAGATTTCCCGGCATTCCCGTCGCATCTCAAGAGGAGGCCCTCTCAACAGGAACCGCGAGAGGAACTCCAGGGTCGTGCCACCATTCCAAGAGTCCCCCAGATGTCTCAGTCCATTCCAGAGGAACCTCTTTCCCCTTCACCGGCTCGTCTTTCACGCCGAGGTCGACTCACACCAAGGTGGCACGTGGCACAGCCCTGTCGGAAAGCTTCGTGGGAAATCCTCGAGCGAAAGCCTCGAGGGAAAGCCACAGATTCCTTGATCCACGTGACAGGAAGTGTGATACTACAGCTTCAGCTCAGGAGGAAAGCGCACATGCATGCCCCCACTCGAGACGAGGCCTGACTCGCCTGGGGAGACTCAGAAGCACTCCAAGATCCATGGCAACACTGGAGAGGAATGCTCAGGTTCCGGCCCCGACTCCACACAAGGACTGAGTCCCCAGCATGGACGGGAGAGGAATCCCGAGATGGCCCCTAGCAACTCGCATGGGGACTGGCCTCTCCTGAGGCCACCAGAGCGGGTCCCTGAGGTCCCCGTTGTAACTCGAGAAGACCTGCCGCAATTCGAGAAAATCCAGGAGGTTCTCCCCTCCAGGCGAGATGAGGCCCATTTCGGCTGAGGCGTATCCAGCCTGATCACACCTCACCTCTGGAACTTCGAAAGGGTCCTTCACACCCTTGGTGCAAATCAAGAAGTTCCCCGACATACCCGTCTCTACTCGAGAGGAAACACGAGGGTCCCGCCCACATCCAGAGGAGCCCCGTTTCCGCCTCGTAGCTCGAGATGAGGGATCCTTTCCCTGCTTCGTCGGGAAAGAGTTCCCGGCGTTCCCGTCGCATCTCAAGAGGAGGCTCTCTCAAGAGGATCGACGAGAGGAACTCCAGGGTCGTGCCACCGTTCCAAGAGTCCCCCTGATGTCTCAGTCCATTCCAGAGGAACCTCTTTTCCCTTCACCGGCTCGTCTTTCACGCCGAGGATCGACTCACACCAAGGTGGCACGTGGCACAGCCCTGTGAGAAATCCTCGTGGGAAAGCCTCGAGGACAGCATCGAGGGAAAGCCACAGATCCCTTGATCCACGTGACAGGAAGTGTGACACTACTGCTGTCGCTCGCGAAGAAAGCGCACGTGCATGCCCCCATTCGAGACGAGGCCTGACTCCCCTGCGGAGACTCAGAAGCACCCCAAGATCCATGGCAACACTCGAGAGGAATCCTCAGGTTCCGGCCCCGACTCCACACAAGGACTGTGGCCCCGGCATGGACGGGAGAGGAATCCCGAGAGGTCCCCTAGCAACTCGCATGGGGACTGGCCTTTCCTGAGGCCACCAGAGCGGGTCCCTGAGGTCCCCGTCGTAACTCGAGAAGACCTGCCGCAACTCGAGAAAATCCAGGAGGTTCTCCCCTCCAGGCGAGATGAGGCCAATTTCCGCTGAGGCGTCTCGAGGCTGATCACACCTCACCTCTGGAACTTCGAAAGGGTCCTTCACACCCTTGGTGCAAATCAAGAAGTTCCCCGACATGCCCGTCTCCACTCGAGAGGAAACACGAGGGTCCCGCCCACACCCAGAGGAGCCCCGTTTCCGCCTCGTAGCTCGAGATGAGGGATCCTTTCCCTGCTTCGTCGCGAAAGAGTTCCCGGCGTTCCCGTCGCAACTCAAGAGGAGTCCCTCTCAAGAGGATCGACGAGAGGAACTCCAGGGTAGTGCCACCATTCCAAGAGTCCCCCAGATGTCTCAGTCCATTCCAGAGGAACCTATTTCCCCTTCACTGGCTCGTCTTTCACGCCGAGGTCGACTCACACCAAGGTGGCACGTGGCACAGCCCTGTCGGAAAGCTTCGTGGGAAATCCTCGAGCGAAAGCCTCGAGGGAAAGCCACAGATTCCTTGATCCACGTGACAGGAAGCGTGATACTACAGCTTCAGCTCGGGAGGAAAGCGCACATGCATGCCCCCACTCGAGACGAGGCCTGACTCGCCTGGGGAGACTCAGAAGCACTCCAAGATCCATGGCAACACTGGAGAGGAATGCTCAGGTTCCGGCCCCGACTCCACACAAGGACTGAGGCCCCCGCATGGACGGGAGAGGAATCCCTAGAGGGCCCCTAGCAACTCGCATGGGGACTGGCCTTTCCTGAGGCCACCAGAGCGGGTCCCTGAGGTCCCCGTCGTAACTCGAGAAGACCTGCCGCAACTCGAGAAAATCCAGGAGGTTCTCCCCTCCAGGCGAGATGAGGCCCATTTCCGCTGAGGCGTCTCTAGGCTGATCACACCTCACCTCTGGACCTTCAAAAGGGTCCTTCAAACCCTTAGTGCAAATCAAGAAGTTCCCCGACATACCCGTATCCACTCGAGAGGAAACACGAGGGTCCCGCCCACATCCAGAGGAGCCCCGTTTCCGCCTCGTAGCTCGAGATGAGGGAACCTTTACCTGCATCGTCGGGAAAGAGTTCCCGGCATTCCCGGCGCATCTCAAGAGGAGGCCCTCTCAACAGGAATGGCGAGAGGAACTCCAGGGTCGTGCCACCATTCCAAGAGTCCCCCAGATGTCTCAGTCCATTCCACAGGAACCTCTTTTCCCTTCACCGGCTCGTCTTTCATGCCGAGGATCGACTCACACCAAGGTGGCACGTGGCACAGCCCTGTGGGAAAGCCTCGTGGGAAAGCCTCGAGGGACAGCCTCTAGGGAAAGCCACAGATCCCTTCATCCACGTGATAGGAAGCGTGACAATACTCCTGCAGCTCGGGAGGAAAGTGCACGTGCATGCCCCCACTCGAGACGAGGCCTGACTCCCTTGCCGAGACTCAGAAGCACCCCAAAGTCCGTGGCAACACAGGAGAGGAATCCTCAGCTTCCGACCCCGAATCCACACAAGGTCTTAGGCCCCGGCATGGACGGGAGAGGAATCCCGAGATGGCCCCTAGCATCTCGCATGGGGACTGGCCTCTCCTGAGGCCACCAGAGCGGGTCCCTGAGGTCCCCGTCGTAACTCGAGAAGACCTGCCGCAACTCGAGAAAATCCAGGAGGTTCTCCCCTCCAGGCGAGATGAGGCCCATTTCCGCTGAGGCGTCTCGAGGCTGATCACACCTCACCTCTGGAACTTCGAAAGAGTCCTTCACACCCTTGGTGCAAATCAAGAAGTTCCCCAACATACCCCTCTCCATTCGAGAGGAAACACGAGGGTCCCGCCCACATCCAGAGGAGACCCGTTTCCGCTTCGTAGCTCGAGATGAGGGATCCTTTCCCTGCTTCGTCGGGAAAGAGTTCCCGGCGTTCCCGTCGCATCTCAAAAGGAGGCCCTCTCAACAGGAACGGCGAGAGGAACTCCAGGTTCGTGCCACCATTCCAAGAGTCCACCAGATGTCTCAGTCCATTCCAGAGGAACCTCTTTCCCCTTCACCGGCTCGTCTTTCACGCCGAGGATCGACTCACACCAAGGTGGCACGTGGCACAGCCCTGTGGGAAAGGCTCGTGGGAAAGCCTCGAGGAACAGCCTAGAGGGAAAGCCACAGATTCCTTGATCCACGTGACAGGAAGCGTGATACTACAGCTTCAGCTCGGGAGGAAAGCGCACATGCATGCCCCCACTCGAGACGAGGCCTGACTCGCCTGGGGAGACTCAGAAGCACTCCAAGATCCATGGCAACACTGGAGAGGAATGCTCAGCTTCCGGCCCCGACTCCACACAAGGACTGAGGCCCCAGCATGGACGGGAGAGGAATCCCTAGAGGGCCCCTAGCAACTCGCATGGGGACTGGCCTTTCCTGAGGCCACCAGAGCGGGTCCCTGAGGTCCCCGTCGTAACTCGAGAAGACCTGCCGCAACTCGAGAAAATCCAGGAGGTTCTCCCCTCCAGGCGAGATGAGGCCCATTTCCGCTGAGGCGTCTCGAGGCTGATCACACCTCACCTCTGGAACTTCGAAAGGGTCCTTCACACCCTTGGTGCAAATCAAGAAGTTCCCCGACATACCCGTCTCCACTCAAGAGGAAACGCGAGGGTCCCGCCCACATCCAGAGGAGCCCCGTTTCCGCCTCATAGCTCGAGATGAGGGATCCTTTCCCTGCTTCGTCGGGAAAGAGATCCCGGCGTTCCCGTCGCATCTCAAGAGGAGGCCCTCTCAACAGGAACGGCGAGAGGAACTCCAGGTTCGTGCCACCAATCCAAGAGTTCCCCAGATGTCTCAGTCCATTCCAGAGGAACCTCTTTTCCCTTCAGCGGCTCGTCTTTCACGCCGAGGATCGACTCACACCAAGGTGGCACGTGGCACAGCCCTGTGGGAAAGCCTCGTGGGAAAGCCTCGAGGGACAGCCTCGAGGGAAAGCCACAGATCCCTTGATCCACGTGATAGGAAGCGTGACACTACTCTTGCAGCATGGGAGGAAATCGCAAGTGCATGCCCCCACTCGAGACGAGGCCTGACTCCCCTGGGGAGACTCAGAAGCACCCCAAGATCCATCGCAACACTGTAGTGGAATCCTCAGGTTCCGGCCCCGACTCCACACAAGGACTGAGGCTCCGGCATCGACGGGAGAGGAATCCCGAGAGGTCCCCTAGCAACTCGCATGTGGACTGGCCTTTCCTGAGGCCACCAGAATGGGTCCCTGAGGTCCCCGTCGTAACACGAGAAGACCTGCCTCAACTCGAGAAAATCCAGGAGGTTCTCCCCTCCAGGCGAGATGAGGCCCATTTCCGCTGAGGCGTCTCGAGGCTGATCACACCTCACCTCTGGAACTTCGAAAGGGTCCTTCACACCCTTGGTGCAAATCAAGAAGTTCCCCGACATACCCGTCTCCATTCGAGAGGAAACACGAGGGTCCCGCCCACATCCAGAGGAGCCCCGTTTCCGCCTCGTAGCTCGAGATGAGGGATCCTTTCCCTGCTTCGTCGGGAAAGAGTCGCCGGCGTTCCCGTCGCATCTCAAGAGGAAGCCCTCTCAACAGGAACGGCGAGAGGAACTCCAGGGTCGTGCCACCATTCCAAGAGTCCCCCAGATGTCTCAGTCCATTCCAGAGGAACCTCATTTCCCTTCACCGGCTCGTCTTTCACACCGAGGATCGACTCACACCAAGGTTGCACGTGGCACAGCCCTTTGGGAAAGCCTCGTGGGAAAGCCTCGAGGGACAGCCTCGAGGGAAAGCCACAGATCCCTTGATCCACGTGATAGGAAGCGTGACACTACTCCTGCAGCTCGGGAGGAAAGCGCACGGGCATGCCCCCACTCGGGACGAGGCCTGACTCCCCTGGGGAGACTCAGAAGCACCCCAATATCCATGCCAACACTGGAGAGGAATCCTCAGGTTCCGGCCCCGACTCCAGACAAGGTCTTAGGGCCCGGCATGGACGGGAGAGGAATCCCGAGATGGCCCCTAGCAACTCGCATGGGGACTGGCCTCTCCTGAGGCCACCAGAGCGGGTCACTGTGGTCCCCATCGTAACTCGAGAAGACCTGCCGCAACTCGAGAAAATCCAGGAGGTTCTCCCCTCCAGGCGAGATGAGGCCCATTTCCGCTGAGGGGTCTCGAGGCTGATCACACCTCACCTCTGGAACTTCGTAAGGGTCCTTCACATCCTTGGTGCAAATCATGAAGTTCCCCGACATACCCGTCTTCACTCGAGAGGAAACACGAGGGTCCCGCCCACATCCAGAGGAGCCCCGTTTCCGCCTTGTAGCTCGAGATGAGGGATCCTTTCCCTGCTTCGTCGGGAAAGAATTCCCGGCCTTCCTGTCGCATTTCAAGAGGAGGCCCTCTCAACAGGATCGACGAGAGGAACTCCAGGGTCGTGCCACCATTCCAAGAGACCCCCAGATATTTCAGTCCATTCGAGAGGAACCTCTTTTCCCTTCACCGGCTCGTCTTTCACGCCGAGGATCGACTCACACCAAGGTGGCACGTGGCACAGCCCTGTGGGAAAGCTTCGTGAGAAAGCCTCGAGGGAAAGCCGCAAATCCCTTGATCCACGTGACAGGAGGCGTGACACTACTGCTGCAGCTCGGGAGGAAAGCGCACGTGCATGCCCCCACTCGAGACGAGGCCTGACTCCCCTGGGGAGACTCAGAAGCACCCCAAGATCCATGGCAACACTGGAGAGGAATCCTCAAGTTCCGACCCCGACTCCACACAAGGTCTTAGGCCCCGGCATGGACGGGAGAGGAATCCCGAGATGGCCCCTAGCAACTCGCACGGGGACTGGCCTTTCCTGAGGCCAACAGAGCGGGTCCCTGAGGTCCCCGTCGTAACTCGAGAAGACCCGTCACAACTCGAGAAAATCCAGGAGGTTCTCCCCTACAGGCGAGATGAGGCCCATTTCCGCTGAGGCGTCTCCAGGCTGATCACACCTCACCTCTGGAACTTCGAAAGGTTCTTTCACACCCTTGGTGCAAATCAAGAATTTCCCCGACATACCCGTCTGCACTCGAGAGGAAACACGTGGTTCCCGCCCACATCCAGAGGAGCCCCGTTTCCGCCTCATAGCTCGAGATGAGTGCTCCTTTCCCTGCTTCGTCGGGAACGAGTTCCCGGCCTTCCGGTCGCATCTCAAGAGGAAGCCCTCTCAACAGGAACGGCGAGAGGAACTCCAGGGTCGTGCCACCATTCCAAGAGTCCCCCAGATATCTCAGTCCATTCGAGAGGAACCTCTTTTCTCTTCACTGGCTCGTCTTTCACGCCGAGGGTCGACTCACACCAAGGTGGCACGTGGCACAGCCCTGTGGGAAAGCCTCGTGGGAAAGCCTCGAGGGACAGCCTCGAGGGAAAACACAGATCCCTTGATCCACGTGACAGGAAGCGTGACCCTACTGCTTCAGCTCGGGAGGAAAGCGAACGTGCATGCCCCCACTCGAGACGAGGCCTGACTCCCCTGGGGAGACTCAGAAGCACCCCAAGATCCATGGCAACACTGGAGAGGAATCCTCAGGTTCCGGCCCTGAGTCCACACAAGGACTGAGGCCCCGGCATGGACGGGAGAGGAATCCCGAGAGGTCCCATAGCAACTCGCATGGGGACTGGCCTCTCCTGAGGCCACAAGAGCGGGTCCCTGAGGTCCCCTTCGTAACTCGAGAAGACCTGCCGCAACTCGAGAAAATCCAGGAGGTTCTCCCCTCTAGGCGAGAAGAGGCCCATTTCCGCTGAGGCGTCTCGAGGCTGATCACACCTCACCTCTGGAACTTCGAAAGGGTCCTTCACACCCTTGGTGCAAATCAAGAAGTTCCCCGACATATCCGTCTCCACTCGAGAGGAAACAGGATGGTCCCGCCCACATCCAGAGGAGCCCCGTTTCCGTCTCGTAGCTCGAGATGAGGGATCCTTTCCCTGCCTCGTCGGAAAAGAGTTCCCGGCGTTCCAGTCGTATCTCAAGAGGAGGCCCTCTCCACAGGAACGGCGAGAGGAACTCCAGGGTCGTGCCACCATTCCAGGAGTCCCCCAGATGTCTCAGTCCATTCCAGAGGAACCTCTTTTCCCTTCACCGGCTCCTCTTTCACGCCGAGGATCGACTCACACCAAGGTGGCACGTGGCAGAGCCCTGTGGGAAAGCTTCGTGGGAAAGCCTCGAGGGAAAGCCGCAGATCCCTTGATCCACGTGACAGGAGGTGTGACACTACTGCTGCAGCTCGGGAGGAAAGCGCACGTGCATGCCCCCACTCGAGACGAGGCCTAACTCCCCTGGGGAGACTCAGAAGCACCCCAAAATCAATGGCAACACTGGAGAGGAATCCTCAGGTTCCGGCCCCGACTCCACACAAGGTCTTAGGACCCGGCATGGACGGGAGAGGAATCCCGAGATGGCCCCTAGGAACTCGCATGGCGACTGGCCTTTCCTTAGGCCACCAGAGCGGGTCCCTGAGGTCCCCTTCGTAAATCGAAAAGACCTGCCGCAACTCGAGAAAATCCAGGAGGTTCTCCCCTCCAGGCGAGATGAGGCCCATTTCCGCTGAGGCGTCTCCAGGCTGATCACACCTCACCTCTGGAACTTCGAAAGGGTCCTTCACTCCCTTGGTGCAAATCAAGAAGTTCCCCGACATACCCGTCTCCACTCGAGAGGAAACACGAGGGTCCGGCCCACATCCAGAGGAGCCCCGTTTCCGCCTCGTAGCTCGAGATGAGGGATCCTTTCCCTGCTTCCTCTGGAAAGAGTTCCCGGCCTTCCCGTCGCATCTCAAGAGGAGGCCCTCTCAACAGGAACGGAGAGAGGAACTCCAGGGTCGTGCCACCATTCCAAGAGTCCCCCAGATGTCTCAGTCCATTCCAGAGGAACCTCTTTTCCCTTCACCGGCTCGTCTTTCACGCCGAGGATCGACTCACACCAAGGTGGCACGTGGCACAGCCCTGTGGGAAAGCCTCGTGGGAAAGCCTCGAGGGACAGCCTCGAGGGAAAGCCACAGATCCCTTGATCCACGTGATAGGAAGCGTGACACTACTCTTGCAGCACGGGAGGAAATCGCAAGTGCATGCCCCCACTCGAGACGAGGCTTGACTCCCCTGGGGAGACTCAGAAGCACCCCAAGATCCATCGCAACACTGTAGTGGAATCCTCAGGTTCCGGCCCCGACTCCACACAAGGACTGAGGCTCCGGCATCGACGGGAGAGGAATCCCGAGAGGTCCCCTAGCAACTCGCATGTGGACTTGCCTTTCCTGAGGCCACCAGAGTGGGTCCCTGAGGTCCCCGTCGTAACACGAGAAGACCTGCCTCAACTCGAGAAAATCCAGGAGGTTCTCCCCTCCAGGCGAGATGAGGCCCATTTCCGCTGAGGCGTCTCGAGGCTGATCACACCTCACCTCTGGAACTTCGAAAGGGTCCTTCACACCCTTGGTGCAAATCAAGAAGTTCCCCGACATACCCGTCTCCATTCGAGAGGAAACACGAGGGTCCCGCCCACATCCAGAGGAGCCCCGTTTCCGCCTCGTAGCTCGAGATGAGGGATCCTTTCCCTGCTTCGTCGGGAAAGAGTCGCCGGCGTTCCCGTCGCATCTCAAGAGGAGGCCCTCTCAACAGGAACGGCGAGAGGAACTCCAGGTTCTTGCCACCATTCCAAGAGTCCCCCAGATGTCTCAGTCCATTCCAGAGGAACCTCTTTTCCCTTCACCGGCTCGTCTTTCACGCCGAGGATCGACTCACACCAAGGTGGCACGTGGCACAGCCCTGTGGGAAAGGCTCGTGGGAAAGCCTCGAGGAACAGCCTCGAGGGAAAGCCACAGATTCCTTGATCCACGTGACAGGAAGAGTGACACTACTGCTGCAGCTCGGGAGGAAAGCGCACGTGCATGCCCCCACTCGAGACGAGGCCTGACTCCCCTGGGGAGACTCAGAAGCACCCCAAGATCCATGGCAACACTGGAGAGGAATCCTCAGGTTCCGGCCGCGACTCCACACAAGGACTGAGGCCCCGGCATGGACGGGAGAGGAATCCCGAGAGGGCCCCTAGCAACTCGCATGGGGACTGGCGTTTCCTGAGGCAACCAGAGCGGGTCCCTGAGGTCCCCGTCGTAACTCGAGAAGACCTGCCGCAACTCGAGAAAATCCAGGAGGTTCTCCCCTCCAGGCGAGATGAGGCCCATTTCCGCTGAGGCGTCTCTAGGCTGATCACACCTCACCTCTGGACCTTCAAAATGGTCCTTCACACCCTTGGTGCAAATCAAGAAGTTCCCCGACATACCCGTCTCCACTCGAGAGGAAACACGAGGGTCCCGCCCACATCCAGAGGAGCCCCGTTTCCGCCTCGTAGCTCGAGATGAGGGATCCTTTCCCTGCTTCGTCGGGAAAGAGTTCCCGGCATTCCCGGCGCATCTCAAGAGGAGGCCGTCTCAACAGGAACGGCGAGAGGAACTCCAGGGTCGTGCCACCATTCCAAGAGTCCCCCAGATGTCTCAGTCCATTCCAGAGGAACCTCTTTTCCCTTCACCGTCTCGTCTTTCACGCCGAGGATCGACTCACACCAAGGTGGCACGTGGCACAGCCCTGTGGGAAAGCCTCGTGGGAAAGTCTCGTGGGACAGCCTCGAGTGAAACCACAGATCCCTTGATCCACGTGACAGGAAGCGTGATACTACTGCTTCAGCTCGGGAGGAAAGCGAACGTGCATGCCCCCACTCGAGACGAGGCCTGACTCCCCAGGAGAGACTCAGAAGCACCCCAAGATCCATGGCAACACTGGAGAGGAATCCTCAGGTTCCGGCCCTGACTCCACACAAGGACTGAGGCCCCGGCATGGACGGGAGAGGAATCCCGAGAGGTCCCATAGCAACTCGCATGGGGACTGGCCTCTCCTGAGGCCACCAGAGCGGGTCCCTGAGGTCGCCGTCGTAACTCAAGAAGTCCTGCCGCAACTCGAGAAAATCGAGGAAGTTCTCCCCTCCAGGCGAGATGAGGCCCATTTCCGCTGAGGCGTCTCGAGGCTGATCACACCTCACCTCTGGAACTTCGAAAGGGTCCTTCACACCCTTGGTGCAAATCAAGAAGTTCCCCGACATACCCGTCTCCATTCGAGAGGAAACAGGAGGGTCCCGCCCACATCCAGAGGAGCCCGTTTCCGCCTCGTAGCTCGAGATGAGAGATCCTTTCCCTGCTTCGTCGGGAAAGAGTTCCTGGCGTTCCAGTCGCATCTCAAGAGGAGGCCCTCTCAACAGGAATGGCGAGAGGAACTCCAGGGTCGTGCCACCATTCCAAGAGTCCCCCAGATGTCTGAGTCCATTCCAGAGGAACCTCTTTTCCCTTCACCGGCTCGTCTTTCACGCCGAGGATCGACTCACACCAAGGTGGCACGTGGCACAGCCCTGTGGGAAAGCTTCGTGGGAAAGCCTCGAGGGAAAGCCGCAAATCCCTTGATCCACGTGACAGGAGGCGTGACACTACTGCTGCAGCTTGGGAGGAAAGCGCACGTGCATGCCCCCACTCGAGACGAGGCCTGACTCCCCTGGGGAGACTCAGAAGCACCCCAAGATCCATGGCAACACTGGAGAGGAATCCTCAAGTTCCAACCCCGACTCCACACAAGGTCTTAGGCCCCGGCATGGACGGGAGAGGAATTCCGAGATGGCCCCTAGCAACTCGCACGGGGACTGGCCTTTCCTGAGGCCACCAGAGCGGGTCCCTGAGTTCCCCGTCGTAACTCGAGAAGACCTGCCGCAACTCGAGAAAATCCAGGAGGTTCTCCCCTCCAGGCGAGATGAGGCCCATTTCCACTGAGGCGTCTCGAGGCTGATCACACCTCACCTCTGGAACTTCGAAAGGGTCCTTCACACCCTTGGTGCAAATCAAGAAGTTCCCCGACATACCCGTCTCCACTCGAGAGGAAACACGAGGGTCCCGCCCACATCCAGAGGAGCCCCGTTTCCGCCTCGTAGCTCGAGATGAGGGATCCTGTCCCTGCTTCGTCGGGAAAGAGTTCCCGGCGTTCCAGTCGCATCTCAAGAGGAGGCCCTCTCAACAGGAACGGCGAGAGGAACTCCAGGGTCGTGCCACCATTCTAAGAGTCCCCGAGATATTTCAGTCCATTCCAGAGGAACCTCTTTTCCCTTCACCAGCTCGTCTTTCACGCCGATGATCGACTCACACCAAGGTGGCACGTGGTACAGCCCTGTGGGAAAGCCTCGTGGGAAAGCCTGGAGCGAAAGCCTCGAGGGAAACCACAGATCGCTTTATCCACGTGACAGGAAGCGTGACACTACTGCTGCAGCTCGGGAGGAAAGCGCACGTGCATGCCCCCACTCGAGACGAGGCCTGACTCCCCTGGGGAGACTCAGAAGCACCCCAAGATCCATGGCAACACTGGAGAGGAATCCTCAGGTTCCGTCCCCGACTCCACACAAGGTCTTAGGCCCTGGCATGGACTGGAGAGGAATCCCGAGATGGCCCTTAGCAACTCGCATGGCGACGGGCCTTTCCTGAGGCCACCAGAGCGGGTCCCTGAGGTCCCCGTCGTAACTCGAAAAGACCTGCCGCAACTCGAGAAAATCCAGGAGGTTCACCCCTCCAGGCGAGATGAGGCCCATTTCCGCTGAGGAGTCTCCAGGCTGATCACACCTCACCTCTGGAACTTCGAAAGGGTCCTTCACACCCTTGGTGCAAATCCAGAAGTTCCCCGACATACCCGTCTCCACTCGAGAGGAAACACGGGGGTCCCGCCCACATCCAGAGGATCCCCGTTTCCGCCTCGTAGCTCGAGATGAGGGATCCTTTCCCAGCTTCGTCGGGAAAGAGTTCCCGGCGTTCCCGTCGCATCTCAAGAGGAGGCCCTCTCAACAGGAACGGCGAGAGGAACTCCAGGGTCGTGCCACCATTCCAAGAGTCCCCAAGATGTCTCAGTCCATTCCATAAGAACCTCTTTTCCCTTCACCGTCTCGTCTTTCACGCCGAGGATCGACTCACACCAAGGTGGCACGTGGCACAGCCCTGTGGGAAAGCCTCGTGGGAAAGCCTCGAGGGAAAGCCACAGATCCCTTGATCCACGTGACAGGATGCGTGACACTACTGCTGCAGCTCGGGAGGAAAGCGCACGTGCATGCCCCCACTCGAGACGAGGCCTGACTCCCCTGGGGAGACTCAGAAGCACCCCAAGATCCATGGCAACACTGGAGAGGAATCTTCAGGTTCCGGCCCCGACTCCACACAAGGTCTTAGGCCCCGGCATGGACGGGAGAGGAATCCCGAGATGGCCCCTCGCAACTCGCATGGGGACTGGCCTTTCCTGAGGCCACCAGAGCGGGTCCCTGAGGTCCCCGTCGTAACTCGAGAAGACCTGCCGCAACTCGAGAAAATCCAGGAGGTTCTCCCCTCCAGGCGAGATGAGGCCCATTTCCGCTGAGGCGTCTCCAGGCTGATCACACCTCACCTCTGGACCTTCAAAAGGGTCCTTCACACCCTTGGTGCAAATCAAGAAGTTCCCCGACATACCCGTCTCCACTCGAGAGGAATCACGAGGGTCCCGCCCACATCCAGAGGAGCCCCGTTTCCGCCTCATAGCTCGAGATGAGGGATCCTTTCCCTGCTTCGTCGGGAAAGAGTTCCCGGCGTTCCCGTCGCATCTCAAGAGGAGGCCCTCTCAACAGGAACGGCGAGAGGAACTCCAGGGTCGTGCCACCATTCCAAGAGTCCCCCAGATGTCTGAGTCCATTCCAGAGGAACCTCTTTTCCCTTCACCGGCTCGTCTTTCACGCCGAGGATCGACTCACACCAAGGTGGCACGTGGCACAGCCCTGTGGGAAAGCTTCGTGAGAAAGCCTCGAGGGAAAGCCGCAAATCCCTTGATCCACGTGACAGGAGGCGTGACACTACTGCTGCAGCTCGGGAGGAAAGCGCACGTGCATGCCCCCACTCGAGACGAGGCCTGACTCCCCTGGGGAGACTCAGAAGCACCCCAAGATCCATGGCAACACTGGAGAGGAATCCTCAAGTTCCGACCCCGACTCCACACAAGGTCTTAGGCCCCGGCATGGACGGGAGAGGAATCCCGAGATGGCCCCTAGCAACTCGCACGGGGACTGGCCTTTCCTGAGGCCAACAGAGCAGGTCCCTGAGGTCCCCGTCGTAACTCGAGAAGACCCGTCACAACTCGAGAAAATCCAGGAGGTTCTCCCCTACAGGCGAGATGAGGCCCATTTCCGCTGAGGCGTCTCCAGGCTGATCACACCTCACCTCTGGAACTTCGACAGGTTCTTTCACACCCTTGGTGCAAATCAAGAATTTCCCCGACATACCCGTCTCCACTCGAGAGGAAACACGTGGCTCCAGCCCACATCCAGAGGAGCCCCGTTTCCGCCTCATAGCTCGAGATGAGTGCTCCTTTCCCTGCTTCGTCGGGAACGAGTTCCCGGCCTTCCGGTCGCATCTCAAGAGGAGGCCCTCTCAACAGGAACGGCGAGAGGAACTCCAGGGTCGTGCCACCATTCCAAGAGTCCCCCAGATATCTCAGTCCATTCGAGAGGAACCTCTTTTCTCTTCACCGGCTCGTCTTTCACGCCGAGGGTCGACTCACACCAAGGTGGCACGTGGCACAGCCCTGTGGGAAAGCCTCGTGGGAAAGCCTCGAGGGACAGCCTCGAGGGAAAACACAGATCCCTTGATCCACGTGACAGGAGGCGTGACACTACTGCTGCAGCTCGGGAGGAAAGCGCACGTGCATGCCCCCACTCGAGACGAGGCCTGACTCCCCTGGGGAGACTCAGAAGCACCCCAAAATCAATGGCAACACTGGAGAGGAATCCTCAGGTTCCGGCCCCGACTCCACACAAGGTCTTAGGACCCGGCATGGACGGGAGAGGAATTCCGACGTGGCCCCTAGGAACTCGCATGGCGACTGGCCTTTCCTTAGGCCACCAGAGCGGGTCCCTGAGGTCCCCTTCGTAAATCGAGAAGACCTGCCGCAACTCGAGAAAATCCAGGAGGTTCTCCCCTCCAGGCGAGATGAGGCCCATTTCCGCTGAGGCGTCTCCAGGCTGATCACACCTCACCTCTGGAACTTCGAAAGGGTCCTTCACACCCTTGGTGCAAATCAAGAAGTTCCCCGACATACCCGTCTCCACTCGAGAGGAAACACGAGGGTCCCGCCCACATCCAGAGGAGCCCCGTTTCCGCCTCGTAGCTCGAGATGTGGGATCCTTTCCCTGCTTCCTCTGGAAAGAGTTCCCGGCCTTCCCGTCGCATCTCAAGAGGAGGCCCTCTCAACAGGAACGGAGAGAGGAACTCCAGGGTCGTGCCACCATTCCAAGAGTCCCCCAGATGTCTCAGTCCATTCCAGAGGAACCTCTTTTCCCTTCACCGGCTCGGCTTTCACGCCGAGGATCGACTCACACCAAGGTGGCACATGGCACAACCCTGTGGGAAAGCCTCGTAGGAAAGCCTCGAGGGACAGCCTCGAGGGAAAGCCACAGATTCCTTGATCCACGTGAAAGGAAGCGTGACACTACCGCTGCAGCTTGGGAGGAAAGCGCACTTGCATGCCCCCACTCGAAACGAGGCCTGACTCCACTGGGGAGACTCAGAAGCACCCCAAGATCCATGGCAACACTGGAGAGGAATCCTCAGGTTCCGGCCCCGACTCCACACAAGGTCTTAGGCCCCGGCATGGACGGGATAGGAATCCCGAGATGGCCCCTATGAACTCGCCTGGGGACTGGCCTTTCCTGAGGCCACCAGAGCGGGTCCCTGGGGTCCCCATCGTAACTCGAGAAGACCTGCCGCAACTCGAGAAAATCCAGGAGGTTCTCCCCTCCAGGCGAGATGAGGCCCATTTCCGCTGAGGCGTCTCGAGGCTGATCACACCTCACCTCTGGAACTTCAAAAGGGTCCTTCACACCCTTGGTGCAAATCAAGAAGTTCCCCGACATACCCGTCTCCACTCGAGAGGAAACACGAGGGTCCCGCCCACATCCAGAGGAGCCCCTATCCGCCTCGTAGCTCGAGATGAGGGATCCTTTCCCTGCTTCGTCGGGAAAGAGTTCCCGGCGTTCCCGTCGCATCTCAAGAGGAGGCCCTCTCAACAGGAACGGCGAGAGGAACTCCAGGGTCGTGCCACCATTCCAAGAGTCCCCCAGATGTCTCAGTCCATTCCAGAGGAATCTCTTTTCCCTTTACCGGCTCGTCTTTCACGCCGAGGATCGACTCACACCAAGGTGGCACGTGGCACAGTCCAGTGGGAAAGCGTCGTGGGAAAGCCTCGAGCGAAAGCCTCGAGGGAAAGCCACAGATCCCTTGATCCACATGACAGGAGCGTGACACTGCTGCTGCAGCTCGGGAGGAAACCGCACGTGCATGCCCCCACTCGAGACGAGGCCTGACTCCCCTGGGGAGACTCAGAAACACCCCAAGATCCATGGCAACACTGGAGAGGAATCCTCAGGTTCCGGCCCCGACTCCACACAAGGACTGAGGCCCCGGCATGGACGGGAGAGGAAACCCGAGAGGTCCCATAGCCACTCGCATGGGGACTGGCCTTTCCTGAGGCCACCAGAGCGGGTCCCTGAGGTCCCAGTCGTAACTCGAGAAGACCTGCTGCAACTCGAGAAAATCCATGAGGTTCTCCCCTCCATGCGAGATGAGGCCCATTTCCGCTGGGGCATCTCGAGGCTGATGACACCTCACCTCTGGAACTTCGAAAGGGTCCTTCACACCCTTGGTGCAAATCAAGAAGTTCCCCGACATACCCGTCTCCACTCGAGAGGAAACACGAGGGTCCCGCCCACATCCAGAGGAGCCCCGTTTCCGCCTCGTAGCTCGAGATGAGGGATCCTTTCCCTGCTTCGTCGGGAAAGAGTTCGTGGCGTTCCCGTCGCATCTCAAGAGGAGGCCCTCTCAACAGGAACGGCGAGAGGAACTCCAGGGTTGTTCCACCATTCCAAGAGTCCCCCAGATGTCTCAGTCCATTCCAGAGGATCCTCTTTTCCCTTCACCGGCTCGTCTTTCAGGCCGAGGATCGACTCACACTAAGGTGACAGGTGGCACAGCCCTGTGGGAAAGCTTCGTGGGAAAGCCTCGAGGGAAACCGCAGATCCCTTGATCCACGTGACAGGTGGCGAGCCACTACTGCTGCAGCTCGGGAGGAAAGCGCACGTGCATGCCCCCACTCGAGACGAGGCCTGACTCCCGTGGGGAGACTCAGAAGCACCCCAAGATCCATGGCAACACTGGCGAGGAATCCTCAGGTTCCGGCCCCGAATCCACACAAGGACTGAGGCCCCGGCATGGACGGGAGAGGAATCCCGAGAGGTCCCCTAGCAACTCGCCTGGGGACTGGCCTTTCCTGAGGCCACCAGAGCGGGTCCCTGAGGTCCCCGTCGTAACTCGAGAAGACCTGCCGCAACTCGAGAAAATCCAGGAGGTTCTCCCCTCCAGGCGAGATGAGGCCCATTTCCGCTGAGGCGTCTCGAGGCTGATCACACCTCACCTTTGGAACTTCGAAAGGGTCCTTCACACCCTTGGTGCAAATCAAGAAGTTCCCCGACATACCCGTCTCCACTCGAGAGGAAACACGAGGGTCCCGCCCACATCCAGAGGAGCCCCGTTTCCGCCTCGTAGCTCGAGATGAGGGATCCTATCCCTGCTTCGTCGGTAAAGAGTTCCCGGCGTTCCGGTCGCATGTCAAGAGGAGGACCTCTCAACAGGAATGGCGAGAGGAACTTCAGGGTCGTGCAACCATTCCAAGAGTCCCCCAGATGTCTCAGTCCATTAAAGAGGAACCACTTTTCCCTTCACCGGCTCATCTTTCACGCCGAGGATCGACTCACACCAAGGTGGCACGTGGCACAACCCTGTGAGAAAGGTTCGTAGGAAAGCCTGGAGGGACAGCCTCGAGGGAAAGCCACAGATCCCTTGATCCACGTGATAGGAAGCGTGACACTACTGCTGCAGCTCGGGAGGAAAGTGCCCGTGCATGCCCCCACTCGATACGAGGCCTGACTCCCCTGGGGAGACTCAGAAGCACCCCAAGATCCATGGCAACACTGGAGAGGAATCCTCAGGTTCCGGCCCCGACTCCACACAAGGTCTTAGGCCCCGGCATGGACGGGAGAGGAATCCCGAGATGGCCCCTAGCAACTCGCATGGGGACTGGCCTCTCCTGAGGCCACCAGAGCGGGTCCCTGACGTCCCCGTCGTAACTCAAGAAGACCTGCCGCAACTCGAGAAAATCCAGGAGGTTCTCCCCTCCGGGCGAGATGAGGCCCATTTCCGCTGAGGCATCTCGAGGCTGATCACACCTCACCTCTGGAACTTCGAAAGGGTCTTTCACACCCTTGGTGCAAATCAAGAAGTTCCCCGACATACCAGTCTCCACTCGAGAGGAAACACGAGGGTCCCGCCCACATCCAGAGGAGCCCCGTTTCCGCCTCGTAGCTCGAGATGAGGGATCCTTTCCCTGCTTCGTCGGGAAAGAGTTCCCGGCCTTCCCGTCGCATCTCAAGAGGAGGCCCTCTCATCAGGAACGGCGAGAGGAACTCCAGGGTCGTGCCACCATTCCAAGAGCCCCCAGATGTCTCAGTCCATTCCAGAGGAACCTCTTTTCCCTTCAACGGCTCCTCTTTCACGACGAGGATCGACTCACACCAAGGTGGCACGTGGCACAGCCCTGTGGAAAAGCCTCGTGGGAAAGACTCGAGGGAAACCCGCAGATCCCTTGATCCACGTGACAGGAAGCGTGACAGTACTGCTGCAGCTTGGGAGGAAAGCGCACGTGCATGCCCCCACTCAAGTCGAGGCCTGACTCCCCTGCGGAGACTCAGAAGCACCTCAAGTTCCATGGCAACACTGGAGAGGAATTTCGGCCCCGTCTCCACACAAGGACTGAGGCCCCGGCATGGACGGGAGAGGAATCCCGAGATGGCCCCTAGCAACTCGCATGGGGACTGGCCTCTCCTGAGGCCACCAGAGCGGGTCACTGTGGTCCCCATCGTAACTCGAGAAGACCTGCCGCAACTCGAGAAAATCCAGGAGGTTCTCCCCTCCAGGCGAGATGAGGCCCATTTCCGCTGAGGCGTCTCCAGGCTGATCACACCTCACCTCTGGAACTTCGAAAGGTTCTTTCACACCCTTGGTGCAAACTAAGAATTTCCCCAACATACCCGTCTGCACTCGAGAGGAAACACGTGGTTCCCGCCCACATCCAGAGGAGCCCCGTTTCCGCCTCATAGCTCGAGATGAGTGCTCCTTTCCCTGCTTCGTCGGGAACGAGTTCCCGGCCTTCCGGTCGCATCTCAAGAGGAGGCCCTCTCAACAGGAACGGCGAGAGGAACTCCAGGGTCGTGCCACCATTCCAAGAGTCCCCCAGATATCTCAGTCCATTCGAGAGGAACCTCTTTTCTCTTCACCGGCTCGTCTTTCACGCCGAGGGTCGACTCACACCAAGGTGGCACGTGGCACAGCCCTGTGGGAAAGCCTCGTGGGAAAGCCTCGAGGGAAAGCCTCGAGCGAAAGTCTCGAGGGAAAGCCACAGATCCCTTGATCCACATGACAGGAGCGTGACACTGCTGCTGCAGCTCGGGAGGAAAGCGCACGTGCATGCCCCCACTCGAGACGAGGCCTGACTCCCCTGGGGAGACTCAGAAGCACCCCAAGATCCATGGCAACACTGGAGAGGAATCCTCAGGTTCCGGCCCCGACTCCACACAAGGACTGAGGCCCCGGCATGGACGGGAGAGGAAACCCGAGAGGTCCCATAGCCACTCGCATGGGGACTGGCCTTTCCTGAGGCCACCAGAGCGGGTCCCTGAGGTCCCAGTCGTAACTCGAGAAGACCTGCTGCAACTCGAGAAAATCCATGAGGTTCTCCCCTCCAGGCGAGATGAGGCCCATTTCCGCTGAGGCATCTCGAGGCTGATGACACCTCACCTCTGGAACTTCGAAAGGGTCCTTCACACCCTTGGTGCAAATCAAGAAGTTCCCCGACATACCCGTCTCCACTCGAGAGGAAACACGAGGGTCCCGCCCACATCCAGAGGAGCCCCGTTTCCGCCTCGTAGCTCGAGATGAGGGATCCTTTCCCTGCTTCGTCGGGAAAGAGTTCGTGGCGTTCCCGTCGCATCTCAAGAGGAGGCCCTCTCAACAGGAACGGCGAGAGGAACTCCAGGGTCGTTCCACCATTCCAAGAGTCCCCCAGATGTCTCAGTCCATTCCAGAGGATCCTCTTTTCCCTTCACCGGCTCGTCTTTCAGGCCGAGGATCGATTCACACCAAGGTGACAGGTGGCACAGCCCTGTGGGAAAGCTTCGTGGGAAAGCCTCGAGGGAAACCGCAGATCCCTTGATCCACGTGACAGGAGGCGTGACACTACTGCTGCAGCTCGGGAGGAAAGCACACGTGCATGCCCCCACTCGAGACGATGCCTGACTTCCCTGGGGAGACTCAGAAGCACCCCAAGAATCATGGCAACACTGGAGAGGAATCCTCAGGTTCCGGCCCCGAATCCACACAAGGACTGAGGCCCCGGCATGGACGGGAGAGGAATCCCGAGAGGTCCCCTAGCAACTCGCCTGGGGACTTGCCTTTTCTGAGGCCACCAGAGCGGGTCCCTGAGGTCCCCGTCGTAACTCGAGAAGACCTGCCGCAACTCGAGAAAATCCAGGAGGTTCTCCACTCCAGGCGAGATGAGGCCCATTTCCGCTGAGGCGTCTCGAGGCTGATCACACCTCACCTCTGGAACTTCGAAAGGGTCCTTCACACCCTTGGTGCAAATCATGAAGTTCCCCCACATACCGTCTCCACTCGAGAGGAAACAGGAGGTTCCCGCCCACATCCAGTGGAGCCCCGTTTCCGCCTCGTAGCTCGAGATGAGGGATCCTTTCCCTGCTTCGTCGGGAATGACTTCCCGGCGTTCCAGTCGCATCTCAAGAGGAGGCCCTCTCAACAGGAACGGCGAGAGGAACTCCAGGTTCGTGCCACCATTCCAAGAGACCCCCAGATATTTTAGTCCATTCCAGAGGAACCTCTGTTCCCTTCACCGGCTCGTCTTTCACGCCGAGGATCGACTCACACCAAGGTGGCACGTGGCACAGCCCTGTGGGAAAGCCTCGAGGGAAAGCTGCCGATCCCTTGATCCACGTGACAGGTGGCGTGCCACTACTGCTGCAGCTCGGGAGGAAAGCGCACGTGCATGCCCCCACTCGAGACGAGGCCTGACTCCCGTGGGGAGACTCAGAAGCACCCCAAGATCCATGGCAACACTGGAGAGGAATCCTCAGGTTCCGGCCGCGACTCCACACAAGGACTGAGGCCCCGGCATGGACGGGAGAGGAATCCCGAGAGGTCCCCTAGCAACTCGCCTGGGGACTGGCCTTTCCTGAGGCCACCAGAGCGGGTCCCTGAGGTCCCCGTCGTAACTCGAGAAGACCTGCCGCAACTCGAGAAAATCCAGGAGGTTCTCCCCTCCAGGCGAGATGAGGCCCATTTTCGCTGAGGCGTCTCGAGGCTGATCACACCTCACCTTTGGAACTTCGAAAGGGTCCTTCACTCCCTTGGTGCAAATCAAGAAGTTCCCCGACATACCCGTCTCCACTCGAGAGGAAACACGAGGGTCCCGCCCACATCCAGAGGAGCCCCGTTTCCGCCTCGTAGCTCGAGATGAGGGATCCTATCCCTGCTTCGTCGGTAAAGAGTTCCCGGCGTTCCGGTCGCATGTCAAGAGGAGGACCTCTCAACAGGAATGGCGAGAGGAACTTCAGGGTCGTGCAACCATTCCAAGAGTCCCCCAGATGTCTCAGTCCATTAAAGAGGAACCACTTTTCCCTTCACCGGCTCGTCTTTCACGCCGAGGATCGACTCACACCAAGGTGGCACGTGGCACAACCCTGTGGGAAAGGTTCGTAGGAAAGCCTGGAGGGACAGCCTCGAGGGAAAGCCACAGATCCCTTGATCCACGTGACAGGAAGCGTGACACTAACGCTGCAGCTCGGGAGGAAAGCGCACTTGCATGTCCCCGCACGGAACGAGGCCTGACTCCACTGGGGAGACTCAGAAGCACCCCAAGATCCATGGCAACACTGGAGAGGAATCCTCAGGTTCCGGCCGCGACTCCACACAAGGACTGAGGCCCCGGCATGGACGGGAGAGGAATCCCGAGAGGTCCCATAGCAACTCGCATGGGGACTGGCCTCTCCTGAGGCCACCAGAGCGGGTCCCTGAGGTCGCCGTCGTAACTCAAGAAGTCCTGCCGCAACTCGAGAAAATCCAGGAGGTTCTCCCCTCCAGGCGAGATGAGGCCCATTTCCGCTGAGGCGTCTCGAGGCTGATCACACCTCACCTCTGGAACTTCGAAAGGGTCCTTCACACCCTTGGTGCAAATCAAGAAGTTCCCCGACATACCCGTCTCCACTCGAGAGGAAACACGAGGGTCCCGCCCACATCCAGAGGAGCCCGTTTCCGCCTCGTAGCTCGAGATGAAAGATCCTTTCCCTGCTTCGTCGGGAAAGAGTTCCCGGCGTTCCAGTCGCATCTCAAGAGGAGGCCCTCTCAACAGGAACGGCGAGAGGAACTCCAGGGTCGTGCCACCATTCCAAGAGTCCCCCAGATGTCTGAGTCCATTCCAGAGGAACCTCTTTTCCCTTCACCGGCTCGTCTTTCACGCCGAGGATCGACTCACACCAAGGTGGCACGTGGCACAGCCCTGTGGGAAAGCTTCGTGGGAAAGCCTCGAGGGAAAGCCGCAAATCCCTTGATCCACGTGACAGGAGGCGTGACACTACTGCTGCAGCTCGGGAGGAAAGCGCACGTGCATGCCCCCACTCGAGACGAGGCCTGACTCCCCTGGGGAGACTCAGAAGCACCCCAAGATCCATGGCAACACTGGAGAGGAATCCTCAAGTTCCAACCCCGACTCCACACAAGGTCTTAGGCTCCGGCATGGACGGGAGAGGAATTCCGAGATGGCCCCTAGCAACTCGCACGGGGACTGGCCTTTCCTGAGGCCAACAGAGCGGGTCCCTGAGGTCCCCATCGTGACTCGAGAAGACCGTCGCAACTCGAGAAAATCCAGGAGGTTCTCCCATCCAGGCGAGATGAGGCCCATTTCCGCTGAGGCGTCTCCAGGCTGATCACACCTCACCTCTGGAACTTCGAAAGGTTCTTTCACACCCTTGGTGCAAATCAAGAAGTTCCCCGACATACCCGTCTGCACTCGAGAGGAAACACGTGGTTCCCGCCCACATCCAGAGGAGCCCCGTTTCCGCCTCATAGCTCGAGATGAGTGCTCCTTTCCCTGCTTCGTCGGGAACGAGTTCCCGGCCTTCCGGTCGCATCTCAAGAGGAGGCCCTCTCAACAGGAACGGCGAGAGGAACTCCAGGGTCGTGCCACCATTCCAAGAGTCCCCCAGATATCTCAGTCCATTCGAGAGGAACCTCTTTTCTCTTCACCGGCTCGTCTTTCACGCCGAGGATCGACTCACACCAAGGTGGCACGTGGCACAGCCCTGTGGGAAAGCCTCGTGGGAAAGACTCGAGCGAAAGCCTCGAGGGAAAGCCACAGATCCCTTGATCCACGTGACAGGAAGCGTGATACTACTGCTCCAGCTCGGGAGGAAAGCGTACGTGCATGCCCCCACTCGAGACGAGGCCTGACTCCCCTGGGGAGACTCAGAAGCACCCCAAGATCCATGGCAACACTGGAGAGGAATCCTCAGGTTCCGGCCCCGACTCCACACAAGGTCTTAGGCCCCGGCATGGACGGGAGAGGAATCTCGAGATGGCCCTCGCAACTCGCATGGGGACTGGCCATTCCTGAGGCCACCAGAGCGGGTCCCTGAGGTCCCCGTCGTAACTCAAGAAGACCTGAAGCAACTCGAGAAAATACAGGAGGTTCTCCCCTCCAGGCGAGATGAGGCCCACTTCCGCTGAGGCGTCTCGAGTCTGATCACACCTCACCTCTGGAACTTCGAAAGGGTCCTTCACACCCTAGGTGCAAATCAAGAAGTTCCCCGACATACCCGTCTCCACTCGAGAGGAAACACGAGGGTCCCGCCCACATCCAGAGGAGCCCCGTTTCCGCCTCGTAGCTCGAGATGAGGGATCCTTTCCCTGCTTCGTCGGGAAAGAGTTCCCGGGCTTTCCGTCGCATCTCAAGAGGAGGCCCTCTCAAGAGGATCGACGAGAGGAACTCCAGGGTCGTGCCACCATTCCAAGAGTCCCCAAGAGATCTCAGTCCATTCCAGAGGATCCTCTTTTCCCTTCACCGGCTCGTCTTTCACGCCGAGGATCGACTCACACCAAGGTGGCACGTGGCACAGCCCTGTGGGAAAGCCTCGTGGGAAAGCTTCGAGGGAAAGCCACAGATCCCTTGATCCACGTGACAGGATGCGTGACACTACTGCTGCAGCTCGGGAGGAAAGCGCACGTGCATGCCCCTACTCGAGACGAGGCCTGACTCCCCTGGGGAGACTCAGAAGCACCCCAAGATCCATGGCAACACTGGAGAGGAATCTTCAGGTTCCGGCCCCGACTCCACACAAGGTCTTAGGCCCCGGCATGGACGGGAGAGGAATCCCGAGATGGCCCCTCGCAACTCGCATGGGGACTGGCCTTTCCTGAGGCCACCAGAGCGGGTCCCTGAGGTCCCCGTCGTAACTGGAGAAGACCTGCCGCAACTCGAGAAAATCCAGGAGGTTCTCCCCTCCAGGCGAGATGAGGCCCATTTCCGCTGAGGCGTCTCCAGGCTGATCACACCTCACCTCTGGAACTTCGAAAGGGTCCTTCACACCCTTGGTGCAAATCAAGAAGTTCCCCGACATACCCGTCTCCAATCGAGAGAAAACACGAGGGTCCTGCCCACATCCAGAGGAGCCCTGTTTCCACCTCGTAGCTCGAGATGAGGGATCCTTTCCCTGCTTCGTCGGGAAAGAGTTCCTGGCGTTCCCGTCGCATCTCAAGAGGAGGCCCTCTCAACAGGAACGGCGAGAGGAACTCCAGGGTCGTGCCACCATTCCAAGAGTCCCCAGATGTCTCAGTCCATTCCAGAGGAACCTCATTTCCCTTCACCGGCTCGTCTTTCACACCGAGGATCGACTCACACCAAGGTTGCACGTGGCACAGCCCTTTGGGAAAGCCTCGTGGGAAAGCCTCGAGGGACAGCCTCGAGGGAAAGCCACAGATCCCTTGATCCACGTGATAGGAAGCGTGACACTACTCCTGCAGCTCGGGAGGAAAGCGCACGTGCATGCCCCCACTCGGGACGAGGCCTGACTCCCCTGGGGAGACTCAGAAGCACCCCAATATCCATGCCAACACTGGAGAGGAATCCTCAGGTTCCGGCCCCGACTCCACACAAGGTCTTAGGCCCCGGCATGGACGGGAGAGGAATCCCGAGATGGCCCCTAGCAACTCGCATGGGGACTGGCCTCTCCTGAGGCCACCAGAGCGGGTCACTGTGGTCCCCATCGTAACTCGAGAAGACCTGCCGCAACTCGAGAAAATCCAGGAGGTTCTCCCCTCCAGGCGAGATGAGGCCCATTTCCGCTGAGGGGTCTCGAGGCTGATCACACCTCACCTCTGGAACTTCGTAAGGGTCCTTCACACCCTTGGTGCAAATCATGAAGTTCCCCGACATACCCGTCTTCACTCGAGAGGAAACACGAGGGTCCCGCCCACATCCAGAGGAGCCCCGTTTCCGCCTTGTAGCTCGAGATGAGGGATCCTTTCCCTGCTTCGTCGGGAAAGAATTCCCGGCCTTCCTGTCGCATTTCAAGAGGAGGCCCTCTCAACAGGATCGACGAGAGGAACTCCAGGGTCGTGCCACCATTCCAAGAGACCCCCAGATATTTCAGTCCATTCGAGCGGAACCTCTTTTCCCTTCACCGGCTCGTCTTTCACGCCGAGGGTCGACTCACACCAAGGTGGCACGTGGCACAGCCCTGTGGGAAAGCCTCGTGGGAAAGCCTCGTGGGACAGCCTCGAGGGAAACCACAGATCCCTTGATCCACGTGACAGGAAGCGTGATACTACTGCTTCAGCTCGGGAGGAAAGCGAACGTGCATGCCCCCACTCGAGACGAGGCCTGACTCCCCTGGAGAGACTCAGAAGCACCCCAAGATCCATGGCAACACTGTAGAGGAATCCTCAGGTTCCAGCCCTGACTCCACACAAGGACTGAGGCCCCGGCATGGACGGGAGAGGAATCCCGAGAGGTCCCATAGCAACTCGCACGGGGACTGGCCTCTCCTGAGGCCACCAGAGCGGGTCCCTGAGGTCCCCGTCGTAACTCGAGAAGACCCGTCACAACTCGAGAAAATCCAGGAGGTTCTCCCCTACAGGCGAGATGAGGCCCATTTCCGCTGAGGCGTCTCCAGGCTGATCACACCTCACCTCTGGAACTTCGAAAGGTTCTTTCACACCCTTGGTGCAAATCAAGAATTTCCCCGACATACCCGTCTGCACTCGAGAGGAAACACGTGGTTCCCGCCCACATCCAGAGGAGCCCCGTTTCCGCCTCATAGCTCGAGATGAGTGCTCCTTTCCCTGCTTCGTCGGGAACGAGTTCCCGGCCTTCCGGTCGCATCTCAAGAGGAGGCCCTCTCAACAGGAACGGCGAGAGGAACTCCAGGTTCGTGCCACCATTCCAAGAGTCCCCCAGATGTCTCAGTCCATTCCAGAGGAACCTCTTTTCCCTTCACCGGCTCGTCTTTCACGCCGAGGATCGACTCACACCAAGGTGGCACGTGGCACAGCCCTGTGGGAAAGCCTCGTGGGAAAGCCTCGAGGGACAGCCTCGAGGGAAAGCCACAGATCCCTTGATCCACGTGATAGGAAGCGTGACACTACTCTTGCAGCACGGGAGGAAATCGCAAGTGCATGCCCCCACTCGAGAAGAGGCCTGACTCCCCTGGGGAGACTCAGAAGCACCCCAAGATCCATCGCAACACTGTAGTGGAATCCTCAGATTCCGGCCCCGACTCCACACAAGGACTGAGGCTCCGGCATCGACGGGAGAGGAATCCCGAGAGGTCCCCTAGCAACTCGCATGTGGACTTGCCTTTCCTGAGGCCACCAGAGTGGGTCCCTGAGGTCCCCGTCGTAACACGAGAAGACCTGCCTCAACTCGAGAAAATCCAGGAGGTTCTCCGCTCCAGGCGAGATGAGGCCCATTTCCGCTGAGGCGTCTCGAGGCTGATCACACCTCACCTCTGGAACTTCGAAAGGCTCCTTCACACCCTTGGTGCAAATCAAGAAGTTCCCCGACATACCCGTCTCCATTCGAGAGGAAACACGAGGGTCCCGCCCACATCCAGAGGAGCCCCGTTTCCGCCTCGTAGCTCGAGATGAGGGATCCTTTCCCTGCTTCGTCGGGAAAGAGTCGCCGGCGTTCCCGTCGCATCTCAAGAGGAGGCCCTCTCAACAGGAACGGCGAGAGGAACTCCAGGTTCTTGCCACCATTCCAAGAGTCCCCCAGATGTCTCAGTCCATTCCAGAGGAACCTCTTTTCCCTTCACCGGCTCGTCTTTCACGCCGAGGATCGACTCACACCAAGGTGGCACGTGGCACAGCCCTGTGGGAAAGGCTCGTGGGAAAGCCTCGAGGAACAGCCTCGAGGGAAAGCCACAGATTCCTTGATCCACGTGACAGGAAGAGTGACACTACTGCTGCAGCTCGGGAGGAAAGCGCACGTGCATGCCCCCACTCGAAACGAGGCCTGACTCCCCTGGGGAGACTCAGAAGCACCCCAAGATCCATGGCAACACTGGAGAGGAATCCTCAGGTTCCGGCCGCGACTCCACACAAGGACTGAGGCCCCGGCATGGACGGGAGAGGAATCCCGAGAGGGCCCCTAGCAACTCGCATGGGGACTGGCGTTTCCTGAGGCAACCAGAGCGGGTCCCTGAGGTCCCCGTCGTAACTCGAGAAGACCTGCCGCAACTCGAGAAAATCCAGGAGGTTCTCCCCTCCAGGCGAGATGAGGCCCATTTCCGCTGAGGCGTCTCTAGGCTGATCACACCTCACCTCTGGACCTTCAAAATGGTCCTTCACACCCTTGGTGCAAATCAAGAAGTTCCCCGACATACCCGTCTCCACTCGAGAGGAAACACGAGGGTCCCGCCCACATCCAGAGGAGCCCCGTTTCCGCCTCGTAGCTCGAGATGAGGGATCCTTTCCCTGCTTCGTTGGGAAAGAGTTCCCGGCATTCCCGGCGCATCTCAAGAGGAGGCCCTCTCAACAGGAACGGCGAGAGGAACTCCAGGGTCGTGCCACCATTCCAAGAGTCCCCCAGATGTCTCAGTCCATTCCAGAGGAACCTCTTTTCCCTTCACCGGCTCGTCTTTCACGCCGAGGATCGACTCACACCAAGGTGGCACGTGGCACAGCCCTGTGGGAAAGCCTCGTGGGAAAGCCTCGTGGGACAGCCTCGAGGGAAACCACAGATCCCTTGATCCACGTGACAGGAAGCGTGATACTACTGCTTCAGCTCGGGAGGAAAGCGAACGTGCATGCCCCCACTCGAGACGAGGCCTGACTCCCCAGGAGAGACTCAGAAGCACCCCAAGATCCATGGCAACACTGGAGAGGAATCCTCAGGTTCCGGCCCTGACTCCACACAAGGACTGAGGCCCCGGCATGGACGGGAGAGGAATCCCGAGAGGTCCCATAGCAACTCGCATGGGGACTGGCCTCTCCTGAGGCCACCAGAGCGGGTCCCTGAGGTCGCCGTCGTAACTCAAGAAGTCCTGCCGCAACTCGAGAAAATCGAGGAGGTTCTCCCCTCCAGGCGAGATGAGGCCCATTTCCGCTGAGGCGTCTCGAGGCTGATCACACCTCACCTCTGGAACTTCGAAAGGGTCCTTCACACCCTTGGTGCAAATCAAGAAGTTCCCCGACATACCCGTCTCCACTCGAGAGGAAACACGAGGGTCCCGCCCACATCCAGAGGAGCCCGTTTCCGCCTCGTGGCTCGAGATGAGAGATCCTTTCCCTGCTTCGTCGGGAAAGAGTTCCTGGCGTTCCAGTCGCATCTCAAGAGGAGGCCCTCTCAACAGGATCGACGAGAGGAACTCCAGGGTCGTGCCACCATTCCAAGAGTCCCCCAGATGTCTGAGTCCATTCCAGAGGAACCTCTTTTCCCTTCACCGGCTCGTCTTTCACGCCGAGGATCGACTCACACCAAGGTGGCACGTGGCACAGCCCTGTGGGAAAGCTTCTTGGGAAAGCCTCGAGGGAAAGCCGCAAATCCCTTGATCCACGTGACAGGAGGCGTGACACTACTGCTGCAGCTCGGGAGGAAAGCGCACGTGCATGCCCCCACTCGAGACGAGGCCTGACTCCCCTGGGGAGACTCAGAAGCACCCCAAGATCCATGGCAACACTGGAGAGGAATCCTCAAGTTCCAACCCCGACTCCACACAAGGTCTTAGGCCCCGGCATGGACGGGAGAGGAATTCCGAGATGGCCCCTAGCAACTCGCACGGGGACTGGCCTTTCCTGAGGCCAACAGAGCGGGTCCCTGAGGTCCCCATCGTGACTCGAGAAGACCCGTCGCAACTCGAGAAAATCCAGGAGGTTCTCCCCTCCAGGCGAGATGAGGCCCATTTCCGCTGAGGCGTCTCCAGGCTGATCACACCTCACCTCTGGAACTTCGAAAGGTTCTTTCACACCCTTGGTGCAAATCAAGAATTTCCCCGACATACCCGTCTGCACTCGAGAGGAAACACGTGGTTCCCGCCCACATCCAGAGGAGCCCCGTTTCCGCCTCATAGCTCGAGATGAGTGCTCCTTTCCCTGCTTCGTCGGGAACGAGTTCCCGGCCTTCCGGTCGCATCTCAAGAGGAGGCCCTCTCAACAGGAACGGCGAGAGGAACTCCAGGGTCGTGCCACCATTCCAAGAGTCCCCCAGATATCTCAGTCCATTCGAGAGGAACCTCTTTTCTCTTCACCGGCTCGTCTTTCACGCCGAGGATCGACTCACACCAAGGTGGCACGTGGCACAGCCCTGTGGGAAAGCCTCGTGGGAAAGACTCGAGCGAAAGCCTCGAGGGAAAGCCACAGATCCCTTGATCCACGTGACAGGAAGCGTGATACTACTGCTCCAGCTCGGGAGGAAAGCGTACGTGCATGCCCCCACTCGAGATGAGGCCTGACTCCCCTGGGGAGACTCAGAAGCACCCCAAGATCCATGGCAACACTGGAGAGGAATCCTCAGGTTCCGGCCCCAACTCCACACAAGGTCTTAGGCCCCGGCATGGACGGGAGAGGAATCCCGAGATGGCCCTCGCAACTCGCATGGGGACTGGCCGTTCCTGAGGCCACCAGAGCGGGTCCCTGAGGTCCCCGTCGTAACTCAAGAAGACCTGCCGCAACTCGAGAAAATACAGGAGGTTCTCCCCTCCAGGCGAGATGAGGCCCACTTCCGCTGAGGCGTCTCGAGGCTGATCACACCTCACCTCTGGAACTTCGAAAGGGTCCTTCACACCCTAGGTGCAACACAAGAAGTTCCCCGACATACCCGTCTTCACTCGAGAGGAAACACGAGGGTCCCGCCCACATCCAGAGGAGCCCCGTTTCCGCCTCGTAGCTCGAGATGAGGGATCCTTTCCCTGCTTCGTCGGGAAAGAGTTCCCGGGCTTTCCGTCGCATCTCAAGTGGAGGCCCTCTCAAGAGGATCGACGAGAGGAACTCCAGGGTCGTGCCACCATTCCAAGAGTCCCCAAGATGTCTCAGTCCATTCCAGAGGATCCTCTTTTCCCTTCACCGGCTCGTCTTTCACGCCGAGGATCGACTCACACCAAGGTGGCATGTGGCACAGCCCTGTGGGAAAGCCTCGTGGGAAAGCCTCGAGGGAAAGCCGCAGATCCCTTGATCCACGTGACAGGAAGCGTGACACTACTGCTGCAGCTCGGGAGGAAAGCGCACGTGCATGCCCCCACTCGAGATGAGGCCTGACTCCCCTGGGGAGACTCAGAAGCTCCCCAAGATCCATGGCAACACTGGAGAGGAATCCTCAGGTTCCGGCCCCGACTCCACACAAGGTCTTAGGCCCCGGCATGGACGGGAGAGGAATCCCGAGATGTCCCCTCGCAACTCGCATGGGGACTGGCCTTTCCTGAGGCCACCAGAGCGGGTCCCTGAGTTCCCCGTCGTAACTCGAAAAGACCTGCCGCAACTCGAGAAAATCCAGGAGGTTCTCCCCTCCAGGCGAGATGAGGCCCATTTCCACTGAGGCGTCTCGAGGCTGATCACACCTCACCTCTGGAACTTCGAAAGGGTCCTTCACACCCTTGGTGCAAATCAAGAAGTTCCCCGACATACCCGTCTCCACTCGAGAGGAAACACGAGGGTCCCGCCCACATCCAGAGGAGCCCCGTTTCCGCCTCGTAGCTCGAGATGAGGGATCCTGTCCCTGCTTCGTCGGGAAAGAGTTCCCGGCGTTCCAGTCGCATCTCAAGAGGAGGCCCTCTCAACAGGAACGGCGAGAGGAACTCCAGGGTCGTGCCACCATTCTAAGAGTCCCCGAGATGTTTCAGTCCATTCCAGAGGAACCTCTTTTCCCTTCACCAGCTCGTCTTTCACGCCGATGATCGACTCACACCAAGGTGGCACGTGGTACAGCCCTGTGGGAAAGCCTCGTGGGAAAGCCTGGAGCGAAAGCCTCGAGGGAAACCACAGATCGCTTTATCCACGTGACAGGAAGCGTGACACTACTGCTGCAGCTCGGGAGGAAAGCGCACGTGCATGCACCCACTCGAGACGAGGCCTGACTCCCCTGGGGAGACTCAGAAGCACCCCAAGATCCATGGCAACACTGGAGAGGAATCCTCAGGTTCCGTCCCCGACTCCACACAAGGTCTTAGGCCCTGGCATGGACTGGAGAGGAATCCCGAGATGGCCCTTAGCAACTCGCATGGCGACGGGCCTTTCCTGAGGCCACCAGAGCGGGTCCCTGAGGTCCCCGTCGTAACTCGAAAAGACCTGCCGCAACTCGAGAAAATCCAGGAGGTTCTCCCCTCCAGGCGAGATGAGGCCCATTTCCGCTGAGGAGTCTCCAGGCTGATCACACCTCACCTCTGGAACTTCGAAAGGGTCCTTCACACCCTTGGTGCAAATCAAGAAGTTCCCCGACATACCCGTCTCCACTCGAGAGGAAACACGGGGGGTCCCGCCCACATCCAGAGGATCCCCGTTTCCGCCTCGTAGCTCGAGATGAGGGATCCTTTCCCAGCTTCGTCGGGAAAGAGTTCCCGGCGTTCCCGTCGCATCTCAAGAGGAGGCCCTCTCAACAGGAACGGCGAGAGGAACTCCAGGGTCGTGCCACCATTCCAAGAGTCCCCAAGATGTCTCAGTCCATTCCATAAGAACCTCTTTTCCCTTCACCGTCTCGTCTTTCACGCCGAGGATCGACTCACACCAAGGTGGCACGTGGCACAGCCCTGTGGGAAAGCCTCGTGGGAAAGCCTCGAGGGAAAGCCACAGATCCCTTGATCCACGTGACAGGATGCGTGACACTACTGCTGCAGCTCGGGAGGAAAGCGCACGTGCCTGCCCCCACTCGAGACGAGGCCTGACTCCCCTGGGGAGACTCAGAAGCACCCCAAGATCCATGGCAACACTGGAGAGGAATCTTCAGGTTCCGGCCCCGACTCCACACAAGGTCTTAGGCCCCGGCATGGACGGGAGAGGAATCCCGAGATGGCCCCTCGCAACTCGCATGGGGACTGGCCTTTCCTGAGGCCACCAGAGCGGGTCCCTGAGGTCCCCGTCGTAACTCGAGAAGACCTGCCGCAACTCGAGAAAATCCAGGAGGTTCTCCCCTCCAGGCGAGATGAGGCCCATTTCCGCTGAGGCGTCTCCAGGCTGATCACACCTCACCTCTGGAACTTCGAAAGGGTCCTTCACACCCTTGGTGCAAATCAAGAAGTTCCCCGACATACACGTCTCCACTCGAGAGAAAACACGAGGGTCCCGCCCACATCCAGAGGAGCCCCGTTTCCACCTCGTAGCTCGAGATGAGGGATCCTTTCCCTGCTTCGTCGGGAAAGAGTTCCTGGCGTTCCCGTCGCATCTCAAGAGGAGGCCCTCTCAACAGGAACGGCGAGAGGAACTCCAGGGTCGTGCCACCATTCCAAGAGTCCCCCAGATGTCTCAGTCCATTCCAGAGGAACCTCATTTCCCTTCACCGGCTCGTCTTTCACACCGAGGATCGACTCACACCAAGGTTGCACGTGGCACAGCCCTTTGGGAAAGCCTCGTGGGAAAGCCTCGAGGGACAGCCTCGAGGGAAAGCCACAGATCCCTTGATCCACGTGATAGGAAGCGTGACACTACTCCTGCAGCTCGGGAGGAAAGCGCACGTGCATGCCCCCACTCGGGACGAGGCCTGACTCCCCTGGGGAGACTCAGAAGCACCCCAATATCCATGCCAACACTGGAGAGGAATCCTCAGGTTCCGGCCCCGACTCCACACAAGGTCTTAGGCCCCGGCATGGACGGGAGAGGAATCCCGAGATGGCCCCTAGCAACTCGCATGGGGACTGGCCTCTCCTTAGGCCACCAGAGCGGGTCACTGTGGTCCCCATCGTAACTCGAGAAGACCTGCCGCAACTCGAGAAAATCCAGGAGGTTCTCCCCTCCAGGCGAGATGAGGCCCATTTCCGCTGAGGGGTCTCGAGGCTGATCACACCTCACCTCTGGAACTTCGTAAGGGTCCTTCACACCCTTGGTGCAAATCATGAAGTTCCCCGACATACCCGTCTTCACTCGAGAGGAAACACGAGGGGCCCGCCCACATCCAGAGGAGCCCCGTTTCCGCCTTGTAGCTCGAGATGAGTGATCCTTTCCCTGCTTCGTCGGTAAAGAATTCCCGGCCTTCCTGTCGCATTTCAAGAGGAGGCCCTCTCAACAGGATCGACGAGAGGAACTCCAGGGTCGTGCCACCATTGCAAGAGACCCCCAGATATTTCAGTCCATTCGAGAGGAACGTCTTTTCCCTTCACCGGCTCGTCTTTCACGCCGAGGGTCGACTCACACCAAGGTGGCACGTGGCACAGCCCTGTGGGAAAGCCTCGTGGGAAAGCCTCGTGGGACAGCCTCGAGGGAAACCACAGATCCCTTGATCCACGTGACAGGATGCGTGACACTACTGCTGCAGCTCGGGAGGAAAGCGCACGTGCCTGCCCCCACTCGAGACGAGGCCTGACTCCCCTGGGGAGACTCAGAAGCACCCCAAGATCCATGGCAACACTGGAGAGGAATCTTCAGGTTCCGGCCCCGACTCCACACAAGGTCTTAGGCCCCGGCATGGACGGGAGAGGAATCCCGAGATGGCCCCTCGCAACTCGCATGGGGACTGGCCTTTCCTGAGGCCACCAGAGCGGGTCCCTGAGGTCCCCGTCGTAACTCGAGAAGACCTGCCGCAACTCGAGAAAATCCAGGAGGTTCTCCCCTCCAGGCGAGATGAGGCCCATTTCCGCTGAGGCGTCTCCAGGCTGATCACACCTCACCTCTGGAACTTCGAAAGGGTCCTTCACACCCTTGGTGCAAATCAAGAAGTTCCCCGACATACACGTCTCCACTCGAGAGAAAACACGAGGGTCCCGCCCACATCCAGAGGAGCCCCGTTTCCACCTCGTAGCTCGAGATGAGGGATCCTTTCCCTGCTTCGTCGGGAAAGAGTTCCTGGCGTTCCCGTCGCATCTCAAGAGGAGGCCCTCTCAACAGGAACGGCGAGAGGAACTCCAGGGTCGTGCCACCATTCCAAGAGTCCCCCAGATGTCTCAGTCCATTCCAGAGGAACCTCATTTCCCTTCACCGGCTCGTCTTTCACACCGAGGATCGACTCACACCAAGGTTGCACGTGGCACAGCCCTTTGGGAAAGCCTCGTGGGAAAGCCTCGAGGGACAGCCTCGAGGGAAAGCCACAGATCCCTTGATCCACGTGATAGGAAGCGTGACACTACTCCTGCAGCTCGGGAGGAAAGCGCACGTGCATGCCCCCACTCGGGACGAGGCCTGACTCCCCTGGGGAGACTCAGAAGCACCCCAATATCCATGCCAACACTGGAGAGGAATCCTCAGGTTCCGGCCCCGACTCCACACAAGGTCTTAGGCCCCGGCATGGACGGGAGAGGAATCCCGAGATGGCCCCTAGCAACTCGCATGGGGACTGGCCTCTCCTTAGGCCACCAGAGCGGGTCACTGTGGTCCCCATCGTAACTCGAGAAGACCTGCCGCAACTCGAGAAAATCCAGGAGGTTCTCCCCTCCAGGCGAGATGAGGCCCATTTCCGCTGAGGGGTCTCGAGGCTGATCACACCTCACCTCTGGAACTTCGTAAGGGTCCTTCACACCCTTGGTGCAAATCATGAAGTTCCCCGACATACCCGTCTTCACTCGAGAGGAAACACGAGGGGCCCGCCCACATCCAGAGGAGCCCCGTTTCCGCCTTGTAGCTCGAGATGAGTGATCCTTTCCCTGCTTCGTCGGTAAAGAATTCCCGGCCTTCCTGTCGCATTTCAAGAGGAGGCCCTCTCAACAGGATCGACGAGAGGAACTCCAGGGTCGTGCCACCATTGCAAGAGACCCCCAGATATTTCAGTCCATTCGAGAGGAACGTCTTTTCCCTTCACCGGCTCGTCTTTCACGCCGAGGGTCGACTCACACCAAGGTGGCACGTGGCACAGCCCTGTGGGAAAGCCTCGTGGGAAAGCCTCGTGGGACAGCCTCGAGGGAAACCACAGATCCCTTGATCCACGTGACAGGAAGCGTGATACTACTGCTTCAGCTCGGGAGGAAAGCGAACGTGCATGCCCCCACTCGAGACGAGGCCTGACTCCCCTGGAGAGACTCAGAAGCACCCCAAGATCCATGGCAACAATGGAGAGGAATCCTCAGGTTCCAGCCCTGACTCCACACAAGGACTGAGGCCCCGGCATGGCCGGGAGAGGAATCCCGAGAGGTCCCATAGCAACTGGCATGGGGACTGGCCTCTCCTGAGGCCACCAGAGCGGGTCCCTGAGGTCCCCGTCGTAACTCAAGAAGTCCTGCCGCAACTCGAGAAAATCGAGGAGGTTCTCCCCTCCAGGCGAGATGAGGCCCATTTCCGCTGAGGCGTCTCGAGGCTGATGACACCTCACCTCTGGAACTTCGAAAGGGTCCTTCACACCCTTGGTGCAAATCAAGAAGTTCCCCGACATACCCGTCTCCACTCGAGAGGAAACACGAGGGTCCCGCCCACATCCAGAGGAGCCCCGTTTCCGCCTCGTAGCTCGAGATGAGGGATCCTTTCCCTGCTTCGTCGGGAAAGAGTTCGTGGCGTTCCCGTCGCATCTCAAGAGGAGGCCCTCTCAACAGGAACGGCGAGAGGAACTCCAGGGTCGTTCCACCATTCCAAGAGTCCCCCAGATGTCTCAGTCCATTCCAGAGGATCCTCTTTTCCCTTCACCGGCTCGTCTTTCAGGCCGAGGATCGACTCACACCAAGGTGACAGGTGGCACAGCCCTGTGGGAAAGCTTCGTGGGAAAGCCTCGAGGGAAACCGCAGATCCCTTGATCCACGTGACAGGTGGCGAGCCACTACTGCTGCAGCTCGGGAGGAAAGCGCACGTGCATGCCCCCACTCGAGACGAGGCCTGACTCCCGTGGGGAGACTCAGAAGCACCCCAAGATCCATGGCAACACTGGAGAGGAATCCTCAGGTTCCGGCCCCGAATCCACACAAGGACTGAGGCCCCGACATGGACGGGAGAGGAATCCCGAGAGGTCCCCTAGCAACTCGCCTGGGGACTGGCCTTTCCTGAGGCCACCAGAGCGGGTCCCTGAGGTCCCCGTCGTAACTCGAGAAGACCTGCCGCAACTCGAGAAAATCCAGGAGGTTCTCCCCTCCAGGCGAGATGAGGCCCATTTCCGCTGAGGCGTCTCGAGGCTGATCACACCTCACCTCTGGAACTTCGAAAGGGTCCTTCACACCCTTGGTGCAAATCAAGAAGTTCCCCGACATACCCGTCTCCACTCGAGAGGAAACACGAGGGTCCCGCCCACATCCAGAGGAGCCCCGTTTCCGCCTCGTAGCTCGAGATGAGGGATCCTATCCCTGCTTCGTCGGTAAAGAGTTCCCGGCGTTCCGGTCGCATGTCAAGAGGAGGACCTCTCAACAGGAATGGCGAGAGGAACTTCAGGGTCGTGCAACCATTCCAAGAGTCCCCCAGATGTCTCAGTCCATTAAAGAGGAACCACTTTTCCCTTCACCGGCTCGTCTTTCACGCCGAGGATCGACTCACACCAAGGTGGCACGTGGCAGAACCCTGTGGGAAAGGTTCGTAGGAAAGCCTGGAGGGACAGCGTCGAGGGAAAGCCACAGATCCCTTGATCCACGTGATAGGAAGCGTGACACTGCTGCTGCAGCTCGGGAGGAAAGTGCCCGTGCATGCCCCCACTCGATACGAGGCCTGACTCCCCTGGGGAGACTCAGAAGCACCCCAAGATCCATGGCAACACTGGAGAGGAATCCTCAGGTTCCGGCCCCGACTCCACACAAGGTCTTAGGCCCCGGCATGGACGGGAGAGGAATCCCGAGATGGCCCCTAGCAACTCGCATGGGGACTGGCCTCTCCTGAGGCCACCAGAGCGGGTCCCTGACGTCCCCGTCGTAACTCAAGAAGACCTGCCGCAACTCGAGAAAATCCAGGAGGTTCTCCCCTCCGGGCGAGATGAGGCCCATTTCCGCTGAGGCGTCTCGAGGCTGATCACACCTCACCTCTGGAACTTCGAAAGGGTCTTTCACACCCTTGGTGCAAATCAAGAAGTTCCCCGACATACCAGTCTCCACTCGAGAGGAAACACGAGGGTCCCGCCCACATCCAGAGGAGCCCCGTTTCCGCCTCGTAGCTCGAGATGAGGGATCCTTTCCCTGCTTCGTCGGGAAAGAGTTCCCGGCCTTCCCGTCGCATCTCAAGAGGAGGCCCTCTCATCAGGAACGGCGAGAAGAACTCCAGGGTCGTGCCACCATTCCAAGAGCCCCCAGATGTCTCAGTCCATTCCAGAGGAACCTCTTTTCCCTTCAACGGCTCCTCTTTCACGACGAGGATCGACTCACACCAAGGTGGCACGTGGCACAGCCCTGTGGAAAAGCCTCGTGGGAAAGACTCGAGGGAAACCCGCAGATCCCTTGATCCACGTGACAGGAAGCGTGACAGTACTGCTGCAGCTTGGGAGGAAAGCGCACGTGCATGCCCCCACTCAAGTCGAGGCCTGACTCCCCTGGGGAGACTCAGAAGCACCTCAAGTTCCATGGCAACACTGGAGAGGAATTCCGGCCCCGTCTCCACACAAGGACTGAGGCCCCGGCATGGACGGGAGAGGAATCCCGAGAGGTCCACTAGCAACTCGCCTGGGGACTGGCCTTTCCTGAGGCCACCAGAGCGGGTCCCTGAGGTCCCCGTCGTAACTCGAGATGACCTGCCGCAACTCGAGAAAATCCAGGAGGTTCTCCCCTCCAGGCGAGATGAGGCCCATTTCCGCTGAGGCGTCTCGAGGCTGATCACACCTCACCTCTGGAACTGCGAAAGGGTCCTTCACACCCTTGGTGCAAATCAAGAAGTTCCCCGACATACCCGTCTCCACTCCAGAGGAAACGCGAGGTTCCCTCCCACATCCAGAGGAGCCTCGTTTCCGCCTCGTAGCTCGAGATGAGGGATCCTTTCCCTGCTTCCTCGGGAAAGAGTTCCCGGCCTTCCCGTCGCATCTCAAGAGGAGGCCCTCTCAACAGGAACGGCGAGAGGAACTCCAGGGTCGTGCCACCATTCCAAGAGTCCCCCAGATGCCTCAGTCCATTCCAGAGGAACCTCTTTTCCCTTCACCGGCTCGTCTTTCACGCCGAGGATCGACTCACAACAAGGTGGCACGTGGTACAGCCCTGTGGGAAAGCCTCGTGGGAAAGCCTCGAGCCAAAGACTCGAGGGAAAGCCAGAGATCCCTTGATCCACGTGACAGGAAGCGTGACACTACTCCTGCAGCTCGGGAGGAAAGCGCACGTGCATGCCCCCACTCGAGACGAGGCCTGACTCCCCTGGGGAGACTCAGAAGCACCTCAAAATCCATGGCAACACTGGAGAGGAATCCTCAGGTTCCGGCCCCGACTCCACACAAGGTCTTAGGCCCCGGCATGGACGGGAGGGGAATCCCGAGATGGCCCCTAGCAACTCGCATGGGGACTGGCCTATCCTGAGGCCACCAGAGCGGGTCACTGTGGTGCCCGTCGTAACTCGAGAAGACCTGCCTCAACTCGAGAAAATCCAGGAGGTTCTCCCCTCCAGGCGAGATGAGGCCCATTTCCGCTGAGGTGTCTCGAGGCTGATCACACCTCACCTCTGGAACTGCGAAAGGGTCCTTCACACCCTTGGTCCAAATCAAGAAGTTCCCCGACATACCCGTCTCCACTCGAGAGGAAACACGAGGGTCCCGCCCACATCCAGAGGAACCCCTTTTCGGCCTCGTAGCTCGAGATGAGGGATCCTTTCCCTGCTTCGTCGGGAAAGAGTTCCCGGCCTTCCCGTCGCATCTCAAGAGGAGGCCCTCTCAACAGGAACGGCGAGAGGAACTCCAGGGTCGTGCCACCATTCCAAGAGTCCCCCAGATGTCTCAGTCCATTCCAGAGGAACCTCTTTTCCCTTCACCGGCTCGTCTTTCACGCCGAGGATCGACTCACACCAAGGTGGCACGTGGCACAGCCCTGTGGGAAAGCCTCGTGGGAAAGCCTCGAGGGACCGCCTCGAGGTAAAGCCACAGATCCCTTGATCCACGTGACAGGAAGCGTGACACTACTCCTGCAGCTCGGGAGGAAAGCGCACGTGCATGCCCCCACTCGAGACGAGGCCTGACTCCCCTGGGGAGACTCAGAAGCACCCCAAGATCCATGGCAACACTGGAGAGGAATCCTCAGGTTCCAGCCCCGACTCCACACAAGGTCTTAGGCCCCGGCATGGACGGGAGAGGAATCCCGAGATGGCCCCTAGCAACTCGCATGGGGACTGGCCTCTCCTGAGGCCACCAGAGCGGGTCCCTGACGTCCCCGTCGTAACTCAAGAAGACCTGCCGCAACTCGAGAAAATCCAGGAGGTTCTCCCCTCCGGGAGAGATGAGGCCCATTTCCGCTGAGGCGTCTCGAGGCTGATCACACCTCACCTCTGGAACTTCGAAAGGGTCTTTCACACCCTTGGTGCAAATCAAGAAGTTCCCCGACATACCAGTCTCCACTCGAGAGGAAACACGAGGGTCCCGCCCACATCCAGAGGAGCCCCGTTTCCGCCTCGTAGCTCGAGATGAGGGATCCTTTCCCTGCATCGTCGGGAAAGAGTTCCCGGCCTTCCCGTCGCATCTCAAGAGGAGGCCCTCTCATCAGGAACGGCGAGAAGAACTCCAGGGTCGTGCCACCATTCCAAGAGCCCCCAGATGTCTCAGTCCATTCCAGAGGAACCTCTTTTCCCTTCAACGGCTCCTCTTTCACGACGAGGATCGACTCACACCAAGGTGGCACGTGGCACAGCCCTGTGGAAAAGCCTCGTGGGAAAGACTCGAGGGAAACCCGCAGATCCCTTGATCCACGTGACAGGAAGCGTGACAGTACTGCTGCAGCTTGGGAGGAAAGCGCACGTGCATGCCCCCACTCAAGTCGAGGCCTGACTCCCCTGGGGAGACTCAGAAGCACCTCAAGTTCCATGGCAACACTGGAGAGGAATTCCGGCCCCGTCTCCACACAAGGACTGAGGCCCCGGCATGGACGGGAGAGGAATCCCGAGAGGTCCACTAGCAACTCGCCTGGGGACTGGCCTTTCCTGAGGCCACCAGAGCGGGTCCCTGAGGTCCCCGTCGTAACTCGAGATGACCTGCCGCAACTCGAGAAAATCCAGGAGGTTCTCCCCTCCAGGCGAGATGAGGCCCATTTCCGCTGAGGCGTCTCGAGGCTGATCACACCTCACCTCTGGAACTTTGAAAGGGTCCTTCACACCCTTGGTGCAAATCAAGAAGTTCCCCGACATACCCGTCTCCACTCCAGAGGAAACGCGAGGTTCCCGCCCACATCCAGAGGAGCCCCGTTTCGGCCTCGTAGCTCGAGATGAGGGATCCTTTCCCTGCTTCGTCGGGAAAGAGTTCCCGGCCTTCCCGTCGCATCTCAAGAGGAGGCCCTCTCAACAGGAACGGCGAGAGGAACTCCAGGGTCGTGCCACCATTCCAAGAGTCCCCCAGATGTCTCAGTCCATTCCAGAGGAACCTCTTTTCCCTTCACCGGCTCGTCTTTCACGCCGAGGGTCGACTCACACCAAGGTGGCACGTGGCACAGCCCTGTGGGAAAGCCTCGTGGGAAAGCCTCGAGGGACAGCCTCGAGGGAAAACACAGATCCCTTGATCCACGTGACAGGAGGCGTGACACTACTGCTGCAGCTCGGGAGGAAAGCGCACGTGCATGCCCCCACTCGAGACGAGGCCTGACTCCCCTGGGGAGACTCAGAAGCACCCCAAAATCAATGGCAACACTGGAGAGGAATCCTCAGGTTCCGGCCCCGACTCCACACAAGGTCTTAGGACCCGGCATGGACGGGAGAGGAATCCCGAGATGGCCCCTAGGAACTCGCATGGCGACTGGCCTTTCCTTAGGCCACCAGAGCGGGTCCCTGAGGTCCCCTTCGTAAATCGAGAAGACCTGCCGCAACTCGAGAAAATCCAGGAGGTTCTCCCCTCCAGGCGAGATGAGGCCCATTTCTGCTGAGGCGTCTCCAGGCTGATCACACCTCACCTCTGGAAATTCGAAAGGGTCCTTCACACCCTTGGTGCAAATCAAGAAGTTCCCCGACATACCCGTCTCCACTCGAGAGGAAACACGAGGGTCCCGCCCACATCGAGAGGAGCCCCGTTTCCGCCTCGTAGCTCGAGATGTGGGATCCTTTCCCTGCTTCCTCTGGAAAGAGTTCCCGGCCTTCCCGTCGCATCTCAAGAGGAGGCCCTCTCAACAGGAACGGCGAGAGGAACTCCAGGGTCGTGCCACCATTCCAAGAGTCCCCCAGATGTCTCAGTCCATTCCAGAGGAATCTCTTTTCCCTTCACCGGCTCGGCTTTCACGCCGAGGATCGACTCACACCAAGGTGGCACATGGCACAACCCTGTGGGAAAGCCTCGTAGGAAAGCCTCGAGGGACAGCCTCGAGGGAAAGCCACAGATTCCTTGATCCACGTGAAAGGAAGCGTGACACTACCGCTGCAGCTCGGGAGGAAAGCGCACTTGCATGCCCCCACTCGAAACGAGGCCTGACTCCACTGGGGAGACTCAGAAGCACCCCAAGATCCATGGCAACACTGGAGAGGAATCCTCAGGTTCCGGCCCCGACTCCACACAAGGTCTTAGGCCCCGGCATGGACGGGAGAGGAATCCCGAGATGGCCCCTATGAACTCGCCTGGGGACTGGCCTTTCCTGAGGCCACCAGAGCGGGTCCCTGGGGTCCCCATCGTAACTCGAGAAGACCTGCCGCAACTCGAGAAAATCCAGGAGGTTCTCCCCTCCAGGCGAGATGAGGCCCATTTCCGCTGAGGCGTCTCGAGGCTGATCACACCTCACCTCTGGAACTTCAAAAGGGTCCTTCACACCCTTGGTGCAAATCAAGAAGTTCCCCGACATACCCGTCTCCACTCGAGAGGAAACACGAGGGTCCCGCCCACATCCAGAGGAGCCCCTATCCGCCTCGTAGCTCGAGATGAGGGATCCTTTCCCTGCTTCGTCGGGAAAGAGTTCCCGGCGTTCCCGTCGCATCTCAAGAGGAGGCCCTCTCAACAGGAACGGCGAGAGGAACTCCAGGGTCGTGCCACCATTCCAAGAGTCCCCCAGATGTCTCAGTCCATTCCAGAGGAATCTCTTTTCCCTTTACCGGCTCGTCTTTCACGCCGAGGATCGACTCACACCAAGGTGGCACGTGGCACAGTCCAGTGGGAAAGCGTCGTGGGAAAGCCTCGAGCGAAAGCCTCGAGGGAAAGCCACAGAATCCTTGATCCACATGACAGGAGCGTGACACTGCTGCTGCAGCTCGGGAGGAAACCGCACGTGCATACCCCCACTCGAGACGAGGCCTGACTCCCCTGGGGAGACTCAGAAGCACCCCAAGATCCATGGCAACACTGGAGAGGAATCCTCAGGTTCCGGCCCCGACTCCACACAAGGACTGAGGCCCCGGCATGGACGGGAGAGGAAACCCGAGAGGTCACATAGCCACTCGCATGGGGACTGGCCTTTCCTGAGGCCACCAGAGCGGGTCCCTGAGGTCCCAGTCGTAACTCGAGAAGACCTGCTGCAACTCTAGATAATCCAGGAGGTTCTCCCCTCCAGGCGAGATGAGGCCCATTTCCGCTGAGGCATCTCGAGGCTGATGACACCTCACCTCTGGAACTTCGAAAGGGTCCTTCACACCCTTGGTGCAAATCAAGAAGTTCCCCGACATACCCGTCTCCACTCGAGAGGAAACACGAGGGTCCCGCCCACATCCAGAGGAGCCCCGTTTCCGCCTCGTAGCTCGAGATGAGGGATCCTTTCCCTGCTTCGTCGGTAAAGAGTTCCCGGCGTTCCGGTCGCATGTCAAGAGGAGGACCTCTCAACAGGAATGGCGAGAGGAACTTCAGGGTCGTGCAACCATTCCAAGAGTCCCCCAGAGGTCTCAGTCCATTAAAGAGGAACCACTTTTCCCTTCACCGGCTCGTCTTTCACGCCGAGGATCGACTCACACCAAGGTGGCACGTGGCACAACCCTGTGGGAAAGGTTCGTAGGAAAGCCTGGAGGGACAGCCTCGAGGGAAAGCCACAGATCCCTTGATCCACGTGATAGGAAGCGTGACACTACTGCTGCAGCTCGGGAGGAAAGTGCCCGTGCATGCCCCCACTCGATACGAGGCCTGACTCCCCTGGGGAGACTCAGAAGCACCCCAAGATCCATGGCAACACTGGAGAGGAATCCTCAGGTTCCAGCCCCGACTCCACACAAGGTCTAGGCCCCGGCATGGACGGGAGAGGAATCCCGAGATGGCCCCTAGCAACTCGCATGGGGACTGGCCTCTCCTGAGGCCACCAGAGCGGGTCCCTGACGTCCCCGTCGTAACTCAAGAAGACCTGCCACAACTCGAGAAAATCCAGGAGGTTCTCCCCTCCGGGCGAGATGAGGCCCATTTCCGCTGAGGCGTCTCGAGGCTGATCACACCTCACCTCTGGAACTTCGAAAGGGTCTTTCACACCCTTGGTGCAAATCAAGAAGTTCCCCGACATACCAGTCTCCACTCGAGAGGAAACACGAGGGTCCCGCCCACATCCAGAGGAGCCCCGTTTCCGCCTCGTAGCTCGAGATGAGGGATCCTTTCCCTGCTTCGTCGGGAAAGAGTTCCCGGCCTTCCCGTCGCATCTCAAGAGGAGGCCCTCTCATCAGGAACGGCGAGAAGAACTCCAGGGTCGTGCCACCATTCCAAGAGCCCCCAGATTTCTCAGTCCATTCCAGAGGAACCTCTTTTCCCTTCAACGGCTCCTCTTTCACGACGAGGATCGACTCACACCAAGGTGGCACGTGGCACAGCCCTGTGGAAAAGCCTCGTGGGAAAGACTCGAGGGAAACCCGCAGATCCCTTGATCCACGTGACAGGAAGCGTGACAGTACTGCTGCAGCTTGGGAGGAAAGCGCACGTGCATGCCCCCACTCAAGTCGAGGCCTGACTCCCCTGGGGAGACTCAGAAGCACCTCAAGTTCCATGGCAACACTGGAGAGGAATTCCGGCCCCGTCTCCACACAAGGACTGAGGCCCCGGCATGGACGGGAGAGGAATCCCGAGAGGTCCACTAGCAACTCGCCTGGGGACTGGCCTTTCCTGAGGCCACCAGAGCGGGTCCCTGAGGTCCCCGTCGTAACTCGAGATGACCTGCCGCAACTCGAGAAAATCCAGGAGGTTCTCCCCTCCAGGCGAGATGAGGCCCATTTCCGCTGAGGCGTCTCGAGGCTGATCACACCTCACCTCTGGAACTTTGAAAGGGTCCTTCACACCCTTGGTGCAAATCAAGAAGTTCCCCGACATACCCGTCTCCACTCCAGAGGAAACGCGAGGTTCCCTCCCACATCCAGAGGAGCCTCGTTTCCGCCTCGTAGCTCGAGATGAGGGATCCTTTCCCTGCTTCCTCGGGAAAGAGTTCCCGGCCTTCCCGTCGCATCTCAAGAGGAGGCCCTCTCAACAGGAACGGCGAGAGGAACTCCAGGGTCGTGCCACCATTCCAAGAGTCCCCCAGATGCCTCAGTCCATTCCAGAGGAACCTCTTTTCCCTTCACCGGCTCGTCTTTCACGCCGAGGATCGACTCACAACAAGGTGGCACGTGGCACAGCCCTGTGGGAAAGCCTCGTGGGAAAGCCTCGAGCCAAAGACTCGAGGGAAAGCCAGAGATCCCTTGATCCACGTGACAGGAAGCGTGACACTACTCCTGCAGCTCGGGAGGAAAGCGCACGTGCATGCCCCCACTCGAGACGAGGCCTGACTCCCCTGGGGAGACTCAGAAGCACCTCAAAATCCATGGCAACACTGGAGAGGAATCCTCAGGTTCCGGCCCCGACTCCACACAAGGTCTTAGGCCCCGGCATGGACGGGAGGGGAATCCCGAGATGGCCCCTAGCAACTCGCATGGGGACTGGCCTATCCTGAGGCCACCAGAGCGGGTCACTGTGGTGCCCGTCATAACTCGAGAAGACCTGCCGCAACTCGAGAAAATCCAGGAGGTTCTCCCCTCCAGGCGAGATGAGGCCCATTTCCGCTGAGGTGTCTCGAGGCTGATCACACCTCACCTCTGGAACTGCGAAAGGGTCCTTCACACCCTTGGTCCAAATCAAGAAGTTCCCCGACATACCCGTCTCCACTCGAGAGGAAACACGAGGGTCCCGCCCACATCCAGAGGAGCCCCGTTTCGGCCTCGTAGCTCGAGATGAGGGATCCTTTCCCTGCTTCGTCGGGAAAGAGTTCCCGGCCTTCCCGTCGCATCTCAAGAGGAGGCCCTCTCAACAGGAACGGCGAGAGGAACTCCAGGGTCGTGCCACCATTCCAAGAGTCCCCCAGATGTCTCAGTCCATTCCAGAGGAACCTCTTTTCCCTTCACCGGCTCGTCTTTCACGCCGAGGATCGACTCACACCAAGGTGGCACGTGGCACAGCCCTGTGGGAAAGCCTCGTGGGAAAGCCTCGAGGGACCGCCTCGAGGTAAAGCCACAGATCCCTTGATCCACGTGACAGGAAGCGTGACACTACTCCTGCAGCTCGGGAGGAAAGCGCACGTGCATGCCCCCACTCGAGACGAGGCCTGACTCCCCTGGGGAGACTCAGAAGCACCCCAAGATCCATGGCAACACTGGAGAGGAATCCTCAGGATCCGGCCCCGACTCCACACAAGGTCTTAGGCCCCGGCATGGACGGGAGAGGAATCCCGAGAGGTCCCCTAGCAACTCGCATGGGGACTGGCCTTTCCTGAGGCCACCAGAGCGGGTCCCTGAGGTCCCCGTCGTAACTCGAGAAGACCTGCCGCAATTCGAGAAAATCCAGGAGTTTCTCCCCTCCAGGCGAGATGGGGCCCATTTCCGCTGAGGCGTCTCGAGGCTGATCACACCTCACCTCTGGAACTTTGAAAGGGTCCTTCACTCCCTTGTTGGAAATCAAGAAGATCCCCGACAAACCCGTCTGCACTCGAGAGGAAACACGAGGGTCCCGCCCACATCCAGAGGAGCCCCGTTTCCGCCTCGTAGCTCGAGATGAGGGATCCTTTCCCTGCTTCATCGGGAAAGAGTTCTGGGCGTTCCCGTCGGATCTCAAGAGGAAGCCCTCTAAAAAGGAACGGCGAGAGGAACTCCAGGGTCGTGCCAGCATTCCAAGAGTCCCCCAGATGTCTCAGTCCATTCCAGAGGAAGCTCTTTTCCCTTCACCGGCTCGTCTTTCACGCAGAGGATCGACTCACACCAAGGTGGCACGTGGCACAGACCTGTGGGAAAGCCTCGTGGGAAAGCCTCGAGGGACAGCCTCGAGGGAAAGCCACAGATTCCTTTATCCACGTGGCAGGAAGCGTGACACTACTGCTGCAGCTCGGGAGGAAAGCGCACTTGCATGCCCCCACTCGAGACGAGGCCTGACTCCCCTGGGGAGACTCAGAAGCACCCCAAGATCCATGGCAACAATGGAGAGGAATCCTCAGGTTCCGGCCCCGACTCCACACAAGGTCTTAGGCCCCGGCATGGACGGGAGAGGAATCCCGAGATGGCCACTAGCAACTCGCATGGGGACTGGCCTCTCCTGAGGCCACCAGAGCGGGTCACTGTGGTCCCCGTCGTAACTCGAGAAGACCTGCCGCAACTCGAGAAAATCCAGGAGGTTCTCCCCTCCAGGCAAGATGAGGCCCATTTCCGCTGAGGCGTCTCAAGGCTGATCACAACTCACCTCTGGAACTTCGAAAGGGTCCTTCACTCCCTTGGTGCGAGTCAAGAAGTTCCCCGACATACCCGTCTCCACTCGAGAGGAAACACGAGGGTCCCGCCCACATCGAGAGGAGCCCCGTTTCCGCCTCGTAGCTCGAGATGAGGGATCCTTTCCCTGCATCGTCGGGAAAGAGTTCCCGGCCTTCCCGTCGCATCTCAAGACGAGGCCCTCTCAACAGGAACGGCGAGAGGAACTCCAGGGTCGTGCCACCATTCCAAGAGTCCCCCAGATGTCTCAGTCCATTCCAGAGGAACCTCTTTTCCCTTCACCGGCTCGTCTTTCACGCCGAGGATCGACTCACACCAAGGTGGCACGTGGTACAGCGCTGTGGGAAAGCCTCGTCGGAAATCTTCGAGGGAAACCCGCAGATCCCTTGATCCACGTGACACGAAGCGTGACAGTACTGCTGCAGCTCGGGAGGAAAGGGCACGTGCATGCCACCACTCGAGACGAGGCCTGACTCCCCTGGGGAGACTCAGAAGCACCCCAAGTTCCATGGCAACACTGGAGAGGAATCCTCAGGTTCCGGCCCCGTCTCCACACAAGGACTGAGGCCCCGGCATGGACGGGAGAGGAATCCCGAGAGGTCCCCTAGCAACTCGCATGGGGACTGGCCTCTCCTGAGGCCACCAGAGCGGGTCCCTGAGGTCCCCGTCGTAACTCGAGAAGACCTGCCGCAACTCGAGAAAATCCAGGAGGTTCTCCCCTCCAGGCGAGATGAGGCCCATTTCCGCTGAGGCGTCTCGACGCTGATCACACCTCACCTCTGGAACTTCGAAAGGGTCCTTCACACCCTTGTTGGAAATCAAGAAGTTCCCCGACATACCCGTCTTCACTCGAGAGGAAACACGAGGGTCCCGCCCACATCCAGAGGAGCCCCGTTTCGGCCTCGTAGCTCGAGATGAGGGATCCTTTCCCTGCTTCGTCGGGATAGAGTTCCCGGCGTTCCCGTCGCATCTCAAGAGGAGGCCCTCTCAACAGGAATGGCGAGAGGAACTCCAGGGTCGTGCCACCATTCCAAGAGTCCCTCAGATGTTTCAGTCCATTCCAGAGGAACCTCTTTTCCCTTCACCGGCTCGTCTTTCACGCCGAGGATCGACTCACACCAAGGTGGCACGTGGCACAGACCTGTGGGAAAGCCTCGTGGGAAAGCCTCGAGGGACAGCCTCGAGGGAAAGCCACAGATTCCTTTATCCACGTGACAGGAAGCGTGACACTACTGCTGCAGCTCGGGAGGAAAGCGCACGTGCATGCCCCCATTCGAGACGATGCCTGACTCCCCTGGGTAGACTCAGAAGCACCCCAAGATCCATGGCAACACTGGAGAGGAATCCTCAGGTTCCGGCCTCGACTCCACACAAGGTCTTAGGCCCCGGCATGGACGGGAGAGGAATCCCGAGATGGCCCCTAGCAACTGGCACGGCGACTGGCCTTTCCTGAGGCCACCAGAGCGGGTCCCTGAGGTCCCCGTCGTTACACGAGAAGACCTACCGCAACTCGAGAAAATCCAGGAGGTTCTCCCCTCCAGGCGAGATGAGGCCCATTTCCGCTGAGGCGTCTCCAGGCTGATCACACCTCACCTCTGGAACTTCGAAAGGGTCCTTCACACCCTTGGTAAGAATCAAGAAGTTCCCCGACATACCCTTCTCCACTCGAGAGGAAACAAGAGGGTCCCGCCCACATCCAGAGGAGCCCCGTTTCCGCCTCGTAGCTCGAGATGAGGGATCCTTTCCCTGCATCGTCGGGAAAGAGTTCCCGGCCTTCCCGTCGCATCTCAAGAGGAGGCCCTCTCAACAGGAACGGCGAGAGGAACTCCAGGGTCGTGCCACCATTCCAAGAGTCCCCCAGATGTCTCAGTCCATTCCAGAGGAACCTCTTTTCCCTTCACCGGCTCGTCTTTCACGCCGACGATCGACTCACACCATTGTGGCACGTGGCACAGCCCTGTGGGAAAGCCTCGTCGGAAATCTTCGAGGGAAACCCGCAGATCCCTTGATCCACGTGACAGGAAGCGTGACAGTACTGCTGCAGCTCGGGAGGAAAGCGCACGTGCATGCCACCACTCGAGACGAGGCCTGACTCCCCTGGGGAGACTCAGAAGCACCCCAAGTTCCATGGCAACACTGGAGAGGAATCCTCAGGTTCCGGCCCCGTCTCCGCACAAGGACTGAGGCCCCGGCATGGACGGGAGAGGAATCCCGAGAGGTCCCCTAGCAACTCGCTTGGGGACTGGCCTTTCCTGAGGCCACCAGAGCGGGTCTCTGAGGTCCCGGTCGTAACTCGAGAAGACCTGCCACAACTCGAGAAAATCCAGGAGGTTCTCCCCTCCAGGCGAGATGAGGCCCATTTCCGCTGAGGCGTCTCGAGGCTCATCACACCTCACCTCTGGAACTTCGAAAGGGTCCTTCACACCCTTGGTGCAAATCAAGAAGTTCCCCGACATACCCGTCTCCACTCGAGAGGAAACACGAGGGTCCCGCCCACATCCAGAGGAGCCCCGTTTCCGCCTCGTTACTCGAGATGAGGGATCCTTTCCCTGCTTCGTCCGGAAAGAGTTCCCGGCGTTCCCGTCGCATCTCAAGAGGAGGCCCTCTCAACAGGAACGGCGACAGGAACTCCAGGGTCGTGCCACCATTCCAAGAGTCCCCCAGATGTCTTAGTCCATTCCAGAGGAAACTCTTTTCCCTTCACTGGCTCGTCTTTCACGCCGAGGATCGACTCACAAAAAGGTGGCACGTGGCACAGCCCTGTGGGAAAGCCTCGTGGGAAAGCCTCGAGGGACAGCCTCGAGTGAAACCACAGATACCTTGATCCACGTGACAAGAAGCATGACACAACTACTGCAGCTCGGGAGGAAAGCTCACGTGCATGCCCCCACTCGAGAAGAGACCTGACTCCCCTGGGGAGACTCAGAAGCACCCCAAGATACATGGCAACACTGGAGAGGAATCCTCAGGTTCCGGCCCCGACTCCACACAAGGTCTTAGGCCCCGGCATGGACGGGAGAGGAATCCCGAGATGCCCCCTAGCAACTCGCATGGGCACTGGCCTTTCCTGAGGCCACCAGAGCGGGTCCCTGAGGTCCCCGTCGTAACTCGAGAAGACCTGCCGCAACTCGAGAAAATCCAGGAGGTTCTCCCCTCCAGGCGAGATGAGGCCCATTTCCAATGAGCCGTCTCCAGGCTGATCACACCTCACCTCTGGAACTTCGAAAGGGTCCTTCACACCCTTGGTGCAAATCAAGAAGTTCCCCGACATACCGTCTCCACTCGAGAGGAAACACGAGGGTCCCGCCCACATCCAGAGGAGCCCTGTTTCCGCCTCGTAGCTCCAGATGAGGGATCTTTTCCCTGCTTCGTCGGGAAAGAGTTCCCGGCGTTCCTGTCGCACCTCAAGAGGAGGCCCTCTCAACAAGAACGGCGAAAGGAACTCCAGGGTCGTGACACCATTCCAGGAGTCCCCCAGATGTCTGAGTCCATTCCAGAGGAACCTCTTTTCCCTTCACCGGCTCGTCTTTCACGCCGAGCATCGACTCACACCAAGGTGGCACGTGGCACAGCCCTGTGGGAAAGCCACGTGGGAAAGCCTCGAGGGACAGCCTCGAGGGAAAGCCACAGATTCCTTGATCAACTTGACAGGAAGCGTGACACTACTGCTGCAGCTCGGGAGGAAAGCGCACGTGAATGCCCCCACACGAAACGAGGCCTGACTCCCCTGGCGAGAGTCAGAAGAATCCCAAGATCGATGGCAACACTGGAGAGGAATCCTCAGGTTCCGGCCCCGACTCCACAGAAGGACTGAGGCCCCGGCTTGGACGGGAGAGGAATCCCGAGATGGCCCCTAGCAACTCGCATGGGGACTGGCATCTCCTGAGGCCACCAGAGCGGGTCACTGTGGTCCCCGTCGTAAGTCGAGAAGACCTGCCGCAACTCGAGAAAATCCTGGAGGTTCTCCCCTCCAGGCGAGATGAGGCCCATTTCCGCTGAGGCGTCTCGAGGCTGATCACACCTCACCTCTGGAACTGCGAAAGGGTCTTTCACACCCTTGGTGCAAATCAAGAAGTTCCCCGACATACCCGTCTCCACTCGAGAGGAAACACGAGGGTCCCGCCCACATCCAGAGGCGCCCCGTTTCCGCCTTGTAGCTCGAGATGAGGGAACCTTTCCCTGCTTCATCGGGAAAGAGTTCCCGGCCTTCCCGTCGCATCTCAAGAGGAGGCCCTCTCAACAGGAACGGCGAGAGGAACTCCAGGGTCGTGCCACCATTCCAAGAGTCCCCCAGATGTCTCAGTCCATTCCAGAGGAACCTCTTTTCCCTTCACCGGCTCGTCTTTCACGCCGAGGATCGACTCACACCAAGGTGGCACGTGGCACAGCCCTGTGGGAAAGCCTCGTGGGAAAGCCTCGAGGGACAGTCTCGAGAGAAAGCCACAGATCCCTTGATCCACGAGACAGGAAGCGTGACACTACTGCTGCAGCTCGGGAGGAAATCGCACGTGCATGCCCCCATTCGAGAAGAGGCCTGACTCCCCTGGGTAGACTCAGAAGCACCCCAAGATCCATGGCAACACTGGAGACGAATCCTCAGGTTCCGGCCCCGACTCCACACAAGGTCTTAGGCCCCGGCATGGACGGGAGAGGAATCCCGAGATGGCCCCTAGCAACTCGCACGGCGACTGGCCTTTCCTGAGGCCACCAGAGCGGGTCCCTGAGGTCCGCGTCGTAACTCGAGAAACCTGCCGCAACTCGAGAAAATCCAGGAGGTTCTCCCCTCCGGGCGAGATGAGGCCCATTTCCGCTGAGGCGTCTCCAGGCTGATCACACCTCACCTCTGGAACTTCGAAAGGGTCCTTCACACCCTTGGTGCAAATCAAGAAGTTCCCCGACATACCCGTCTCCACTCGAGAGGAAACACGAGGGTCCCGCCCACATCCAGAGGAGCCCCATTTCCGCCTCGTAGCTCGAGATGAGGGATCCTTTCCCTGCTTCGTCGGGAAAGAGTTCCCGTCCTTCCCGTCGCATCTCAAGAGGAGGCCCTCTCATCAGGAACGGCGAGAGGAACTCCAGGGTCGTGCCACCATTCCAAGAGTCCCCCAGATGTCTCAGTCCATTCCAGAGGAACCTCTTTTCCCTTCACCGGCTCGTCTTTCACGCCGAGGATCGACTCACACCAAGGTGGCACGTGGCACAGCCCTGTGGAAAAGCCTCGTGGGAAAGACTCGAGGGAAACCCGCAGATCCCTTGATCCACGTGACAGGAAGCGTGACAGTACTGCTGCAGCTCGGGAGGAAAGCGCACGTGCATGCCCCCACTCAAGTCGAGGCCTGATTCCCCTGGGGAGACTCAGAAGCACCCCAAGTTCCATGGCAACACTGGAGAGGAATTCCGGGCCCGTCTCCACACAAGGACTGAGGCCCCGGCATGGACGGGAGAGGAATCCCGAGAGGTCCCCTAGCAACTCGCATGGGGACTGGCCTCTCCTGAGGCCACCAGAGCGGGTCCCTGTGGTCTCCGTCGTAACTCGAGAAGACCTGCCGCAACTCGAGAAAATCCAGGAGGTTCTCCCCTCCAGGCGAGATGAGGCCCATTTCCGCTGAGGCGTCTCGAGGCTGATCACACCTCACCTCTGGAACTCCGAAAGGGTCCTTCACACCCTTGGTGCAAATCAAGAAGTTCCCCGACATACCCGTCTCCACTCAAGAGGAAACACGAGGTTCCCGCCCACATCCAGAGGAGCCCCGTTTCGGCCTCGTAGCTCGAGATGAGGGATCCTTTCCCTGCTTCGTCGGGAAAGAGTTCCCGGCGTTCCCGTCGCATCTCAAGAGGAGGCCCTCTCAACAGGAACGGCGAGAGGAACTCCAGGGTCGTGCCACCATTCCAAGAGTCCCTCAGATGTTTCGGTCCATTCCAGAGGAACCTCTTTTCCCTTCACCATCTCGTCTTTCACGCCGAGGATCTTCTCACACCAAGGTGGTACGTGGCACAGCCCTGTGGGAAAGCCTCGTGGGAAAGCCTCGAGGGTCAGCCTCGAGGAAAAGCCACAGATTCCTTTATCCACGTGACAGGAAGCGTGACACTACTGCTGCAGCTCGGGAGGAAAGCGCACGTGCATGCCCCCACTCGAGACGAGGCCTGACTCCCCTGGGGAGACTCAGAAGCACCCCAAGATCCATGGCAACACTGGAGAGGAATCCTCAGGTTCCGGCCCCGACTCCACACAAGGTCTTAGGCCCCGGCATGGAAGGGAGAGGAATCCCGAGATGGCCCCTAGCAACTCGCTCGGCGACTGGCCTTTCCTGAGGCCACCAGAGCGGGTCCCTGAGGACCCCGTCGTAACTCGAGAAGATATGCCGCAACTCGAGAAAATCCAGGAGGTTCTCCCCTCCAGGCGAGATGAGGCCCATTTCCGCTGAGGCGTCTCGAGGCTGATCACACCTCACCTCTGGAACTTCGAAAGGGTCCTTCACACCCTTGGTGCAAATCAAGAAGTTCCCCGACATACCCGTCTCCACTCGAGAGGAAACACGAGGGTCCCGCCCACATCCAGAGGAGCCCCGTTTCCGCCTCGTAGCTCGAGATGAGGGATCCTTTCCCTGCATCGTCGGGAAAGAGTTCCCGGCCTTCCCGTCGCATCTCAAGAGGAGGCCCTCTCAACAGGAACGGCGAGAGGAACTCCAGGGTCGTGCCACCATTCCAAGAGTCCCCCAGATGTCTCAGTCCATTCCAGAGGAACCTCTTTTCCCTTCACCGGCTCGTCTTTCACGCCAAGGACCGACTCACACCATTGTGGCACGTGGCACAGCCCTGTGGGAAAGCCTCGTCGGAAATCCTCGAGGGAAACCCGCAGATCCCTTGATCCACGAGACAGGAAGCGTGACACTACTGCTGCAGCTCGGGAGGAAAGCGCACGTGCATGCCACCACTCGAGACGAGGCCTGACTCCCCTGGGGAGACTCAGAAGCACCCCAAGATCCATGGCAACACTGGAGAGGAATCCTCAGGTTCCGGCCCCGTCTCCACACAAGGACTGAGGCCCCGGCATGGACGGGAGAGGAATCCCGAGAGGTCCCCTAGCAACTCGCATGGGGACTGGCCTCTCCTGAGGCCACCAGAGCGGGTCCCTGTGGTCTCCGTCGTAACTCGAGAAGACCTGCCGCAACTCGAGAAAATCCAGAAGGTTCTCCCCTCCAGGCGAGATGAGGCCCATTTCCGCTGAGGCGTCTCGAGGCTGATCACACCTCACCTCTGGAACTCTGAAAGGGTCCTTCACACCCTTGGTGCAAATCAAGAAGTTCCCCGACATACCCGTCTCCACTCAAGAGGAAACACGAGGTTCCCGCCCACATCCAGAGGAGCCCCGTTTCGGCCTCGTAGCTCGAGATGAGGGATCCTTTCCCTGCTTCGTCGGGAAAGAGTTCCCGGCGTTCCCGTCGCATCTCAAGAGGAGGCCCTCTCAACAGGAACGGCGAGAGGAACTCCAGGGTCGTGCCACCATTCCAAGAGTCCCTCAGATGTTTCGGTCCATTCCAGAGGAACCTCTTTTCCCTTCACCATCTCGTCTTTCACGCCGAGGATCTTCTCACACCAAGGTGGTACGTGGCACAGCCCTGTGGGAAAGCCTCGTGGGAAAGCCTCGAGGGACAGCCTCGAGGAAAAGCCACAGATTCCTTTATCCACGTGACAGGAAGCGTGATACTACTGCTGCAGCTCGGGAGGAAAGCGCACGTGCATGCCCCCACTCGAGACGAGGCCTGACTCCCCTGGGGAGACTCAGAAGCACCCCAAGATCCATGGCAACACTGGAGAGGAATCCTCAGGTTCCGGCCCCGACTCCACACAAGGTCTTAGGCCCCGGCATGGAAGGGAGAGGAATCCCGAAATGGCCCCTAGCAACTCGCTCGGCGACTGGCCTTTCCTGAGGCCACCAGAGCGGGTCCCTGAGGTCCCCGTCGTAACTCGAGAAGATATGCCGCAACTCGAGAAAATCCAGGAGGTTCTCCCCTCCAGGCGAGATGAGGCCCATTTCCGCTGAGGCGTCTCGAGGCTGATCACACCTCACCTCTGGAACTTCGAAAGGGTCCTTCACACCCTTGGTGCAAATCAAGAAGTTCCCCGACATACCCGTCTCCACTCGAGAGGAAACACGAGGGTCCCGCCCACATCCAGAGGAGTCCCGTTTCCGCCTCGTAGCTCGAGATGAGGGATCCTTTCCCTGCATCGTCGGGAAAGAGTTCCCGGCCTTCCCGTCGCATCTCAAGAGGAGGCCCTCTCAACAGGAACGGCGAGAGGAACTCCAGGGTCGTGCCACCATTCCAAGAGTCCCCCAGATGTCTCAGTCCATTCCAGAGGAACCTCTTTTCCCTTCACCGGCTCGTCTTTCACGCCAAGGACCGACTCACACCATTGTGGCACGTGGCACAGCCCTGTGGGAAAGCCTCGTCGGAAATCCTCGAGGGAAACCCGCAGATCCCTTGATCCACGAGACAGGAAGCGTGACACTACTGCTGCAGCTCGGGAGGAAAGCGCACGTGCATGCCACCACTCGAGACGAGGCCTGACTCCCCTGGGGAGACTCAGAAGCACCCCAAGATCCATGGCAACACTGGAGAGGAATCCTCAGGTTCCGGCCCCGTCTCCACACAAGGACTGAGGCCCCGGCATGGACGGGAGAGGAATCCCGAGATGGCCCCTAGCAACTCGCATGGGGACTGGCCTTTCCTGAGGCCACCAGAGCGGGTCCCTGAGGTCCCCGTCGTAACTCGAGAAGACCTGTCGCAACTCGAGAAAATCCAGGAGGTTTTCCCCTCCAGGCGAGATGAGGCCCATTTCCGCTGAGGCGTCTCGAGGCTGATCACACCTCACCTCTGGAACTTCGAAAGGGTCCTTCACACCCTTGGTGGAAATCAAGAAGATCCCCGACATACCCGTCTGCACTCGAGAGGAAACACGAGGGTCCCGCCCACATCCAGAGGAGCCCCGTTTTCGCCTCGTAGCTCGAGATGAGGGATCCTGTCCCTGCTTCTTCGGGAAAGAGTTCTGGGCGTTCCCATCGCATCTCAAGAGGAGGCCCTCTCAACAGGAACGGCGAGAAGAATTCCAGGGTCCTGCCACCATCCCAAGAGTCCCCCAGATGTCTCAGTCCATTCCAGAGGAAGCTCTTTTCCCTTCACCGGCTCGTCTTTCACGCAGAGGATCGACTCACACCAAGGTGGCACGTGGCACAGCCCTGTGGGAAAGCCTCGTGAGAAAGCCTCGAACGAAAGCCTCGAGGGAAAGCCACAGATCCCTTGATCCACGTGACAGGAAGCGTGACACTACTGCTGCAGCTCGGGAGGAAAGCGCACGTGCATGGCCCCACTCGAGACGAGGCCTGACTCCCCTGGGGAGACTCAGAAGCACCCCAAGATCCATTGCAACACTGGAGAGGAATCCTCAGGTTTCGGCCCCGACTCCACACAAGGTCTTAGGCCCCGGCATGGACGGGAGAGGAATCCCGAGATGACCCCTAGCAACTCGCATGGGGACTGGCCTCTCCTGAGGCCACCAGAGCGGGTCCCTGTGGTCTCCGTCGTAACTCGAGAAGACCTGCCGCAACTCGAGAAAATCCAGGAGGTTCTCCCCTCCAGGCGAGATGAGGCCCATTTCCGCTGAGGCGTCTCGAGGCTGATCACACCTCACCTCTGGAACTTCGAAAGGGTCCTTCACACCCTTGGTGCAAATCAAGAAGTTCCCCGACATACCCGTCTCCACTCGAGAGGAAACGCGAGGTTCCCACCCACATCCAGAGGAGCCCCGTTTCCGCCTCGTAGCTCGAGATGAGGGATCCTTTCCCTGCTTCGTCGGGAAAGAGTTCGTGGCGTTCCCGTCGCATCTCAAGAGGAGGCCCTCTCATCAGGAACGGCGAGAGGAACTCCAGGGTCGTGCCACCATTCCAAGAGTCCCCCAGATGTCTCAGTCCATTCCAGAGGAACCTCTTTTCCCTTCACCGGCTCGTCTTTCACGCCGAGGATCGACTCACACCAAGGTGGCACGTGGCACAGCCCTGTGGGAAAGCCTCGTGGGAAAGCCTCGTGGGAAAGACTCGAGGGAAACCCGCAGATCCCTTGATCCACGTGACAGGAAGCGTGACAGTACTGCTGCAGCTCGGGAGGAAAGCGCACGTGCATGCCCCCACTCAAGTCGAGGCCTGATTCCCCTGGGGAGACTCAGAAGCACCCCAAGTTCCATGGCAACACTGGAGAGGAATTCCGGCCCCGTCTCCACACAAGGACTGAGGCCCCGGCATGGACGGGAGAGGAATCCCGAGAGGTCCCCTAGCAACTCGCATGGGGACTGGCCTCTCCTGAGGCCACCAGAGCGGGTCCCTGTGGTCTCCGTCGTAACTCGAGAAGACCTGCCGCAACTCGAGAAAATCCAGGAGGTTCTCCCCTCCAGGCGAGATGAGGCCCATTTCCGCTGAGGCGTCTCGAGGCTGATCACACCTCACCTCTGGAACTCCGAAAGGGTCCTTCACACCCTTGGTGCAAATCAAGAAGTTCCCCGACATACCCGTCTCCACTCAAGAGGAAACACGAGGTTCCCGCCCACATCCAGAGGAGCCCCGTTTCGGCCTCGTAGCTCGAGATGAGGGATCCTTTCCCTGCTTCGTCGGGAAAGAGTTCCCGGCGTTCCCGTCGCATCTCAAGAGGAGGCCCTCTCAACAGGAACGGCGAGAGGAACTCCAGGGTCGTGCCACCATTCCAAGAGTCCCTCAGATGTTTCGGTCCATTCCAGAGGAACCTCTTTTCCCTTCACCATCTAGTCTTTCACGCCGAGGATCTTCTCACACCAAGGTGGTACGTGGCACAGCCCTGTGGGAAAGCTTCGTGGGAAAGCCTCGAGGGACAGCCTCGAGGAAAAGCCACAGATTCCTTTATCCACGTGACAGGAAGCGTGACACTACTGCTGCAGCTCGGGAGGAAAGCGCACGTGCATGCCCCCACTCGAGACGAGGCCTGACTCCCCTGGGGAGACTCAGAAGCACCCCAAGATCCATGGCAACACTGGAGAGGAATCCTCAGGTTCCGGCCCCGACTCCACACAAGGTCTTAGGCCCCGGCATGGAAGGGAGAGGAATCCCGAGATGGCCCCTAGCAACTCGCTCGGCGACTGGCCTTTCCTGAGGCCACCAGAGCGGGTCCCTGAGGTCCCCGTCGTAACTCGAGAAGATATGCCGCAACTCGAGAAAATCCAGGAGGTTCTCCCCTCCAGGCGAGATGAGGCCCATTTCCGCTGAGGCGTCTCGAGGCTGATCAGACCTCACCTCTGGAACTTCGAAAGGGTCCTTCACACCCTTGGTGCAAATCAAGAAGTTCCCCGACATACCCGTCTCCACTCGAGAGGAAACACGAGGGTCCCGCCCACATCCAGAGGAGCCCCGTTTCCGCCTCGTAGCTCGAGATGAAGGATCCTTTCCCTGCATCGTCGGGAAAGAGTTCCCGGCCTTCCCGTCGCATCTCAAGAGGAGGCCCTCTCAACAGGAACGGCGAGAGGAACTCCAGGGTCGTGCCACCATTCCAAGAGTCCCCCAGATGTCTCAGTCCATTCCAGAGGAACCTCTTTTCCCTTCACCGGCTCGTCTTTCACGCCAAGGACCGACTCACACCATTGTGGCACGTGGCACAGCCCTGTGGGAAAGCCTCGTCGGAAATCCTCGAGGGAAACCCGCAGATCCCTTGATCCACGAGACAGGAAGCGTGACACTACTGCTGCAGCTCGGGAGGAAAGCGCACGTGCATGCCCCCACTCGAGACGAGGCCTGACTCCCCTGGGGAGACTCAGAAGCACCCCAAGATCCATGGCAACACTGGAGAGGAATCCTCAGGTTCCGGCCCCGACTCCACACAAGGACTGAGGGCCCGGCATGGACGGGAGAGGAATCCCGAGATGGCCCCTAGCAACTCGCATGGGGACTGGCCTTTCCTGAGGCCACCAGAGCGGGTCCCTGAGGTCCCCGTCGTAACTCGAGAAGACCTGCCGCAACTCGAGAAAATCCAGGAGGTTCTCCCCTCCAGGCGAGATGAGGCCCATTTCCGCTGAGGCGTCTCGAGGCTGATCACACCTCACCTCTGGAACTTCGAAAGGGTCCTTCACACCCTTGGTGGAAATCAAGAAGATCCCCGACATACCCGTCTGCACTCGAGAGGAAACACGAGGGTCCCGCCCACATCCAGAGGAGCCCCGTTTTCGCCTCGTAGCTCGAGATGAGGGATCCTGTCCCTGCTTCTTCGGGAAAGAGTTCTGGGCGTTCCCGTCGCATCTCAAGAGGAGGCCCTCTCAACAGGAACGGCGAGAAGAATTCCAGGGTCCTGCCACCATTCCAAGAGTCCCCCAGATGTCTCAGTCCATTCCAGAGGAAGCTCTTTTCCCTTCACCGGCTCGTCTTTCACGCAGAGGATCGACTCACACCAAGGTGGCACGTGGCACAGCCCTGTGGGAAAGCCTCGTGAGAAAGCCTCGAACGAAAGCCTCGAGGGAAAGCCACAGATCCCTTGATCCACGTGACAGGAAGCGTGACACTACTGCTGCAGCTCGGGAGGAAAGCGCACGTGCATGGCCCCACTCGAGACGAGGCCTGACTCCCCTGGGGAGACTCAGAAGCACCCCAAGATCCATTGCAACACTGGAGAGGAATCCTCAGGTTTCGGCCCCGACTCCACACAAGGTCTTAGGCCCCGGCATGGACGGGAGAGGAATCCCGAGATGACCCCTAGCAACTCGCATGGGGACTGGCCTCTCCTGAGGCCACCAGAGCGGGTCCCTGTGGTCTCCGTCGTAACTCGAGAAGACCTGCCGCAACTCGAGAAAATCCAGGAGGTTCTCCCCTCCAGGCGAGATGAGGCCCATTTCCGCTGAGGCGTCTCGAGGCTGATCACACCTCACCTCTGGAACTTCGAAAGGGTCCTTCACACCCTTGGTGCAAATCAAGAAGTTCCCCGACATACCCGTCTCCACTCGAGAGGAAACGCGAGGTTCCCACCCACATCCAGAGGAGCCCCGTTTCCGCCTCGTAGCTCGAGATGAGGCATCCTTTCCCTGCTTCGTCGGGAAAGAGTTCCCGGCCTTCCCGTCGCATCTCAAGAGGAGGCCCTCTCAACAGGAACGGCGAGAGGAACTCCAGGGTCGTGCCACCATTCCAGGAGTCCCCCAGATGTCTCAGTCCATTCCAGAGGAACCTCTTTTCCCTTCACCGGCTCGTCTTTCACGCCGAGGATCGACTCACACCAAGGTGGCACGTGGCACAGCCCTGTGGGAAAGCCTCGTCGGAAATCCTCGAGGGAAACTCATAGATCCCTTGATCCACGGGACAGGAAGCGTGACACTGCTGCTGCAGCTCGGGAGGAAAGCGCACGTGCATGCCCCCACTCGAGACGAGGCCTGACTCCCCTGGGGAGACTCAGAAGCACCCCAAGATCCATGGCAACACTGGAGAGGAATCCTCAGGTTCCGGCGCCGACTCCAGACAAGGACTGAGGCCCCGGCACGGACGGGAGAGGAATCCCGAGATGGCCCCTAGCAACTCGCATGGGGACTGGCCTCTCCTGAGGCCACCAGAGCGGGTCCCTGAGGTCGCCGTCGTAACTTGAGAAGACCTGCCGCAACTCGAGAAAATCCAGGAGGTTCTCCCCTCCAGGCGAGATGAGGCCCATTTCCGCTGAGGCGTCTCGAGGCTGATCACACCTCACCTCTGGAACTTCGAAAGGGTCCTTCACACCCTTGGTGCAAATCAAGAAGTTCCCCGACATATCCGTCTCCACTCGAGAGGAAACGCGAGGTTCCCGCCCACATCCAGAGGAGCCCCGTTTCCGCCTCGTAGCTCGAGATGAGGGATCCTTTCCCTGCTTCGTCGGGAAAGAGTTCCCGGCCTTCCCGTCGCATCTCAAGAGGAGGCCCTCTCAACAGGAACGGCGAGAGGAACTCCAGGGTCGTGCCACCATTCCAAGAGTCCCCCAGATGTCTCAGTCCATTCCAGAGGAACCTCTTTTCCCTTCACCGGCTCGTCTTTCACGCCGAGGATCGACTGACATCCTTTTGGCACGTGGCACAGCCCTGTGGGAAAGCCTCGTCGGAAATCCTCGAGGGAAACCCGCAGATCCATTGATCCACGGGACAGGAAGCGTGACACTGCTGCTGCAGCTAGGGAGGAAAGCGCACGTGCATGCCCCCACTCGAGACGTGGCCTGACTCCCCTGGGGATACTCAGAAGCAGCCCAAGATCCATGGAAACACTGGAGAGGAATCCTCAGGTTCCGGCCCCGACTCCACACAAGGTATTAGGCCCCGGCATGGACGGGAGAGGAATCCCAAGAGGGCCCCTAGCAACTCGCATGGGGACTGGCCTTTCTTGAGGCCACCAGAGCGGGTCCCTGAGGTCCCCGTCATAACTCGAGAAGACCTGCCGCAACTCGAGAAAATCCAGGAGGTTCTCCCCTCCAGGCGAGATGAGGCCCATTTCCGCTGAGGCGTCTCGAGGCTGATCACACCTCACCTCTGGAACTTCGAAAGGGTCCTTCACACCCTTGGTGCAAATCAAGAAGTTCCCCGACATACCCGTCTCCACTCGAGAGGAAACGCGAGGTTCCCACCCACATCCAGAGGAGCCCCGTTTCCGCCTCGTAGCTCGAGATGAGGCATCCTTTCCCTGCTTCGTCGGGAAAGAGTTCCCGGCCTTCCCGTCGCATCTCAAGAGGAGGCCCTCTCAACAGGAACGGCGAGAGGAACTCCAGGGTCGTGCCACCATTCCAGGAGTCCCCCAGATGTCTCAGTCCATTCCAGAGGAACCTCTTTTCCCTTCACCGGCTCGTCTTTCACGCCGAGGATCGACTCACACCAAGGTGGCACGTGGCACAGCCCTGTGGGAAAGCCTCGTCGGAAATCCTCGAGGGAAACTCATAGATCCCTTGATCCACGGGACAGGAAGCGTGACACTGCTGCTGCAGCTCGGGAGGAAAGCGCACGTGCATGCCCCCACTCGAGACGAGGCCTGACTCCCCTGGGGAGACTCAGAAGCACCCCAAGATCCATGGCAACACTGGAGAGGAATCCTCAGGTTCCGGCCCCGACTCCAGACAAGGACTGAGGCCCCGGCACGGACGGGAGAGGAATCCCGAGATGGCCCCTAGCAACTCGCATGGGGACTGGCCTCTCCTGAGGCCACCAGAGCGGGTCCCTGAGGTCGCCGTCGTAACTTGAGAAGACCTGCCGCAACTCGAGAAAATCCAGGAGGTTCTCCCCTCCAGGCGAGATGAGGCCCATTTCCGCTGAGGCGTCTCGAGGCTGATCACACCTCACCTCTGGAACTTCGAAAGGGTCCTTCACACCCTTGGTGCAAATCAAGAAGTTCCCCGACATATCCGTCTCCACTCGAGAGGAAACGCGAGGTTCCCGCCCACATCCAGAGGAGCCCCGTTTCCGCCTCGTAGCTCGAGATGAGGGATCCTTTCCCTGCTTCGTCGGGAAAGAGTTCCCGGCCTTCCCGTCGCATCTCAAGAGGAGGCCCTCTCAACAGGAACGGCGAGAGGAACTCCAGGGTCGTGCCACCATTCCAAGAGTCCCCCAGATGTCTCAGTCCATTCCAGAGGAACCTCTTTTCCCTTCACCGGCTCGTCTTTCACGCCGAGGATCGACTGACATCCTTTTGGCACGTGGCACAGCCCTGTGGGAAAGCCTCGTCGGAAATCCTCGAGGGAAACCCGCAGATCCATTGATCCACGGGACAGGAAGCGTGACACTGCTGCTGCAGCTAGGGAGGAAAGCGCACGTGCATGCCCCCACTCGAGACGTGGCCTGACTCCCCTGGGGATACTCAGAAGCAGCCCAAGATCCATGGAAACACTGGAGAGGAATCCTCAGGTTCCGGCCCCGACTCCACACAAGGTATTAGGCCCCGGCATGGACGGGAGAGGAATCCCAAGTGGGCCCCTAGCAACTCGCATGGGGACTGGCCTTTCTTGAGGCCACCAGAGCGGGTCCCTGAGGTCCCCGTCATAACTCGAGAAGACCTGCCGCAACTCGAGAAAATCCAGGAGGTTCTCCCCTCCAGGCGAGATGAGGCCCATTTCCGCTGAGGCGTCTCGAGGCTGATCACACCTCACCTCTGGAACTTCGAAAGGGTCCTTCACTCCCATGGTGCAAATCAAGAAGTTCCCCGACATACCCGTCTGCACTCGAGAGGAAACACGAGGGTCCAGCCTACATACAGAGGAGCCCCGTTTCCGCCTCGTAGCTCGAGATGAGGGATCCTTTCCCTAATTCGTCGGGAAAGAGTTCCCGGCCTTCCCGTCGCATCTCAAGAGGAGGCCCTCTCAACAGGAACGGCGAGAGGAACTCCAGGGTCGTGCCACCATTCCAAGAGTCCACCAGATGTCTCAGTCCATTCCAGAGGAACCTCTTTTCCCTTCACCGGCTCGTCTTTCACGCCGAGGATCGACTCACACCAAGGTGGCACGTGGCACAGCCCTGTGGGAAAGCCTCGTGGGAAAGCCACAGATGCCTTGATCCACGTGACAGGAAGCGTGACACTACTGCTGCAGCTCGGTAGGAAAGCGCACGTGCATGCCCCCACTCGAGACGAGGCCTGACTCCCCTGGGGAGACTCAGAAGCACCCCAAGATCCATGGCAACACTGGAGAGGAATCCTCAGGTTCCGGCCCCGACTCCACACAAGGACTGAGGCCCCGGCATGGACGGGAGAGGAATCCCGAGAGGTCCCCTAGCAACTCGCATGGGGACTGGCCTTTCCTGAGGCCACCAGAGCGGGTCCCTGAGGTCCCCGTCGTAACTCGAGAAGACCTGCCGCAACTCTAGATAATCCAGGAGGTTCTCCCCTCCAGGCGAGATGAGGCCCATTTCCGCTGAGGCGTCTCCAGGCTGATCACAGCTCACCTCTTGAACTTCGAAAGCGTCCTTCACACCCTTGGTGCAAATGAAGAAGTTCCCCGACATATCCGTCTTCACTCGAGAGGAAACATGAGGTTCCCGCCCACATCCAGAGGAGCCCCGTTTCGGCCTCGTAGCTCGAGATGAGGGATCCTTTCCCTGCTTCGTCGGGATAGAGTTCCCGGCGTTCCCGTCGCATCTCAAGAGGAGGCCCTCTCAACAGGAATGGCGAGAGGAACTCCAGGGTCGTGCCACCATTCCAAGAGTCCCCCAGATGTTTCAGTCCATTCCAGAGGAACCTCTTTTCCCTTCACCGGCTCGTCTTTCACGCCGAGAATCGACTCACACCAGGGTGGCACGTGGCACAGCCCTGTGGGAAAGCCTCGTGGAGAAGCCTCGAGGGAAAGCCGCAGATCCCTTGATCCACGTGACAGGAAGCGTGACACTACTGCTGCAGCTCGGGAGGAAAGCGCACGTGCATGCCCCCACTCGAGACGAGGCCTGACTCCCCTGGGGAGACTCAGAAGCACCCCAAGATCCATGGCAACACTGGAGAGGAATCCTCAGGTTCCGGCCCCGACTCCACACAAGGTATTAGGCCCCGGCATGGACGGGAGAGGAATCCCAAGAGGGCCCCTAGCAACTCGCATGGGGACTGGCCTTTCTTGAGGCCACCAGAGCGGGTCCCTGAGTTCCCCGTCATAACTCGAGAAGACCTGCCGCAACTCGAGAAAATCCAGGAGGTTCTCCCCTCCAGGCGAGATGAGGCCCATTTCCGCTGAGGCGTCTCGAGGCTGATCACACCTCACCTCTGGAACTTCGAAAGGGTCCTTCACTCCCATGGTGCAAATCAAGAAGTTCCCCGACATACCCGTCTCCACTCGAGAGGAAACACGAGGGTCCAGCCTTCATACAGAGGAGCCCCGTTTCCGCCTCGTAGCTCGAGATGAGGGATCCTTTCCCTAATTCGTCGGGAAAGAGTTCCCGGCCTTCCCTTCGCATCTCAAGAGGAGGCCCTCTCAACAGGAACGGCGAGAGGAACTCCAGGGTCGTGCCACCATTCCAAGAGTCCCCCAGATGTCTCAGTCCATTCCAGAGGAACCTCTTTTCCCTTCACCGGCTCGTCTTTCACGCCGAGGATCGACTGACATCCTTTTGGCACGTGGCACAGCCCTGTGGGAAAGCCTCGTCGGAAATCCTCGAGGGAAACCCGCAGATCCATTGATCCACGTGACAGGAAGTGTGACAGTACTGCTGCAGCTCGGGAGGAAAGCGCACGTGCATGCCACCACTCGAGACGAGGCCTGACTCCACTGGGGAGATTCAGAAGCACCCCAAGTTCCATGGCAACACTGGAGAGGAATCCTCAGGTTCCGGCCCCGTCTCCACACAAGGACTGAGGCCCCGGCATGGACGGGAGAGGAATCCCGAGAGGTCCCCTAGCAACTCGCATGGGGACTGGCCTTTCCTGAGGCCACCAGAGCGGGTCCCTGAGGTCCCCGTCGTAACTCGAGAAGACGTGCCGCAACTCGAGAAAATCCAGGAGGTTCTCCCCTCCAGGCGAGATGAGGCCCATTTCCGCTGAGGCGTCTCGAGGCTGATCACACCTCACCTCTGGAACTTCGAAAGGGTCCTTCACACCCTTGGTGGAAATCAAGAAGATCCCCGACATACCCGTCTGCACTCGAGAGGAAACACGAGGGTCCCGCCCACATCCAGAGGAGCCCCGTTTCCGCCTCGTAGCTCGAGATGAGGGATCCTTTCCCTGCCTCTTCGGGAAAGAGTTCCCGGCCTTCCTGTCGCATCTCAAGAGGAGTCCCTCTTAACAGGAATGGCGAGAGGAACTCCAGGGTCGTGCCACCATTCCAAGAGTCCCCCAGATATCTCAGTCCATTCCAGAGGAATTTCTTATCCCTTCACCGGCTCGTCTTTCACGCCGAGGATCGAATCACACCAAGGTGGCACGTGGCACAGCCCTGTGGGAAAGACTCGTGGGAATGCCTCGAGGGACAGCCTCGAGGGAAAGCCACAGATCCCTTTATCCACGTGCCAGGAAGCGTGACACTACTCCTGCAGCTCGGGAGGAAAGCGCACGTGCATGCCCCCACTCAAGACGAGGCCTGACTCCCCTAGGGAGACTCAGAGACACCCCACGATCCACGTCAACCCTGCAGAGGAATCCTCAGGTTCCGGCCCCGACTCCACACAAGGTCTTAGACCCCGGCATGGACGGGAGAGGAATCCCGAGATGGCCCCTAGCAATTCGCATGCGGACTGGCCTTTCCTAAGGCCACCAGAGCTGGTCCCTGAGGTCCCGGTCGTAACTCGAGCAGACCTGCCGCAACTCGAGATAATCCAGGAGGTTCTCCCCTCCAGGCGAGATGAGGCGCATTTCCCCTGAGGTGTATCGAGGCTGATCACACCTCACCTCTGGAACTTCGAAAGGGTCCTTCACACCCTTGGTGCAAATCAAGAAGTTCCCCGACATACCCGTCTCCACTCGAGAGGAAACACGAGGGTCCCGCCCACATCCAGAGGAGCCCCGTTTCCGCCTCGTAGCTCGAGATGAGGGATCCTTTCCCTGCCTCGTCGAGAAAGAGTTCCCGGCGTTCCCGTCGCATCTCAAGAGGAGGCCCTCTCAACAGGAACGGCGAGAGGAACTCCAGGGTCGTGCCACCATTCCAAGAGTCCCCCAGATGTCTCAGTCCATTCCAGAGGAACCTCTTTTCCCTTCACCGGCTCGTCTTTCACGCCGAGGATCGACTCACACCAAGGTGGCACGTGGCACAGCCCTGTGGGAAAGCCTCGTGGGAAAGCCTCGAGGGACAGCCTCGAGGGAAAGCCACAGATCACTTGATCCACGTGACAGGAAGCGTGACACTACTGCTGCACCTCGGGAGGAAAGCGCACGTCCATGCCCCCACTAGAGACGAGGCCTGACTCCCCTGGGGAGACTCAGAAGCACCCCAAGATCCATGGCAACACTGGAGAGGAATACTCATGTTCCGGCCCCGACTCCATGCAAGGACTGAGGCCCAGGCATGGACGGGAGAGGAATCCCGAGAGGTCGCCTAGCAACTCGCATGGGGACTGGCCTCTCCTGAGGCCAACAGAGCTGGTCCCTGAGGTCCCTGTCGTAACTCGAGAAGACCTGCCGCAACTCGAGAAAATCCAGGAGGTTCTCCCCTCCAGGCGAGATGAGGCCCATTTCCGCTGAGGCGTCTCGAGGCTGATCACACCTCACTTCTGGAACTTCGAAAGGGTCCTTCACACCCTTGGTGTAAATCAAGAAGTTCCCCGACATACCCGTCTCCACTCGAGAGGAAACACGAGGGTCCCGCCCACAGCCAGAGGAGCCCCGTTTCCGCCTCGTAGCTCGAGATGAGGGATCCTTTCCCTGCTTCGTCGGGAAAGAGTTCCCGGCCTTCCCGTCGCATCTCAATGGGAGGCCCTCTCAAGAGGAACATCGAGAGGAACTCCAGGGTCGTGCCACCATTCCAAGAGTTCCCCAGATGTCTCAGTCCATTCCAGAGGAAACTCTTTACCCTTCACCGGCTCGTCTTTCACGCCGAGGATCGACTCACACCAAGGTGGCACGTGGCACAGCCCTGTGGGAAAGCCTCGTGGGAAAGCCTCGAGGGACAGCCTCGAGGGACAGCCTCGAGGGAAAGCCACAGATCCCTTGATCCACGTGATAGGAAGCGTGACACTACTCTTGAAGCTCGGGAGGAAAGCGCACGTGCATGCCCCCACTCGAGACGAGGCCTGACTCCCCTGGGGAGACTCAGAAGCACCCCAAGATCCATGGCAACACTGAAGAGGAATCCTCAGGTTCCGGCCCCGACTCCACACAAGGACTGAGGCCCCGGCATGGACGGGAGAGGAATCGCGAGATGGCCCCTAGCAACTCGCATGGGGACTGGCCTCTCCTGAGGCCAACAGAGCTGGTCCCTGAGGTCCCTGTCGTAACTCGAGAAGACCTGCCGCAACTCGAGAAAATCCAGGAGGTTCTCCCCTCCAGGCGAGATGAGGCCCATTTCCGCTGAGGCGTCTCCAGGCTGATCACACCTCACCTCTGGAACTTCGAAAGTGTCCTTCACACCCTTGGTGCGAGTCAAGAAATTATCCGACATACCCGTCTCCACTCGAGAGGATACACGAGGGTCCCGCCCACATCCAGAGGAGCCCCGTTTCCGCCTCGTAGCTCGAGATGAGGCATCCTTTCCCTGCTTCATCGGGAAAGAGTTCCCGGCGTTCCCGTCGCATCTCAAGAGGAGGCCCTCTCAACAGGAACGGCGAGAGGAACTCTAGGGTCGTGCCACCATTCCAAGAGTCCCCCAGATGTCTCAGCCCATTCCAGAGGAACGTCTTTTCCCTTCACCGGTTCGTCCTTCACGCCGAGGATCGACTCACACCAAGGTGGCACGTGGCACAACCCTGTGGGAAATCCTCGTGGGAAAACCTCGAGGGACAGCCTGGAGGGAAACCACAGATCCCTTGATCCACGTGAAAGGAAGCGTGACACTACTGCTGCAGCTCGGGAGGAAAGCGCACGTGCAAGCCCGCACTAGAGACGAGGCCTGACTCCCCTGGGAAGACTCAGAAGCACCCCAAGATCCATGGCAACACTGGAGAGGAATCCTCAGATTCCGGCCCCAACTCCAAACAAGGACTGAGACCCCGGCCTGGACGGGAGAGGAATCCCGAGAGGTCCCCTAGCAACTCGCATGGCGACTGGCCTTTCCTGTGGCCACATGAGCGGGTCCCTGAGGTCCCCGTCGTAACTCGAGAAGACCTGCCGCAACTCGAGACAATCCAGGAGGTTCTCCCCTCCAGGCGAGATGAGGCCCATTTCCGCTGAGGCGTCTCGAGGCTGATCACACCTCACCTCTGGAACTTTGAAAGGGTCCTTCACACCCTTGGTGCAAATCAAGAAGTTCCCCGACATACCCGTCTCCACTCGAAAGGAAACACGAGGGTCCCGCCCACATCCAGCGGAGCCCCGTTTCCGCCTCGTAGCTCGAGATGAGGGATCCTTTCCCTGCTTCGTCGGGAAAGAGTTCCCGGCGTTCCCGTCGCATCTCAAGAGGTGGCCCTCTCAACAGGAATGGCGAGAGGAACTCCAGGGTCGTGCCACCATTCCAAGAGTCCCCCAGATGTCTCAGTCCATTCCAGAGGAACCTCTTTTCCCTTCACCGGCTCGTCTTTCACGCCGAGGATCGACTCACACCAAGGTGGCACGTGGCACAGCCCTGTGGGAAAGCCTCGTGGAAAAGCCTCGAGGGAAAGCCTCGAGGGAAAGCCACAGATCCCTTTATCCACGTGACAGGAAGCGTGACACTACTGCTGCAGCTCGGGAGGAAAGCGCACGTGCATGCCCCCACTCGAGACGAGCCCTGACTCCCCTGGGGAGACTCAGAAGCACCCCCAAGATCCATGGCAACACTGGAGAGGAATCCTCAGGTTCCGGCCCCGACCCCACACAATGTCTTAGGCCCCGGCATGGATGGGAGAGGAATCCCGAGATGGCCCCTAGCAATTCGCATGGGGACTGGCCTTTCCTGAGGCCACCAGAGCGGGTCCCTGAGGTCCCGGTCGTAACTCGAGAAGACCTGCCGCAACTCGAGAAAATCCAGGAGGTTCTCCCCTCCAGGCGAGATGAGGCCCATTTCTGCTGAGGCTTCTCCAGGCTGATCACACCTCACCTCTGGAACTTCGAAAGGGTCCTTCACAGCCTTGGTGCAAATCAAGAAGTTACCCGACATACCCGTCTCCACTCAAGAGGAAACACGAGGGTCCCGCCCACATCCAGAGGAGCCCCGTTTCCGCCTCGTAGCTCGAGATGAGGGATCCTTTCCCTGCTTCGTCGGGAAAGATTTCCCGGCGTTCCCGTCGCATCCCTAGAGGTGGCCCTCTCAACAGGAATGGCGAGAGGAACTCCAGGGTCGTGCCACCATTCCAAGAGTCCCCCAGATGTCTCAGTCCATTCCAGAGGAAACTCTTTTCCCTTCACCGGCTCGTCTTTCACGCCGAGGATCGACTGACACCAAGGTGGCACGAGGCACAGCCCTGTGGGAAAGCCTCGTGGGAAAGCCTCGAGGGACAGCCTCGAGGGAAAGCCACAGATCCCTTGATCCACGTGATAGGAAGCGTGACACTACTCTTGCAGCTCGGGAGGAAAGCGCACGTGCATGCCACCACTCGAGACGAGGCCTGACTCCCCTGGGGAGACTCAGAAGCACCCCAAGATCCATGGCAACACTGGAGAGGAATCCTCAGGTTCCGGCCCCGACTCCACACAAGGACTGAGGCCCCGGCATGGACGGGAGAGGAATCCCGAGATGGCCCCTAGCAATTCGCATGGGGACTGGCCTTTCCTGAGGCCACCAGAGCGGGTCCCTGAGGTCCCGGTCGTAACTCGAGAAGACCTGCCGCAACTCGAGAAAATCCAGGAGGTTCTCCCCTCCAGGCGAGATGAGGCCCATTTCTGCTGAGGCTTCTCCAGGCTGATCACACCTCACCTCTGGAACTTCGAAAGGGTCCTTCACAGCCTTGGTGCAAATCAAGAAGTTCCCCGACATACCCGTCTCCACTCGAGAGGAAACACGAGGGTCCCGCCCACAGCCAGAGGAGCCCCGTTTCCGCCTCGTAGCTCGAGATGAGGGATCCTTTCCCTGCTTCGTCGGGAAAGAGTTCCCGGCCTTCCCGTCGCATCTCAATGGGAGGCCCTCTCAAGAGGAACAGCGAGAGGAACTCCAGGGTCGTGCCACCATTCCAAGAGTTCCCCAGATGTCTCAGTCCATTCCAGAGGAAACTCTTTACCCTTCACCGGCTCGTCTTTCACGCCGAGGATCGACTCACACCAAGGTGGCACGTGGCCCAGCCCTGTGGGAAAGCCTCGTGGGAAAGCCTCGAGGGACAGCCTCGAGGGACAGCCTCGAGGGAAAGCCACAGATCCCTTGATCCACGTGATAGGAAGCGTGACACTACTCTTGAAGCTCGGGAGGAAAGCGCACGTGCATGCCCCCACTCGAGACGAGGCCTGACTCCCCTGGGGAGACTCAGAATCACCCCAAGATCCATGGCAACACTGAAGAGGAATCCTCAGGTTCCGGGCCCGACTCCACACAAGGACTGAGGCCCCGGCATGGACGGGAGAGGAATCCCGAGATGGCCCCTAGCAACTCGCATGGGGACTGGCCTCTCCTGAGGCCAACAGAGCTGGTCCCTGAGGTCCCTGTCGTAACTCGAGAAGACCTGCCGCAACTCGAGAAAATCCAGGAGGTTCTCCCCTCCAGGCGAGATGAGGCCCATTTCCGCTGAGGCGTCTCCAGGCTGATCACACCTCACCTCTGGAACTTCGAAAGTGTCCTTCACACCCTTGGTGCGAGTCAAGAAATTATCCGACATACCCGTCTCCACTCGAGAGGATACACGAGGGTCCCGCCCACATCCAGAGTAGCCCCGTTTCCGCCTCGTAGCTCGCGATGAGGCATCCTTTCCCTGTTTCATCGGGAAAGAGTTCCCGGCGTTCCCGTCGCATCTCAAGAGGAGGCCCTCTCAACAGGAACGGCGAGAGGAACTCCAGGGTCGTGCCACCATTCCAAGAGTCCCCCAGATGTCTCAGCCCATTCCAGAGGAACGTCTTTTCCCTTCACCGGCTCGTCCTTCACGCCGAGCATCGACTCACACCAAGGTGGCACGTGGCACAACCCTGTGGGAAATCTTCGTGGGAAAACCTCGAGGGACAGCCTGGAGGGAAACCACAGATCCCTTGATCCACGTGAAAGGAAGCGTGACACTACTGCTGCAGCTCGGGAGGAAAGCGCACGTGCAAGCCCCCACTCGAGACGAGGCCTGACTCCCCTGGGAAGACTCAGAAGCACCCCAAGATCCATGGCAACACTGGAGAGGAATCCTCAGATTCCGGCCCCAACTCCAAACAAGGACTGAGACCCCGGCCTGGACGGGAGAGGAATCCCGAGAGGTCCCCTAGCAACTCGCATGGCGACTGGCCTTTCCTGTGGCCACATGAGCGGGTCCCTGAGGTCCCCGTCGTAACTCGAGAAGACCTGCCGCAACTCGAGACAATCCAGGAGGTTCTCCCCTCCAGGCGAGATGAGGCCCATTTCCGCTGAGGCGTCTCGAGGCTGCTCACACCTCACCTCTGGAACTTTGAAAGGGTCCTTCACACCCTTGGTGCAAATCAAGAAGTTCCCCGACATACCCGTCTCCACTCGAGAGGAAACACGAGGGTCCCGCCCACATCCAGAGGAGCCCCGTTTCCGCCTCGTAGCTCGAGATGAGGGATCCTTTCCCTGCTTCGTCGGGAAAGAGTTCCCGGCGTTCCCGTCGCATCTCAAGAGGTGGCCCTCTCAACAGGAATGGCGAGAGGAACTCCAGGGTCGTGCCACCATTCCAAGAGTCCCCCAGATGTCTCAGTCCATTCCAGAGGAACCTCTTTTCCCTTCACCGGCTCGTCTTTCACGCCGAGGATCGACTCACACCAAGGTGGCACGTGGCACAGCCCTGTGGGAAAGCCTCGTGGAAAAGCCTCGAGGGAAAGCCTCGAGGGAAAGCCACAGATCCCTTTATCCACGTGACAGGAAGCGTGACACTACTGCTGCAGCTCGGGAGGAAAGCGCACGTGCATGCCCCCACTCGAGACGAGGTCTGACTCCCCTGGGGAGACTCAGAATCACCCCAAGATCCATGGCAACACTGGAGAGGAATCCTCAGGTTCCGGCCCCGAATCTACACAGGGCCTTAGGCCCCGGCATGGACGGGAGAGGAATCCCGAGATGGCCCGTAGCAACTCGCATGGGGACTGGCCTTTCCTGAGGCCACCAGAGCGGGTCCCTGAGGTCCCCTTCGTAACACGAGAAGACCTGCCGCAACTCGAGAAAATCCAGGAGGTTCTCCCCTCCAGGCGAGATGAGGCCCATTTCCACTGAGGCATCTCGAGGCTGATCACACCTCACTTCTGGAACTTCGAAAGGGTCCTTCACACCCTTGGTGCAAATCAAGAAGTTCCCCGACATACCCGTCTCCACTCGAGAGGAAGCACGAGGGTCCCGCCCACAGCCAGAGGAGCCCCGTTTCCGCCTCGTAGCTCGAGATGAGGGATCCTTTCCCTGCTTCGTCGGGAAAGAGTTCCCGGCCTTCCCGTCGCATCTCAATGGGAGGCCCTCTCAAGAGGAACAGCGAGAGGAACTCCAGGGTCATGCCACCATTCCAAGAGTTCCCCAGATGTCTCAGTCCATTCCAGAGGAAACTCTTTACCCTTCACCGGCTCGTCTTTCACGCCGAGGATCGACTCACACCAAGGTGGCACGTGGCACAGCCCTGTGGGAAAGCCTCGTGGGAAACCCTCGAGGGACAGCCTCGAGGGACAGCCTCGAGGGAAAGCCACAGATCCCTTGATCCACGTGATAGGAAGCGTGACACTACTCTTGAAGCTCGGGAGGAAAGCGCACGTGCATGCCCCCACTCGAGACGAGGCCTGACTCCCCTGGGGAGACTCAGAAGCACCCCAAGATCCATGGCAACACTGAAGAGGAATCCTCAGGTTCCGGCCCCGACTCCACACAAGGACTGAGGCCCCGGTATGGACGGGAGAGGAATCCCGAGATGGCCCCTAGCAACTCGCATGGGGACTGGCCTCTCCTGAGGCCAACAGAGCTGGTCCCTGAGGTCCCTGTCGTAACTCGAGAAGACCTGCCGCAACTCGAGAAAATCCAGGAGGTTCTCCCCTCCAGGCGAGATGAGGCCCATTTCCGCTGAGGCGTCTCCAGGCTGATCACACCTCACCTCTAGAACTTCGAAAGTGTCCTTCACACCCTTGGTGCGAGTCAAGAAATTATCCGACATACCCGTCTCCACTCGAGAGGATACACGAGGGTCCCGCCCACATCCAGAGGAGCCCCGTTTCCGCCTCGTAGCTCGCGATGAGGCATCCTTTCCCTGCTTCATCGGGAAAGAGTTCCCGGCGTTCCCGTCGCATCTCAAGAGGAGGCCCTCTCAACAGGAACGGCGAGAGGAACTCCAGGGTCGTGCCACCATTCCAAGAGTCCCCCAGATGTCTCAGCCCATTCCAGAGGAACGTCTTTTCCCTTCACCGGCTCGTCCTTCACGCCGAGGATCGACTCACACCAAGGTGGCACGTGGCACAACCCTGTGGGAAATTCTCGTGGGAAAACCTCGAGGGACAGCCTGGAGGGAAACCACAGATCCCTTGATCCACGTGAAAGGAAGCGTGACACTACTGCTGCAGCTCGGGAGGAAAGCGCACGTGCAAGCCCCCACTCGAGACGAGGCCTGACTCCCCTGGGAAGACTCAGAAGCACCCCAAGATCCATGGCAACACTGGAGAGGAATCCTCAGATTCCGGCCCCGAATCTACACAGGGCCTTAGGCCCCGGCATGGACGGGAGAGGAATCCCGAGATGGCCCGTAGCAACTCGCATGGGGACTGGCCTCTCCTGAGGCCACCAGAGCGGGTCCCTGAGGTCCCCTTCGTAACTCGAGAAGACCTGCCGCAACTCGAGAAAATCCAGGAAGTTCTCCCCTCCAGGCGAGATGAGGCCCATTTCCACTGAGGCATCTCGAGGCTGATCACACCTCACTTCTGGAACTTCGAAAGGGTCCTTCACACCCTTGGTGCAAATCAAGAAGTTCCCCGACATACCCGTCTCCACTCGAGAGGAAACACGAGGGTCCCGCCCACATCCGGAGGAGCCCCGTTTCCGCCTCAAATCTCGAGATGAGGGATCCTTTCCCTGCTTCATCGGGAAAGAGTTCCCGGCGTTCCCGTCGCATCTCAAGAGGAGGCCCTCTCAACAGGAACGGCGAGAGGAACTCCAGGGTCGTGCCACCATTCCAAGAGTCCCCCAGATGTCTCAGTCCATTCCAGAGGAACCTCTTTTCCCTTCACCGGCTCGTCTTTCAGGCCGAGGATCGACTCACACCAAGGTCGCACGTGGCACAGCCTTGTGGGAAAGCCTCGTTGGAAAGCCTCGAGGGACAGCCTCTAGGGAAAGCCACAAATCCCTTGATCCACGTGACAGGAAGCGTGACACTACTGCTGCAGCTCGGGAGAAAGCGCACGTGCATGCCCCCACTCGAGACGAGGCCTGACTCCCCTGGGGAGACTCAGAAGCACCCCTAAATCCATGGCAACACTGGAGAGCAATCCTCAGGTTCCGGCCTGAACTCGACACAAGGACTGAGGCCCTGGCATGGACGGGAGAGGAATCCCGAGAGGTCCCCTAGCAACTCGCATGGGACTGGCCTTTCCTGAGGCCACAAGAGCGGGTCCCTGAGGTCCCCGTCATAACTCGAGAAGACCTGCCGCAACTCGAGGAAATCCAGGAGGTTCTCCCCTCCAGGCGACATGAGGCCCATATCCGCTGAGGCGTCTCGAGGCTGATCACACCTCAATTCTGGAACGTCGAAAGGGTCCTTCACAGCCTTGGTGCAAATCAAGAAGTTCCCCGACATACCCCTCTCCACTCAAGAGGAAACACGTGGGTCCCGCCCACATTCGAAGGAGCCCCGTTTCCGCCTCGTAGCTCGAGATGAGGGATCCTTTCCCTGCTTCGTCGGGAAAGAGTTCCCGGCGTTCCCGTCGCATCTCAAGAGGAGCCCCTCTCAACAGGAACGGCGAGAGGAACTCCAGGGTCGTGCCACCATTCCAAGAGTCCCCCAGATGTCTCAGTCCATTCCAGAGGAACCTCTTTTCCCTTCACCGGCTCGTCTTTCACGCCGAGGATCGACTCACACCAAGGTGGCACGTGGCACAGCCCTGTTGGAAAGCCTCGTTGGAAAGCCTCGAGGGACAGCCTCGAGGGAAAGCCACAAATCCCTTGATCCACGTGACAGGAAGCGTGACACTACTGCTGCAGCTCGGGAGAAAGCGCACGTGCATGCCCCCACTCGAGACGAGGCCTGACTCCCCTGGGGAGAGTCAGAAGCACCCCTAAATCCATGGCAACACTGGAGAGCAATCCTCAGGTTCCGGCCTGAACTCGACACAAGGACTGAGGCCCTGGCATGGACGGGAGAGGAATCCCGAGAGGTCCCCTAGCAACTGGCATGGGACTGGCCTTTCCTGAGGCCAACAGAGCGGGTCCCTGAGGTCCCCGTCATAACTCGAGAAGACCTGCCGCAACTCGAGAAAATCCAGGAGGTTCTCCCCTCCAGGCGAGATGAGGCCCATATCCGCTGAGGCGTCTCGAGGCTGATCACACCTCACTTCTGGAACGTCGAAAGGGTCCTTCACAGCCTTGGTGCAAATCAAGAAGTTCCCCGACATACCCCTCTCCACTCAAGAGGAAACACGTGGGTCCCGCCCACATTCGAAGGAGCCCCGTTTCCGCCTCGTAGCTCGAGATGAGGGATCCTTTCCCTGCTTCGTCGGGAAAGAGTTCCCGGCGTTCCCGTCGCATCTCAAGAGGAGCCCCTCTCAACAGGAACGGCGAGAGGAACTCCAGGGTCGTGCCACCATTCCAAGAGTCCCCCAGATGTCTCAGTCCATTCCAGAGGAACCTCTTTTCCCTTCACCGGCTCGTCTTTCACGCCGAGGATCGACTCACACCAAGGTGGCACGTGGCACAGCCCTGTTGGAAAGCCTCGTTGGAAAGCCTCGAGGGACAGCCTCGAGGGAAAGCCACAAATCCCTTGATCCACGTGACAGGAAGCGTGACACTACTGCTGCAGCTCGGGAGAAAGCGCACGTGCATGCCCCCACTCGAGACGAGGCCTGACTCCCCTGGGGAGAGTCAGAAGCACCCCTAAATCCATGGCAACACTGGAGAGCAATCCTCAGGTTCCGGCCTGAACTCGACACAAGGACTGAGGCCCTGGCATGGACGGGAGAGGAATCCCGAGAGGTCCCCTAGCAACTGGCATGGGACTGGCCTTTCCTGAGGCCAACAGAGCGGGTCCCTGAGGTCCCCGTCATAACTCGAGAAGACCTGCCGCAACTCGAGAAAATCCAGGAGGTTCTCCCCTCCAGGCGAGATGAGGCCCATATCCGCTGAGGCGTCTCGAGGCTGATCACACCTCACTTCTGGAACGTCGAAAGGGTCCTTCACAGCCTTGGTGCAAATCAAGAAGTTCCCCGACATACCCCTCTCCACTCAAGAGGAAACACGTGGGTCCCGCCCACATTCGAAGGAGCCCCGTTTCCGCCTCGTAGCTCGAGATGAGGGATCCTTTCCCTGCTTCGTCGGGAAAGAGTTCCCGGCGTTCCCGTCGCATCTCAAGAGGAGCCCCTCTCAACAGGAACGGCGAGAGGAACTCCAGGGTCGTGCCACCATTCCAAGAGTCCCCCAGATGTCTCAGTCCATTCCAGAGGAACCTCTTTTCCCTTCACCGGCTCGTCTTTCACGCCGAGGATCGACTCACACCAAGGTGGCACGTGGCACAGCCCTGTTGGAAAGCCTCGTGGGAAACCACAGATCCCTTGATCCACGTGACAGGAAGCGTGACACTACTGCTGCAGCTCGGGAGGAAAGCGCACGTGCAAGCCCCCACTCGAGACGAGGCCTGACTCCACTGGGGAGACTCAGAAGCACCCCAAGATCCATGGCAACACTGGAGAGGAATCCTCAGGTTCCGGCCCCGACTCCACACAAGGTCTTAGGCCCCGGCATGGACGGGAGAGAATTCCCGAGATGGCCCCTTTCAACTCGCATGGGGACTGGCCTCTCCTGAGGCCACCAGAGCGGGTCCCTGAGGTCCCCGTCGTAACTCGAGACGACCTACCGCAACTCGAGAAAATCCAGGAGGTTCTCCCCTCCAGGCGAGATGAGGCCCATTTCCGCTGAGGCGTGTCGAGGCTGATCACACCTCACTTCTTGAACCTCGAAAGGGTCCTTCACACCCTTGGTGCAAATCAAGAAGTTCCCCGACATACCCGTCTCCACTCGAGAGGAAACACGAGGGTCCCGCCCACATCCAGAGGAGCCCCGTTTCCGCCTCGTAGCTCGAGATGAGGGATCCTTTCCCTGCTTCGTCGGGAAAGAGTTCCCCGCCTTCCCGTCGCATCTCAAGAGGAAACCCTCTCAACAGGAACGGCGAGAGGAACTCCAGGGTCGTGCCACCATTCCAAGAGTCCCCCAGATGTCTCAGTCCATTCCAGAGGAACCTCTTTTCCCTTCACCGGCTCGTCTTTCATGCCGAGGATCGACTCACACCAAGGTGGCACGTGGCACAGCCCTGTGGGAAAGCCTCGTGGGAAAGCCTCGAGCGAAAGCCTCGAGGGAAAGCCACAGATCCCTAGATCCACGTGATAGGAAGCGTGACACTACTCTTGCAGCTCGGGAGGAAAGCGCACGTGCATGCCAACACTCGAGACGAGGCCTGACTCCCCTGGGGAGACTCAGAAGCACCCCAAGATCCATAGCAACACTGGAGAGGAATCCTCAGGTTCCGGCCCTGACTCCACACAAGGACTGAGGCCCCGGTATGGACGGGAGAGGAATCCCGAAATGGCCCCTAGCAACTCGCATGAGGACTGGCCTCTCCTGAGGCCACCAGAGTGGGTCCCTGAGGTCCCCTTCGTAACTCGAGAAGACCTGCGGCAACTCGCGAAAATCCAGGAGGTTCTCCCCTCCAGGCGAGATGAGGCCCATTTCCGCTGAGGCGTCTCCAGGCTGATCACACCTCACCTCTGGAACTTCGAAAGGGTCCTTCACACCCTTGGTGCAAATCAAGAAGTTCCCCGACATACCCGTCTCCACTCGAGAGGAAACACGAGGGTCCCGCCCACATCCAGAGGAGCCCCATTTCCACCTCGTAGCTCGAGATGTGGGATCCTTTCCCTGCTTCGTCGGGAAAGAGTTCCCGGCGTTCCCGTCGCGTCTCAAGAGGAGGCCCTCTCAACAGGAACAGCGAGAGGAACTCCAGGGTCGTGCCACCATTCCAAGAGTCCCCCAGATATCTCAGTCCATTCCAGAGGAACCTCTTTTCCCTTCACCGGCTCGTGTTTCACGCCGAGGATCGACTCACACCAAGGTGGCGCGTGGCACAGCCCTGTGGGAAAGCCTCGTGGGAAAGCCTCAAGCCAAAGCCTCGAGGGAAATCCACAGATCCCTTGCTCCACGTGACAGGAAGCGTGACACTACTGCTGCAGCTCGGGAGGAAAGCGCACGTGCATGCCCCCATTCGAGACGAGGCCTGACTCCCCTTGGGAGACTCAGAAGCACCCCAAGATCCATCGCAACACTGGAGAGGAATCCTCAGGTTCCGGCCCCGACTCCACACAAGGTCTTAGGCCCCGGCATGGACGGGAGAGGAATCCCGAGATGGCCCCTAGCAACTCGCATGGGGACTGGCCTCTCCTGAGGCCAACAGAACGGGTCCCTGAGGTCCCCGTCGTAACTCGAGAAGACCTGCCGCAACTCGAGAAAATCCAGGAGGTTCTCCCCTCCAGGCGAGATGAGGGCCATTTCCGCTGAGGCGTCTCCCGGCTGATCACACCTCACCTCTGGAACTTCGAAAGGGTCCTTCACACCCTTGGTGCAAATCAAGAAGTTCCCCGACATACCCGTCTCCACTCGAGAGAAAACACGAGGGTCCCGCCCATATCCAGTGGAGCCCCGTTTCCACCTCGTAGCTCGAGATGAGGGACCCTTTCCCTGCTTCGTCGGGAAAGAGTTCCCGGCGTTCCCGTCCCATCTCAAGAGGAAGCACTCTCAACAGGAATGGCGAGAGGAACTCCAGGGTCGTGCCACCATTCCAAGAGTCCCCCAGATGTCTCAGTCCATTCCAGAGGAACCTCTTTTCCCTTCACCGGCTCGTCCTTCACGCCGAGGATCGACTCACACCAAGGTGGCACGTGGCACAGCCCTGTGGGAAAGCCTCGTGGGAAAGCCTCGAACGAAAGCCTCGAGGGAAACCACAGATCCCTTGATCCACGTGACAGGAAGCGTGACAATACTGCTGCAGCTAGGGAGGAAAGCGCACTTGCAAGCCCCCACACGAGACGAGGCCTGACTCCCCTGGGGAGACTCAGAAGCACCCCAAGTTCCATGGCAACACTGGAGAGGAATCCTCAGGTTCCGGCCCCGACTCCACACAAGGACTGAGGCCCCGGCATGGACGGGAGAGGAATCCCGAGATGGCCCCTAGCAACTCGCATGGGGACTGGCCTCTCCTGAGGCCACCAGAGCGGGTCCCTGAGGTCCCCGTCGTAACTCGAGAAGACCTGCCGCACCTCGCGAAAATCCAGAAGGTTCTCCCCTCCAGGCGAGATGAGGCCCATTTCCGCTGAGGCGTCTCCAGCCTGATCACACCTCACCTCTGGAACTTCGAAAGGGTCCTTCACACCCTTGGTGCAAATCAAGAAGTTCCCCGACATACCCGTCTCCACTCGAGAGGAAACACGAGGGTCCCGCCCACAGCCAGAGGAGCCCCATTTCCACCTCGTAGCTCGAGATGTGGGATCCTTTCCCTGCTTCGTCGGGAAAGAGTTCCCGGCGTTCCCGTCGCGTCTCAAGAGGAGGCCCTCTCAACAGGAACAGCGAGAGGAACTCCAGGGTCGTGCCACCATTCCAAGAGTCCCCCAGATATCTCAGTCCATTCCAGAGGAACCTCTTTTCCCTTCACCGGCTCGTGTTTCACGCCGAGGATCGACTCACACCAAGGTGGCGCGTGGCACAGCCCTGTGGGAAAGCCTCGTGGGAAAGCCTCAAGCCAAAGCCTCGAGGGAAATCCACAGATCCCTTGCTCCACGTGACAGGAAGCGTGACACTACTGCTGCAGCTCGGGAGGAAAGCGCACGTGCATGCCCCCATTCGAGACGAGGCCTGACTCCCCTTGGGAGACTCAGAAGCACCCCAAGATCCATCGCAACACTGGAGAGGAATCCTCAGGTTCCGGCCCCGACTCCACACAAGGTCTTAGGCCCCGGCATGGACGGGAGAGGAATCCCGAGATGGCCCCTAGCAACTCGCATGGGGACTGGCCTCTCCTGAGGCCAACAGAACGGGTCCCTGAGGTCCCCGTCGTAACTCGAGAAGACCTGCCGCAACTCGAGAAAATCCAGGAGGTTCTCCCCTCCAGGCGAGATGAGGGCCATTTCCGCTGAGGCGTCTCCCGGCTGATCACACCTCACCTCTGGAACTTCGAAAGGGTCCTTCACACCCTTGGTGCAAATCAAGAAGTTCCCCGACATACCCGTCTCCACTCGAGAGAAAACACGAGGGTCCCGCCCATATCCAGTGGAGCCCCGTTTCCACCTCGTAGCTCGAGATGAGGGACCCTTTCCCTGCTTCGTCGGGAAAGAGTTCCCGGCGTTCCCGTCCCATCTCAAGAGGAAGCACTCTCAACAGGAATGGCGAGAGGAACTCCAGGGTCGTGCCACCATTCCAAGAGTCCCCCAGATGTCTCAGTCCATTCCAGAGGAACCTCTTTTCCCTTCACCGGCTCGTCCTTCACGCCGAGGATCGACTCACACCAAGGTGGCACGTGGCACAGCCCTGTGGGAAAGCCTCGTGGGAAAGCCTCGAACGAAAGCCTCGAGGGAAACCACAGATCCCTTGATCCACGTGACAGGAAGCGTGACAATACTGCTGCAGCTAGGGAGGAAAGCGCACTTGCAAGCCCCCACACGAGACGAGGCCTGACTCCCCTGGGGAGACTCAGAAGCACCCCAAGTTCCATGGCAACACTGGAGAGGAATCCTCAGGTTCCGGCCCCGACTCCACACAAGGACTGAGGCCCCGGCATGGACGGGAGAGGAATCCCGAGATGGCCCCTAGCAACTCGCATGGGGACTGGCCTCTCCTGAGGCCACCAGAGCGGGTCCCTGAGGTCCCCGTCGTAACTCGAGAAGACCTGCCGCACCTCGCGAAAATCCAGAAGGTTCTCCCCTCCAGGCGAGATGAGGCCCATTTCCGCTGAGGCGTCTCCAGCCTGATCACACCTCACCTCTGGAACTTCGAAAGGGTCCTTCACACCCTTGGTGCAAATCAAGAAGTTCCCCGACATACCCGTCTCCACTCGAGAGGAAACACGAGGGTCCCGCCCACAGCCAGAGGAGCCCCATTTCCACCTCGTAGCTCGAGATGTGGGATCCTTTCCCTGCTTCGTCGGGAAAGAGTTCCCGGCGTTCCCGTCGCGTCTCAAGAGGAGGCCCTCTCAACAGGAACAGCGAGAGGAACTCCAGGGTCGTGCCACCATTCCAAGAGTCCCCCAGATATCTCAGTCCATTCCAGAGGAACCTCTTTTCCCTTCACCGGCTCGTGTTTCACGCCGAGGATCGACTCACACCAAGGTGGCGCGTGGCACAGCCCTGTGGGAAAGCCTCGTGGGAAAGCCTCAAGCCAAAGCCTCGAGGGAAATCCACAGATCCCTTGCTCCACGTGACAGGAAGCGTGACACTACTGCTGCAGCTCGGGAGGAAAGCGCACGTGCATGCCCCCATTCGAGACGAGGCCTGACTCCCCTTGGGAGACTCAGAAGCACCCCAAGATCCATCGCAACACTGGAGAGGAATCCTCAGGTTCCGGCTCCGACTCCACACAAGGTCTTTGGCCCCGGCATGGACGGGAGAGGAATCCCGAGTTGCACCTTGCAACTCGCATGGCGACTGGCCTTTCCTGAGGCCACCAGAGCGGGTCCCTGAGGTCCCCGTCGTAACTCGAGAAGACCTGCTGCAACTCGAGAAAATCCAGTAGGTTCTCCCCTCCAGGCGAGATGAGGCCCATTTCCGCTGAGGCGTTTCCCGGCTGATCACACTTCACCTCTGGAACTTCGAAAGGGTCCTTCACACCCTTGGTGCAAATCAAGAAGTTCCCCGACATACCCGTCTCCACTCGAGAGGAAACACGAGGGTCCCGCCCACATCCAGAGGAGCCCCGTTTCCGCCTCGTAGCTCGAGATGAGGGATCCTTTCCCTTCTTCGTCGGGAAAGAGTTCCTGGCATTCCCGTCGCATCTCAAGAGGAAGCCCTCTCAACAGGAACGGCGAGAGGAACTCCAGGATCGTGCCACCATTCCAAGAGTCCCCCAGATGTCTCAGTCCATTCCAGAGGAACCTCTTTTCCCTTCACCGGCTCGTCTTTCACGCCGAGGATCGACTCACACCAAGGTGGCACGTGGCACAGCCCTGTGGGAAAGCCTCGTGGGAAAGCCTCGAGGGACAGACTCGAGGGAAAGCCACAGATCCCTTGATCGACTTGAGAGGAAGCGTGACACTACTGCTGCAGATCGGGAGGAAAGCGCACGTGCATGCCCCCTCTCGAGACGAGGCCTGACTCCCCTGGGGAGACTCAGAAGCACCCCAAGATCTATGGCAACACTAGAGAGGAATCCTCAGGTTCCGGCCCCGACTCTTCACAAGGACTGAGGCCCCGGCATGGACGGGAGAGGAATCACGAGATGGCCCCTAGCAACTCGCATGGGGACTGGCCTTTCCTGAGGCCACCAGAGCGGGTCCCTGAGGTCCCCGTCGTAACTCGAGAAGACCTGCCGCAACTCGAGAAAACCCAGGAGGTTCTCCCCTCCAGGCGAGATGAGGCCCATTTCCGCTGAGGCGTCTCGAGGCTGATCACACCTCACCTCTGGAACTTCGAAAGGGTCCTTCACACCCTTGGTGCAAATCAAGAAGTTCCCCGACATACCCGTCTCCACTCGATAGGACACACGAGGGTCCCGCCCACATCCAGAGGAGCCCCGTTTCCGCCTCGTAGCTCGAGATGAGGGATCCTTTCCCTGCTTCGTCGGGAAAGAGTTCCCGGTGTTCCCGTCCCATCTCAAGAGGAGGCCCTCCCAACAGGAACGGCGAGAGGAACTCCAGGGTCGTGCCACCATTCCAAGAGTCCCCCAGATGTCTCAGTCCATTCCAGAGGAATCTCTTTTCCCTTCACCGGCTCGTCCTTCACGCCAAGGATCGACTCACACCAAGGTGGCACGTGGCACAGCCCTGTGGGAAAGCCTCGTGGGTAAGCCTCGAACGAAAGCCTCGAGTGAAACCACAGATCCCTTGATCCACGTGACAGGAAGCGTGACACTACTGCAGCAGCTCGGGAGGAAAGCGCACGTGCAAGCCCCCAGTCGAGACGAGGCCTGATTCCCCTGGGGAGACTCAGAAGCACCCCAAGATCCATGGCAACACTGGAGAGGAAACCTCAGGTTCCGGCCCCGACTCCACACAAGGTCTTAGGCCCCGGCATGGACGGGAGAGGAATCCCGAGATGGGCCCTAGCAACTCGCATGGGGACTGGCCTCTCCTGAGGCCACCAGAGCGGGTCCCTGAGGTCCCCGTCGAAACTCGAGAAGACCTGCCGCAACCCGAGAAAATCCAGGAGGTTCTCCCCTCCAGGCGAGACGAGGCCCATTTCCGCTGAGGCGCCTCGAGGCTCATCACACCTCACCTCTGGAACTTCGAAAGGGTCCTTCACACCCTTGGTGCAAATCAAGAAGTTCCCCGACATACCCGCCTCCACTCAAGAGGAAACACGAGGGTCCCGCCCACATCCGGACGAGCCCCATTTCCGCCTCGTAGCTCGAGATGAGGGATCCTTTCCCTGCTTCGTCGGGAAAGAGTTCCTGGCGTTCCCGTCGCATCTCAAGAGGAGGCCCTCTCAACAGGAACGGCGAGAGGAACTCCAGGGTCGTGACACCAATCCAAGAGTCCCCCAGATGTCTCAGTCCATTCCAGAGGAAACTCTTTTCCCTTCACCGGCTCGTCTTTCACGCCGAGGATCGACTCACACCAAGGTGGCACGTGGCACAGCCCTGTGGGAAAGCCTCGTGAGAAAGCGTCGAGGGACAGCCTCGAGGGAAAGCCACAGAATCCTTGATCCACGTGACAGGAAGTGTGACACTACTGCTGCAGCTCGGGAGGAAAGCGCACGTGCATGCTCCCACTCGAGACGAGGCCTGACTCCCCTGGGGAGACTCAGAAGCACCCCAAGATCCATGGCAACACTGGAGAGGAATCCTCAGGTTCTGGCCACGATTCCACACAAGGTCTTAGGCCCCGGCATGGATGGGAGAGGAATCCCGAGATGGCCCCTAGCAACTCGCATGGGGACTGGCCTCTCCTGAGGCCACCAGAGCGGGTCCCTGAGGTCTCCGTCGTAACTCGAGAAGACCTGCCGCAACTCGAGAAAATCCAGGAGGTTCTCCCCTCCAGGCGAGATGAGGCCCATTTCCGCTGAGGCGTCTCGAGGCTGATCACACCTCACCTCTGGAACTTCGAAAGGGTCCTTCACACCCTTGGTGCAAATCAAGAAGTTCCGTGACATTCCCGTCTCCACTCGAGAGGAAACACGAGGGTCCCGCCCACATCCAGAGGAGCCCCGTTTCCGCCTCGTAGCTCGAGATGAGGGATCCTTTCCCTGCTTCGTCGGGAAAGAGTTCCCGGCGTTCCCGTCGCATCTCAAGAGGAGGCCCTCTCAACAGGAACGGCGAGAGGAACTCCAGGGTCGTGCCACCTTTCAAAGAGTCCCCCTGATGTCTCAGTCGATTCCGGAGGAACCTCTCTTCCCTTCACCGGCTCGTCTTTCATGCCGAGGATCGACTCACACCAAGGTGCCACGTGGCACAGCCCTGTGGGAAAGCCTTGTGGGAAAGCCTCGAGGGACAGCCTCGAGGGAAAGCCACAGATTCCTTGATCCACGTGACAGGAAGCGTGACACTACTGCTGCAGCTCGGGAGGAAAGTGCACGTGCATGCCCCCACTCAAGACGAGGCCTGACTCCCCTGGGGAGACTCAGAAGCACCCCAAGATCCATGGCAACAGTGGAGAGGAATCCTCGGGTTCCGGCCCCGACTCCACACAAGGACTGAGGCCCCGGCATGGACGGGAGAGGAATCCCGAGAGGTCCCCTAGCAACTCGCATGGGGACTGGCCTTTCCTGAGGCCACCAGAGCGGGTCCCTGAGGTCCCCGTCGTAACTTGAGAAGACCATCCGCAACTCGAAGAAATCCAGGAGGTTCTTCCCTCCAGGCGAGATGAGGCCCATTTCCGCTGAGGCGTCTCGAGGCTGATCACACCTCACTTCTGGAACTTCGAAAGGGTCCTTCACAGCCTTGGTACAAATCAAGACGTTCCCCGACATACCCGCCTCCACTCAAGAGGAAACACGAGGGTCCCGCCCACATCCGGAGGAGCCCCATTTCTGCCTCGTAGCTCGAGATGAGGGATCCTTTCCCTGCTTCGTCGGGAAAGAGTTCCTGGCGTTCCCGTCGCATCTCAAGAGGAGGCCCTCTCAACAGGAACGGCGAGAGGAACTCCAGGGTCGTGACACCAATCCAAGAGTCCCCCAGATGTCTCAGTCCATTCCAGAGGAACCTCTTTTCCCTTCACCGGCTCGTCTTTCACGCCGAGGATCGACTCACACCAAGGTGGCACGTGGCACAGCCCTGTGGGAAAGCCTCGTGAGAAAGCCTCAAGGGACAGCCTCGAGGGAAAGCCACAGATTCCTTGATCCACGTGACAGGAAGCGTGACACTACTTCTGCAGCTCGGGAGGAAAGCGCACGTGCATGCTCCCACTCGAGACGAGGCCTGACTCCCCTGGGGAGACTCAGAAGCACCCCAAGATCCATGGCAACACTGGAGAGGAATCCTCAGGTTCTGGCCACGATTCCACACAAGGTCTTAGGCCCCGGCATGGACGGGAGAGGAATCCCGAGATGGCCCCTAGCAACTCGCATGGGGTCTGGCCTCTCCTGAGGCCACCAGACCGAGTCCCCGAGGTCCCCGTCGTAAATCGAGAAGACCTGCCGCAACTCGAGAAAATCCAGGAGGTTCTCCCCTCCAGGCGAGATGAGGCCCATTTCCGCTGAGGCGTCTCGAGGCTGATCACACCTCACCTCTGGAACTTCGAAAGGGTCCTTCACACCCTTGGTGCAAATCAAGAATTTCCCTGACATACCCGACTCCACTCGAGAGGAAACACGAGGGGCCCGCCCACATCCAGAGGAGCCCTGTTTCCGCCTCGTAGCTCGAGATGAGGGATCCTTTCCCTGCTTCGTCGGGAAAGAGTTTCCGGCGTTTCCGTCGCGTCTCAAGAGGAGGCCCTCTCAACAGGAACGGCGAGAGGAACTCCAGGGTCGTGCCACCATTCCAAGAGTCCCCCAGATGTCTCAGTCCATTCCAGAGGAACCTCTTTTCCCTTCACCGGCTCGTCTTTCACGCCGAGGATCGACTCACACCAAGGTGGCACTTGGCACAGCCCTGTGGGAAAGCCTCGTGGGAAAGCCTCGAGGGAAAGCCTTGAGGGAAAGCCTCGAGGGAAAGCCACAGATCCCTTGATCCACGTGACAGGAAGCGTGACCCTACTGCTGCAGCTCGGGAGGGAAGCGCACGTGCATGCCCCCACTCGAGATGAGGCCTGACTCCCCTGGGGAGACTCAGAGGCACCCCAAGATCCATGTCAACACTGGAGAGGAATCCTCAGGTTCCGGCCCCGACTCCACACAAGGTCTTAGGCCCCGGCATCCATGGGAGAGGAATCCCGAGATGGCCCCTAGCAACTCCCATGGGGACTGGCCCTTCCTGAGGCCACCAGAGCGGGTCCCTGAGGTCCCCGTCGTAACTCAAGAAGACATGCCGCAACTCGAGAATATCCAGGAGGTTCTCCCCTGCAGGCGAGAGGAGGCCCATTTCCACAGAGGCTTCTTGGGGCTAATCACACCTCACCCCTGGAACGTCGAAAGGGTCCTTCACACCCTGGGTGCAACTCAAGAAGTTCCCCGACATACCCGTCTCCACTCGAGAGGAAACACGAGGGTCCCGCCCACATCCAGAGGAGCCCCGTTTCCGCCTCGTAGCTCGAGGTGAGGGATCCTTTCCCTGCTTCGTCGGGAAAGAGTTCCCGGCGTTCCCGTCGCATCTCAAGAGGAGGCCCTCTCAACAGGAACGGCGAGAGAAACTCCAGGGTCGTGCCACCATTCCAAGAGTCCCCCAGATGTCTCAGTCTATTCCAGAGGAACCTCTTTTCCCTTCACCGGCACGTCTTTCACGCCGAAGATCGACTCACACCAAGGTGGCGCGTGGCACAGCCCTGTGGGAAAGCCTCGTAGGAAAGCTTCGAGGGACAGCCTCGAGGGAAAGCCACAGATCCCTTGATCCACGTGAAAGGAAGCGTGACACTACTGCTGCAGCTCGGGAGGAAAGCGCACGTGCATGCTCCCACTCGAGACGAGGCCTGACTCCCCTGGGGAGACTCAGAAGCACCCCAAGATCCATGGTAACACTGGAGAGGAATCCTCAGGTTCCGGCCCCGACCACACAAGGACTGAGGCCCCGGCATGGATGGGAGAGGAATCCCGAGATGGCCCCTAGCAACTCGCATGGGGACTGGCCTCTCCTGAGGCCACCATTGCGGGTCCCTGAGGTCCCCGTTGTAACTCGAGAAGACCTGCCGCAACTCGAGAAAATCCAGGAGGTTCTCCCCTCCAGGCAAGATGAGGCCCATTTCCGCTGAGGCGTCTCGAGGCTGATCACACCTCACCTCTGGAACTTCGAAAGGGTCCTTCACACCCTTGGTGCAAATCAAGAAGTTCCCCGACATACCCGTCTCCACTCGAGAGGAAACGCGAGGTTCCCGCCCACATCCAGAGGAGCCCCGTTTCTGCCTCGTAGCTCGAGATGAGGGATCCTTTCCCTGCTTCATCGGGAAACAGTTCCCGGCCATCCCGTCGCATCTCAAGAGGAGGCCCTCTCAACAGGAACGGCGAGAGGAACTCCAGGGTCGTGCCACCATTCCAAGAGTCCCCCAGATGTCTCAGTCCATTCCAGAGGAACCTCTTTTCCCTTCAGCGGCTCGTCTTTCACGCCGAGGATCGACTCACACCAAGGTGGCACTTGGCACAGCCCTGTGGGAAAGCCTCGTGTGAAAGCCTCGAGGTAAAGCCTCGAGGGAAAGCCACAGATCCCTTGATCCACGTGACAGGAAGCGTGACCCTACTGCTGCAGCTCGGGAGGGAAGCGCACGTGCATGCCCCCACTCGAGACGAGGCCTGACTCCCCTGGGGAGACTCAGAGGCACCCCAAGATCCATGTCAACACTGGAGAGGAATCCTCAGGTTCCGGCCCCGACTCCACACAAGGTCTTAGGCCCCGGCATCCATGGGAGAGGAATCCCGAGATGGCCCCTAGCAACTCGCATGGGGACTGGCCCTTCCTGAGGCCACCAGAGCGGGTCCCTGAGGTCCCCGTCGTAACTCAAGAAGACATGCCGCAACTCGAGAATATCCAGGAGGTTCTCCCCTGCAGGCGAGAGGAGGCCCATTTCCGCAAAAGCTTCTCGGGGCTAATCACACCTCACCCCTGGAACGTCGAAAGGGTCCTTCACACCCTGGGTGCAACTCAAGAAGTTCCCCGACATACCCGTCTCCACTCGAGAGGAAACACGAGGGTCCCGCCCACATCCAGAGGAGCCCCGTTTCCGCCTCGTAGCTCGAGGTGAGGGATCCTTTCCCTGCTTCATTGGGAAAGAGTTCCCGGCGTTCCCGTCGCATCTCAAGAGGAGGCCCTCTCAACAGGAATGGCGAGAGGAACTCCAGGGTCGTGCCACCATTCCAAGAGTCCCCCAGATGTCTCAGTCCATTCCAGAGGAACCTCTTTTCCCTTCACCGGCTCGTCTTTCACGCCGAGGATCGACTCACACCAAGGTGGCACTTGGCACAGCCCTGTGGGAAAGCCTCGTGGGAAAGCCTCGAGGTAAAGCCTCGAGGGAAAGCCACAGATCCCTTGATCCACGTGACAGGAAGCGTGACCCTACAGCTGCAGGTCGGGAGGGAAGCGCACGTGCATGCCCCCACTCGAGACGAGGCCTGACTCCCTTGGGGAGACTCAGAGGCACCCCAAAATCCATGTCAACACTGGAGAGGAATCCTCAGGTTCCGGCCCCGACTCCACACAAGGTCTTATGCCCCGGCATCGACGGGAGAGGAATCCCGAGATGGCCCCTAGCAACTCGCATGGGGACTGGCCCTTCCTGAGGCCACCAGAGCGGGTCCCTGAGGTCCCCGTCGTAACTCGAGAAGACCTGCTGCAACTCGAGAATATCCAGGAGGTTCTCCCCTGCAGGCGAGATGAGGCCCATTTCCGCAGAGTCTTCTCGGGGCTAATCACACCTCACCTCTGGAACGTCGAAAGGGTCCTTCACACCCTGGGTGCAACTCAAGAAGTTCCCCGACATACCCGTCTCCACTCGATAGGAAACACGAGGGTCCCGCCCACATCCAGAGGAGCCCCGTTTCCGCCTCACAGCTCGAGGTGAAGAATCCTTTCCCTGATTCGTCGGGAAAGAATTCCCGGCGTTTCCGTCGCATCTCAAGAGGAGGCCCTCTCAACAGGAACGGCGAGAGTAACTCCAGGGTCGTGCCACCATTCCAAGAGTCCCCCAGATGTCTCAGTCCATTCCAGAGGAACCTCTTTTCCCTTCACCGGCTCGTCTTTCACGCCGAGGATCGACTCACACCAAGGTGGCACTTGGCACAGCCCTGAGGGAAAGCCTGGTGGGAAAGCCTCGAGGGAAAGCCTCGAGGGAAAGCCTCGAGGGAAAGCCACAGATCCCTTGATCCACGTGACAGGAAGCGTGACCCTACTGCTGCAGCTCGGGAGGGAAGCGCACGTGCATGCCCCCACTCGAGACGAGGCCCTGACTCCCCTGGGGAGACTCAGAGCACCCCAAGATCCATGTCAACACTGGAGAGGAATCCTCAGGTTCCGGCCCCGACTCCACACAAGGTCTTAGGCCCCGGCATCCATGGGAGAGGAATCCCGAGATGGCCCCTAGCAACTCGCATGGGGACTGGCCCTTCCTGAGGCCACCAGAGCGGGTCCCTGAGGTCCCCGTCGTAACTCAAGAAGACATGCCGCAACTCGAGAATATCCAGGAGGTTCTCCCCTGCAGGCGAGAGGAGGCCCATTTCCGCAGAGGCTTCTCGAGGCTAATCACACCTCACCCCTGGAACATCGAAAGGGTCCTTCACACCCTGGGTGCAACTCAAGAAGTTCCCCGACATACCCGTCTCCACTCGAGAGGAAACACGAGGGTCCCGCCCACATCCAGAGGAGCCCCGTTTCCGCCTCGTAGCTCGAGGTGAGGGATCCTTTCCCTGCTTCGTCGGGAAAGAATTCCGGGCGTTCCCGTCGCATCTCAAGAGGAGGCCCTCTCAACAGGAACGGCGAGAGGAACTCCAGGGTCGTGCCACCATTCCAAGAGTCCCCCAGATGTCTCAGTCCATTCCAGAGGAACCTCTTTTCCCTTCACCGGCTCGTCTTTCACGCCGAGGATCGACTCACACCAAGGTGGCACTTGGCACAGCCCTGTGGGAAATCCTCGAGGGAAAGCCTCGAGGGAAAGCCACAGATCCCTTGAACCACGTGACAGGAAGTGTGACCCTACTGCTGCAGCTCGGGAGGGAAGCGCACGTGCATGCCCCCACTCGAGACGAGGCCTGACTCCCCTGGGGAGACTCAGAGGCACCCCAAGATCCATGTCAACACTGGAGAGGAATCCGCTGGTTCCGTCCCCGACTCCACTCAAGGACTTAGCCCCGGCATTATGGGAGAGGAATTCAGAGATGGCCCCTAGCAAATCGCATGGGGACTGGCCCTTCCTGAGGCCACCAGAGTGGGTCCCCTGAGATACCCGTCGTAACTGGAGAAGACATGCCGCAACTCGAGAATATCCAGGAGGATCTCCCCTGCAGGTGAGATGAGGCCCATTTCCGCAGAGGCTTCTCGGGGCTAATCACACCTCACGTCTGGAACGTCGAAAGGGTCCTTCACACCCTGGGTGCAACTCAAGAAGTTCCCCGACATACCCGTCTCCACTCGAGAGGAAACACGAGGGTCCCGCCCACATCCAGAGGAGCCCCGTTTCCGCCTCGTAGCTCGAGATGAGGGATCCTTTCCCTGCTTCGTCGGGAAAGAGTTCCCGGCGTTCCCGTCGCATCTCAAGAGGAGGCCCTCTCAACAGGAACGGCGAGAGGAACTCCAGGGTCGTGCCACCTTTCAAAGAGTCCCCCTGATGTCTCAGTCGATTCCGGAGGAACCTCTCTTCCCTTCACCGGCTCGTCTTTCATGCCGAGGATCGACTCACACCAAGGTGCCACGTGGCACAGCCCTGTGGGAAAGCCTTGTGGGAAAGCCTCGAGGGACAGCCTCGAGGGAAAGCCACAGATTCCTTGATCCACGTGACAGGAAGCGTGACACTACTGCTGCAGCTCGGGAGGAAAGTGCACGTGCATGCCCCCACTCAAGACGAGGCCTGACTCCCCTGGGGAGACTCAGAAGCACCCCAAGATCCATGGCAACAGTGGAGAGGAATCCTCGGGTTCCGGCCCCGACTCCACACAAGGACTGAGGCCCCGGCATGGACGGGAGAGGAATCCCGAGAGGTCCCCTAGCAACTCGCATGGGGGACTGGCCTTTCCTGAGGCCACCAGAGCGGGTCCCTGAGGTCCCCGTCGTAACTTGAGAAGACCATCCACAACTCGAAGAAATCCAGGAGGTTCTTCCCTCCAGGCGAGATGAGGCCCATTTCCGCTGAGGCGTCTCGAGGCTGATCACACCTCACTTCTGGAACTTCGAAAGGGTCCTTCACAGCCTTGGTACAAATCAAGAAGTTCCCCGACATACCCGCCTCCACTCAAGAGGAAACACGAGGGTCCCGCCCACATCCGGACGAGCCCCATTTCTGCCTCGTAGCTCGAGATGAGGGATCCTTTCCCTGCTTCGTCGGGAAAGAGTTCCTGGCGTTCCCGTCGCATCTCAAGAGGAGGCCCTCTCAACAGGAACGGCGAGAGGAACTCCAGGGTCGTGACACCAATCCACGAGTCCCCCAGATGTCTCAGTCCATTCCAGAGGAACCTCTTTTCCCTTCACCGGCTCGTCTTTCACGCCGAGGATCGACTCACACCAAGGTGGCACGTGGCACAGCCCTGTGGGAAAGCCTCGTGAGAAAGCCTCAAGGGACAGCCTCGAGGGAAAGCCACAGATTCCTTGATCCACGTGACAGGAAGCGTGACACTACTGCTGCAGCTCGGGAGGAAAGCGCACGTGCATGCTCCCACTCGAGACGAGGCCTGACTCCCCTGGGGAGACTCAGAAGCACCCCAAGATCCATGGCAACACTGGAGAGGAATCCTCAGGTTCTGGCCACGATTCCACACAAGGTCTTAGGCCCCGGCATGGACGGGAGAGGAATCCCGAGATGGCCCCTAGCAACTCGCATGGGGACTGGCCTCTCCTGAGGCCACCAGACCGAGTCCCCGAGGTCCCCGTCTTAAATCGAGAAGACCTGCCGCAACTCGAGAAAATCCAGGAGGTTCTCCCCTCCAGGCGAGATGAGGCCCATTTCCGCTGAGGCGTCTCCAGGCTGATCACACCTCACCTCTGGAACTTCGAAAGGGTCCTTCACACCCTTGGTGCAAATCAAGAAGTTCCCTGACATACCCGTCTCCACTCGAGAGGAAACACGAGGGGCCCGCCCACATCCAGAGGAGCCCTGTTTCCGCCTCGTAGCTCGAGATGAGGGATCCTTTCCCTGCTTCGTCGGGAAAGAGTTCCCGGCGTTCCCGTCGCATCTCAAGAGGAGGCCCTCTCAACAGGAACGGCGAGAGGAACTCCAGGGTCGTGCCACCTTTCAAAGAGTCCCCCAGATGTCTCAGTCGATTCCGGAGGAACCTCTCTTCCCTTCACCGGCTCGTCTTTCATGCCGAGGATCGACTCACACCAAGGTGCCACGTGGCACAGCCCTGTGGGAAAGCCTTGTGGGAAAGCCTCGAGGGACAGCCTCGAGGGAAAGCCACAGATTCCTTGATCCACGTGACAGGAAACGTGACACTACTGCTGCAGCTCGGGAGGAAATTGCACGTGCATGCCCCCACTCAAGACGAGGCCTGACTCCCCTTGGGAGACTCAGAAGCACCCCAATATCCATGGCAACACTGGAGAGGAATCCTCCGGTTCCGGCCCCGACTCCACACAAGGACTGAGGCCCCAGCATGGACGGGAGAGGAATCCCGAGAGGTCCCCTAGCAACTCGCATGGGGACTGGCCTCTCCTGAGGCCACCAGAGCGGGTCCCTGAGGTCCCCGTCGTAACTCGAGAAGCCCTGCCGCAACTCGAGAAAATCCAGGAGGTTCTCCCCTCCAGGCGAGATGAGGCCCATTTCCGCTGAGGCGTCTCGAGGCTGATCACACCTCACCTCTGGAACTTCGAAAGGGTCTTTCACACCCTTGGTGCAACTCAAGAAGTTCCCCGACATACCCGTCTCCACTCGATAGGAAACACGAGGGTCCCGCCCACATCCAGAGGAGCCCCGTTTCCGCCTCGTAGCTCGAGATGAGGGATCCTTTCCCTGCTTCGTCGGGGAAAGAGTTCCCGCGTTCCCGTCGCATCTCAAGAGGAGGCCCTCTCAACAGGAATGGCGAGAGGAATTCCAGGGTCGTGCCACCATTCCAAGGGTCCCCCAGATGTCTCAGTCCATTCCAGAGGAACCTCTTTTCCCTTCACCGGCTTGTCTTTCACGCCGAGGATCGACTCACACCAAGGTGGCGTGTGGCACAGCCCTGTGGGAAAGCCTCGTGAGAAAGCCTCGAGGGACAGCCTCGAAGGAAAGCCACAGATCCCTTGAACCACGTGACAGGAAGCGTGACCCTACTGCTGCAGCTCGGGAGGAAAGCGCACGTACATGCTCCCACTCGAGACGAGGCCTGACTCCCCTGGGGAGACTCATAAGCACCCCAAGATCCATGGCAACACTGGAGAGGAATCCTCAGGTTCCGGCCCCGACTCCACACAAGGTCTTATGCCCCGGCATCGACGGGAGAGGAATCCCGAGATGGCCCCTAGCAACTCGCATGGGGACTGGCCCTTCCTGAGGCCACCAGAGCGGGTCCCTGAGGTCCCCGTCATAACTCGCGAAGACCTGCTGCAACTCGAGAATATCCAGGATGTTCTCCCCTGCAGGCGAGATGAGGCCCATTTCCGCAGAGTCTTCTCGGGGCTAATCACACCTCACCTCTGGAACGTCGAAAGGGTCCTTCACACCCTGGGTGCAACTCAAGAAGTTCCCCGACATACCCGTCTCCACTCGATAGGAAACACGAGGGTCCCGCCCACATCCAGAGGAGCCCCGTTTCCGCCTCATAGCTCGAGGTGAGGGATCCTTTCCCTGCTTCGTCGGGAAAGAGTTCCCGGCGTTTCCGTCGCGTCTCAAGAGGAGGCCCTCTCAACAGGAACGGCGAGAGGAACTCCAGGGTCGTGCCACCATTCCAAGAGTCCCCCAGATGTCTCAGTCCATTCCAGAGGAACCTCTTTCCCTTCACCGGCTCGTCTTTCACGCCGAGGATCGACTCACACCAAGGTGGCACTTGGCACAGCCCTGTGGGAAAGCCTCGTGGGAAAGCCTCGAGGGAAAGCCTTGAGGGAAAGCCTCGAGGGAAAGCCACAGATCCCTTGATCCACGTGACAGGAAGCGTGACCCTACTGCTGCAGCTCGGGAGGGAAGCGCACGTGCATGCCCCCACTCGAGACGAGGCCTGACTCCCCTGGGGAGACTCAGAGGCACCCCAAGATCCATGTCAACACTGGAGAGGAATCCTCAGGTTCCGGCCCCGACTCCACACAAGGTCTTAGGCCCCGGCATCCATGGGAGAGGAATCCCGAGATGGCCCCTAGCAACTCGCATGGGGACTGGCCCTTCCTGAGGCCACCAGAGCGGGTCCCTGAGGTCCCCGTCGTAACTCAAGAAGAGATGCCGCAACTCGAGAATATCCAGGAGGTTCTCCCCTGCAGGCGAGAGGAGGCCCATTTCCACAGAGGCTTCTCGGGGCTAATCACACCTCACCCCTGGAACGTCGAAAGGGTCCTTCACACCCTGGGTGCAACTCAAGAAGTTCCCCGACATACCCGTCTCCACTCGAGAGGAAACACGAGGGTCCCGCCCACATCCAGAGGAGCCCCGTTTCCGCCTCGTAGCTCGAGGTGAGGGATCCTTTCCCTGATTCGTCGGGAAAGAGTTCCCGGCGTTCCCGTCGCATCTCAAGAGGAGGCCCTCTCAACAGGAACGGCGAGAGAAACTCCAGGGTCGTGCCACCATTCCAAGAGTCCCCCAGATGTCTCAGTCCATTCCAGAGGAACCTCTTTTCCCTTCACCGACCGGCTCGTCTTTCACGCCGAGGATCGACTCACACCAAGGTGGCACTTGGCACAGCCCTGAGGGAAAGCCTGGTGGGAAAGCCTCGAGGGAAAGCCTCGAGGGAAAGCCTCGAGGGAAAGCCACAGATCCCTTGATCCACGTGACAGGAAGCGTGACCCTACTGCTGCAGCTCGGGAGGGAAGCGCACGTGCATGCCCCCACTCGAGACGAGGCCTGACTCCCCTGGGGAGACTCAGAGGCACCCCAAGATCCATGTCAACACTGGAGAGGAATCCTCAGGTTCCGGCCCCGACTCCACACAAGGTCTTAGGCCCCGGCATCCATGGGAGAGGAATCCCGAGATGGCCCCTAGCAACTCGCATGGGGACTGGCCCTTCCTGAGGCCACCAGAGCGGGTCCCTGAGGTCCCCGTCGTAACTCAAGAAGACATGCCGCAACTCGAGAATATCCAGGAGGTTCTCCCCTGCAGGCGAGAGGAGGCCCATTTCCGCAGAGGCTTCTCGAGGCTAATCACACCTCACCCCTGGAACATCGAAAGGGTCCTTCACACCCTGGGTGCAACTCAAGAAGTTCCCCGACATACCCGTCTCCACTCGAGAGGAAACACGAGGGTCCCGCCCACATCAGAGGAGCCCCGTTTCCGCCTCGTAGCTCGAGGTGAGGGATCCTTTCCCTGCTTCGTCGGAAAGAATTCCGGGCGTTCCCGTCGCATCTCAAGAGGAGGCCCTCTCAACAGGAACGGCGAGAGGAACTCCAGGGTCGTGCCACCATTCCAAGAGTCCCCCAGATGTCTCAGTCCATTCCAGAGGAACCTCTTTTCCCTTCACCGGCTCGTCTTTCACGCCGAGGATCGACTCACACCAAGTGGCACTTGGCACAGCCCTGTGGGAAATCCTCGAGGGAAAGCCTCGAGGGAAAGCCACAGATCCCTTGAACCACGTGACAGGAAGTGTGACCCTACTGCTGCAGCCCGGGAGGGAAGCGCACGTGCATGCCCCCACTCGAGACGAGGCTGACTCCCCTGGGGAGACTCAGAGGCACCCCAAGATCCATGTCAACACTGAGAGGAATCCTCTGGTTCCGTCCCCGACTCCACTCAAGGACTTAGGCCCCGGCATTATGGAGAGGAATTCAGAGATGGCCCCTAGCAAATCGCATGGGGACTGGCCCTTCCTGAGGCCACCAGAGTGGTCCCTGAGATCCCCGTCGTAACTGGAGAAGACATGCCGCAACTCGAGAATATCCAGGAGGATCTCCCCTGCAGGTGAGATGAGGCCCATTTCCGCAGAGGCTTCTCGGGGCTAATCACACCTCACGTCTGGAACGTCGAAAGGGTCCTTCACACCTGGGTGCAACTCAAGAAGTTCCCCGACATACCCGTCTCCACTCGAGAGGAAACACCGAGGGTCCCGCCCACATCCAGAGGAGCCCCGTTTCCGCCTCATAGCTCGAGGTGAGGGATCCTTTCCCTGCTTTGTCGGGAAAGAATTCCCAGCGTTCCCGTTGCATCTCAAGAGGAGGCCCTCTCAACAGGAACGGCGAGAGGAACTCCAGGGTCGTGCCACCATTCCAAGAGTCCCCCAGATGTCTCAGTCCATTCCAGAGGAACCTCTTTTCCCTTCACCGGCTCGTCTTTCACGCCGAGGATCGACTCAAACCAAGGTGTCACTTGGCAGAGCCCTGTGGGAAAGCCTCGTGGGAAAGCCTCGAGGGAAAGCCTCGAGGGAAAGCCTCGAGGGAAAGCCACAGATCCCTTGATCCACGTGACAGGAAGCGTGACCCTACTGCTGCAGCTCGGGAGGGAATTGCACGTGCATGCCCCCACTCGAGACGAGGCGTGACTCCCCTGGGGAGACTCAGAGGCACCCCAAAATCCATGTCAACACTGGAGAGGAATCCTCAAGTTCCCTCCCCGACTCCGCACAAGGACTTAGGCCCCGGCATCCATGGGAGAGGAATCCCGAGATGGCCCCTAGCAACTCGCATGGGGACTGGCCCTTCCTGAGGCCACCAGAGCGGGTCCCTGAGGTCCCCGTCGTAACTCAAGAAGACATGCCGCAACTCGAGAATATCCAGGAGGTTCTCCCCTGCAGGCGAGAGGAGGCCCATTTCCGCAGAAGCTTCTCGGGGCTAATCACACCTCACCCCTGGAACGTCGAAAGGGTCCTTCACACCCTGGGTGCAACTCAAGAAGTTCCCCGACATACCCGTCTCCACTCGAGAGGAAACACGAGGGTCCCGCCCACATCCAGAGGAGCCCCGTTTCCGCCTCGTAGCTCGAGGTGAGGGATCCTTTCCCTGCTTCATTGGGAAAGAGTTCCCGGCGTTCCCGTCGCATCTCAAGAGGAGGCCCTCTCAACAGGAATGGCGAGAGGAACTCCAGGGTCGTGCCACCATTCCAAGAGTCCCCCAGATGTCTCAGTCCATTCCAGAGGAACCTCTTTTCCCTTCACCGGCTCGTCTTTCACGCCGAGGATCGACTCACACCAAGGTGGCACTTGGCACAGCCCTGTGGGAAAGCCTCGTGGGAAAGCCTCGAGGTAAAGCCTCGAGGGAAAGCCACAGATCCCTTGATCCACGTGACAGGAAGCGTGACCCTACAGCTGCAGGTCGGGAGGGAAGCGCACGTGCATGCCCCCACTCGAGACGAGGCCTGACTCCCTTGGGGAGACTCAGAGGCACCCCAAAATCCATGTCAACACTGGAGAGGAATCCTCAGGTTCCGGCCCCGACTCCACACAAGGTCTTATGCCCCGGCATCGACGGGAGAGGAATCCCGAGATGGCCCCTAGCAACTCGCATGGGGACTGGCCCTTCCTGAGGCCACCAGAGCGGGTCCCTGAGGTCCCCGTCGTAACTCGAGAAGACCTGCTGCAACTCGAGAATATCCAGGAGGTTCTCCCCTGCAGGCGAGATGAGGCCCATTTCCGCAGAGTCTTCTCGGGGCTAATCACACCTCACCTCTGGAACGTCGAAAGGGTCCTTCACACCCTGGGTGCAACTCAAGAAGTTCCCCGACATACCCGTCTCCACTCGATAGGAAACACGAGGGTCCCGCCCACATCCAGAGGAGCCCCGTTTCCGCCTCACAGCTCGAGGTGAGGAATCCTTTCCCTGATTCGTCGGGAAAGAATTCCCGGCGTTTCCGTCGCATCTCAAGAGGAGGCCCTCTCAACAGGAACGGCGAGAGTAACTCCAGGGTCGTGCCACCATTCCAAGAGTCCCCCAGATGTCTCAGTCCATTCCAGAGGAACCTCTTTTCCCTTCACCGGCTCGTCTTTCACGCCGAGGATCGACTCACACCAAGGTGGCACTTGGCACAGCCCTGAGGGAAAGCCTGGTGGGAAAGCCTCGAGGGAAAGCCTCGAGGGAAAGCCTCGAGGGAAAGCCACAGATCCCTTGATCCACGTGACAGGAAGCGTGACCCTACTGCTGCAGCTCGGGAGGGAAGCGCACGTGCATGCCCCCACTCGAGACGAGGCCTGACTCCCCTGGGGAGACTCAGAGGCACCCCAAGATCCATGTCAACACTGGAGAGGAATCCTCAGGTTCCGGCCCCGACTCCACACAAGGTCTTAGGCCCCGGCATCCATGGGAGAGGAATCCCGAGATGGCCCCTAGCAACTCGCATGGGGACTGGCCCTTCCTGAGGCCACCAGAGCGGGTCCCTGAGGTCCCCGTCGTAACTCAAGAAGACATGCCGCAACTCGAGAATATCCAGGAGGTTCTCCCCTGCAGGCGAGAGGAGGCCCATTTCCGCAGAGGCTTCTCGAGGCTAATCACACCTCACCCCTGGAACATCGAAAGGGTCCTTCACACCCTGGGTGCAACTCAAGAAGTTCCCCGACATACCCGTCTCCACTCGAGAGGAAACACGAGGGTCCCGCCCACATCCAGAGGAGCCCCGTTTCCGCCTCGTAGCTCGAGGTGAGGGATCCTTTCCCTGCTTCGTCGGGAAAGAATTCCGGGCGTTCCCGTCGCATCTCAAGAGGAGGCCCTCTCAACAGGAACGGCGAGAGGAACTCCAGGGTCGTGCCACCATTCCAAGAGTCCCCCAGATGTCTCAGTCCATTCCAGAGGAACCTCTTTTCCCTTCACCGGCTCGTCTTTCACGCCGAGGATCGACTCACACCAAGGTGGCACTTGGCACAGCCCTGTGGGAAATCCTCGAGGGAAAGCCTCGAGGGAAAGCCACAGATCCCTTGAACCACGTGACAGGAAGTGTGACCCTACTGCTGCAGCCCGGGAGGGAAGCGCACGTGCATGCCCCCACTCGAGACGAGGCCTGACTCCCCTGGGGAGACTCAGAGGCACCCCAAGATCCATGTCAACACTGGAGAGGAATCCTCTGGTTCCGTCCCCGACTCCACTCAAGGACTTAGGCCCCGGCATTATGGGAGAGGAATTCAGAGATGGCCCCTAGCAAATCGCATGGGGACTGGCCCTTCCTGAGGCCACCAGAGTGGGTCCCTGAGATCCCCGTCGTAACTGGAGAAGACATGCCGCAACTCGAGAATATCCAGGAGGATCTCCCCTGCAGGTGAGATGAGGCCCATTTCCGCAGAGGCTTCTCGGGGCTAATCACACCTCACGTCTGGAACGTCGAAAGGGTCCTTCACACCCTGGGTGCAACTCAAGAAGTTCCCCGACATACCCGTCTCCACTCGAGAGGAAACACGAGGGTCCCGCCCACATCCAGAGGAGCCCCGTTTCCGCCTCATAGCTCGAGGTGAGGGATCCTTTCCCTGCTTTGTCGGGAAAGAATTCCCAGCGTTCCCGTTGCATCTCAAGAGGAGGCCCTCTCAACAGGAACGGCGAGAGGAACTCCAGGGTCGTGCCACCATTCCAAGAGTCCCCCAGATGTCTCAGTCCATTCCAGAGGAACCTCTTTTCCCTTCACCGGCTCGTCTTTCACGCCGAGGATCGACTCAAACCAAGGTGTCACTTGGCAGAGCCCTGTGGGAAAGCCTCGTGGGAAAGCCTCGAGGGAAAGCCTCGAGGGAAAGCCTCGAGGGAAAGCCACAGATCCCTTGATCCACGTGACAGGAAGCGTGACCCTACTGCTGCAGCTCGGGAGGGAATTGCATGTGCATGCCCCCACTCGAGACGAGGCGTGACTCCCCTGGGGAGACTCAGAGGCACCCCAAAATCCATGTCAACACTGGAGAGGAATCCTCAAGTTCCCTCCCCGACTCCGCACAAGGACTTAGGCCCCGGCATCCATGGGAGAGGAATCCCGAGATGGCCCCTAGCAACTCGCATGGGGACTGGCCCTTCCTGAGGCCACCAGAGCGGGTCCCTGAGGTCCCCGTCGTAACTCAAGAAGACATGCCGCAACTCGAGAATATCCAGGAGGTTCTCCCCTGCAGGCGAGAGGAGGCCCATTTCCGCAGAAGCTTCTCGGGGCTAATCACACCTCACCCCTGGAACGTCGAAAGGGTCCTTCACACCCTGGGTGCAACTCAAGAAGTTCCCCGACATACCCGTCTCCACTCGAGAGGAAACACGAGGGTCCCGCCCACATCCAGAGGAGCCCCGTTTCCGCCTCGTAGCTCGAGGTGAGGGATCCTTTCCCTGCTTCATTGGGAAAGAGTTCCCGGCGTTCCCGTCGCATCTCAAGAGGAGGCCCTCTCAACAGGAATGGCGAGAGGAACTCCAGGGTCGTGCCACCATTCCAAGAGTCCCCCAGATGTCTCAGTCCATTCCAGAGGAACCTCTTTTCCCTTCACCGGCTCGTCTTTCACGCCGAGGATCGACTCACACCAAGGTGGCACTTGGCACAGCCCTGTGGGAAAGCCTCGTGGGAAAGCCTCGAGGTAAAGCCTCGAGGGAAAGCCACAGATCCCTTGATCCACGTGACAGGAAGCGTGACCCTACAGCTGCAGGTCGGGAGGGAAGCGCACGTGCATGCCCCCACTCGAGACGAGGCCTGACTCCCTTGGGGAGACTCAGAGGCACCCCAAAATCCATGTCAACACTGGAGAGGAATCCTCAGGTTCCGGCCCCGACTCCACACAAGGTCTTATGCCCCGGCATCGACGGGAGAGGAATCCCGAGATGGCCCCTAGCAACTCGCATGGGGACTGGCCCTTCCTGAGGCCACCAGAGCGGGTCCCTGAGGTCCCCGTCGTAACTCGAGAAGACCTGCTGCAACTCGAGAATATCCAGGAGGTTCTCCCCTGCAGGCGAGATGAGGCCCATTTCCGCAGAGTCTTCTCGGGGCTAATCACACCTCACCTCTGGAACGTCGAAAGGGTCCTTCACACCCTGGGTGCAACTCAAGAAGTTCCCCGACATACCCGTCTCCACTCGATAGGAAACACGAGGGTCCCGCCCACATCCAGAGGAGCCCCGTTTCCGCCTCACAGCTCGAGGTGAGGAATCCTTTCCCTGATTCGTCGGGAAAGAATTCCCGGCGTTTCCGTCGCATCTCAAGAGGAGGCCCTCTCAACAGGAACGGCGAGAGTAACTCCAGGGTCGTGCCACCATTCCAAGAGTCCCCCAGATGTCTCAGTCCATTCCAGAGGAACCTCTTTTCCCTTCACCGGCTCGTCTTTCACGCCGAGGATCGACTCACACCAAGGTGGCACTTGGCACAGCCCTGAGGGAAAGCCTGGTGGGAAAGCCTCGAGGGAAAGCCTCGAGGGAAAGCCTCGAGGGAAAGCCACAGATCCCTTGATCCACGTGACAGGAAGCGTGACCCTACTGCTGCAGCTCGGGAGGGAAGCGCACGTGCATGCCCCCACTCGAGACGAGGCCTGACTCCCCTGGGGAGACTCAGAGGCACCCCAAGATCCATGTCAACACTGGAGAGGAATCCTCAGGTTCCGGCCCCGACTCCACACAAGGTCTTAGGCCCCGGCATCCATGGGAGAGGAATCCCGAGATGGCCCCTAGCAACTCGCATGGGGACTGGCCCTTCCTGAGGCCACCAGAGCGGGTCCCTGAGGTCCCCGTCGTAACTCAAGAAGACATGCCGCAACTCGAGAATATCCAGGAGGTTCTCCCCTGCAGGCGAGAGGAGGCCCATTTCCGCAGAGGCTTCTCGAGGCTAATCACACCTCACCCCTGGAACATCGAAAGGGTCCTTCACACCCTGGGTGCAACTCAAGAAGTTCCCCGACATACCCGTCTCCACTCGAGAGGAAACACGAGGGTCCCGCCCACATCCAGAGGAGCCCCGTTTCCGCCTCGTAGCTCGAGGTGAGGGATCCTTTCCCTGCTTCGTCGGGAAAGAATTCCGGGCGTTCCCGTCGCATCTCAAGAGGAGGCCCTCTCAACAGGAACGGCGAGAGGAACTCCAGGGTCGTGCCACCATTCCAAGAGTCCCCCAGATGTCTCAGTCCATTCCAGAGGAACCTCTTTTCCCTTCACCGGCTCGTCTTTCACGCCGAGGATCGACTCACACCAAGGTGGCACTTGGCACAGCCCTGTGGGAAATCCTCGAGGGAAAGCCTCGAGGGAAAGCCACAGATCCCTTGAACCACGTGACAGGAAGTGTGACCCTACTGCTGCAGCTCGGGAGGGAAGCGCACGTGCATGCCCCACCTCGAGACGAGGCCTGACTCCCCTGGGGAGACTCAGAGGCACCCCAAGATCCATGTCAACACTGGAGAGGAATCCTCTGGTTCCGTCCCCGACTCCACTCAAGGACTTAGGCCCCGGCATTATGGGAGAGGAATTCAGAGATGGCCCCTAGCAAATCGCATGGGGACTGGCCCTTCCTGAGGCCACCAGAGTGGGTCCCTGAGATCCCCGTCGTAACTGGAGAAGACATGCCGCAACTCGAGAATATCCAGGAGGATCTCCCCTGCAGGTGAGATGAGGCCCATTTCCGCAGAGGCTTCTCGGGGCTAATCACACCTCACGTCTGGAACGTCGAAAGGGTCCTTCACACCCTGGGTGCAACTCAAGAAGTTCCCCGACATACCCGTCTCCACTCGAGAGGAAACACGAGGGTCCCGCCCACATCCAGAGGAGCCCCGTTTCCGCCTCATAGCTCGAGGTGAGGGATCCTTTCCCTGCTTTGTCAGGAAAGAATTCCCAGCGTTCCCGTTGCATCTCAAGAGGAGGCCCTCTCAACAGGAACGGCGAGAGGAACTCCAGGGTCGTGCCACCATTCCAAGAGTCCCCCAGATGTCTCAGTCCATTCCAGAGGAACCTCTTTTCCCTTCACCGGCTCGTCTTTCACGCCGAGGATCGACTCAAACCAAGGTGTCACTTGGCAGAGCCCTGTGGGAAAGCCTCGTGGGAAAGCCTCGAGGGAAAGCCTCGAGGGAAAGCCTCGAGGGAAAGCCACAGATCCCTTGATCCACGTGACAGGAAGCGTGACCCTACTGCTGCAGCTCGGGAGGGAATTGCACGTGCATGCCCCCACTCGAGACGAGGCGTGACTCCCCTGGGGAGACTCAGAGGCACCCCAAAATCCATGTCAACACTGGAGAGGAATCCTCAAGTTCCCTCCCCGACTCCGCACAAGGACTTAGGCCCCGGCATCGACGCGAGAGGAATCCCGAGATGGCCCCTAGCAACTCGCATGGGGACTGGCCCTTCCTGAGGCCACCAGAGCGGGTCCCTGAGGTCCCCGTCGTAACTCAAGAAGACATGCCGCAACTCGAGAATATCCAGGAGGTTCTCCCCTGCAGGCGAGAGGAGGCCCATTTCCGCAGAAGCTTCTCGGGGCTAATCACACCTCACCCCTGGAACGTCGAAAGGGTCCTTCACACCCTGGGTGCAACTCAAGAAGTTCCCCGACATACCCGTCTCCACTCGAGAGGAAACACGAGGGTCCCGCCCACATCCAGAGGAGCCCCGTTTCCGCCTCGTAGCTCGAGGTGAGGGATCCTTTCCCTGCTTCGTCGGGAAAGAGTTCCCGGCGTTCCCGTCGTATCTCAAGAGGAGGCCCTCTCAACAGGAATGGCGAGAGGAACTCCAGGGTTGTGCCACCATTCCAAGAGTCCCCCAGATGTCTCAGTCCATTCCAGAGGAACCTCTTTTCCCTTCACCGGCACGTCTTTCACGCCGAAGATCGACTCACACCAAGGTGGCGCGTGGCACAGCCCTGTGGGAAAGCCTCGTAGGAAAGCTTCGAGGGACAGCCTCGAGGGAAAGCCACAGATCCCTTGATCCACGTGAAAGGAAGCGTGACACTACTGCTGCAGCTCGAGAGGAAAGCGCACGTGCATGCTCCCACTCGAGACGAGGCCTGACTCCCCTGGGGAGACTCAGAAGCACCCCAAGATCCATGGCAACACTGGAGAGGAATCCTCAGGTTCCGGCCCCGACTCCACACAAGGACTGAGGCCCCGGCATGGATGGGAGAGGAATCCCGAGATGGCCCCTAGCAACTCGCATGGGGACTGGCCTCTCCTGAGGCCACCATTTCGGGTCCCTGAGGTCCCCGTTGTAACTCGAGAAGACCTGCCGCAACTCGAGAAAATCCAGGAGGTTCTCCCCTCCAGGCGAGATGAGGCCCATTTCCGCTGAGGCGTCTCGAGTCTGATCACACCTCACCTCTGGAACTTCGAAAGGGTCCTTCACACCCTTGGTGCAAATCAAGAAGTTCCCCGACATACCCGTCTCCACTCGAGAGGAAACGCGAGGTTCCCGCCCACATCCAGAGGAGCCCCGTTTCTGCCTCGTAGCTCGAGATGAGGGATCCTTTCCCTGCTTCATCGGGAAACAGTTCCCGGCCTTCCCGTCGCATCTCAAGAGGAGGCCCTCTCAACAGGAACGGCGAGAGGAACTCCAGGGTCGTGCCACCATTCCAAGAGTCCCCCAGATGTCTCAGTCCATTCCAGAGGAACCTCTTTTCCCTTCACCGGCTCGTCTTTCACGCCGAGGATCGACTCACACCAAGGTGGCACTTGGCACAGCCCTGTGGGAAAGCCTCGTGGGAAAGCCTCGAGGGAAAGCCTCGAGGGAAAGCCACAGATCCCTTGATCCACGTGACAGGAAGCGTGACCCTACAGCTGCAGGTCGGGAGGGAAGCGCACGTGCATGCCCCCACTCGGGACGAGGCCTGACTCCCTTGGGGAGACTCAGAGGCACCCCAAAATCCATGTCAACACTGGAGAGGAATCCTCAGGTTCCGGCCCCAACTCCACACAAGGTCTTATGCCCCGGCATCGACGGGAGAGGAATCCCGAGATGGCCCCTAGCAACTCGCATGGGGACTGGCCCTTCCTGAGGCCACCAGAGCGGGTCCCTGAGGTCCCCGTCGTAACTCGAAAAGACCTGCTGCAACTCGAGAATATCCAGGAGGTTCTCCCCTGCAGGCGAGATGAGGCCCATTTCCGCAGAGTCTTCTCGGGGCTAATCACACCTCACCTCTGGAACGTCGAAAGGGTCCTTCACACCGTGGGTGCAACTCAAGAAGTTCCCCGACATACCCGTCTCCACTCGATAGGAAACACGAGGGTCCCGCCCACATCCAGAGGAGCCTCGTTTCCGCCTCATAGCTCGAGGTGAGGGATCCTTTCCCTGCTTCGTCGGGAAAGAATTCCCGGCGTTTCCGTCACGTCTCAAGAGGAGGCCCTCTCAACAGGAACGGCGAGAGGAACTCCAGGGTCGTGCCACCATTCCAAGAGTCCCCCAGATGTCTCAGTCCATTCCAGAGGAACCTCTTTTCCCTTCACCGGCTCGTCTTTCACGCCGAGGATCGACTCACACCAAGGTGGCACTTGGCACAGCCCTGTGGGAAAGCCTCGTGGGAAAGCCTCGAGGGAAAGCCTCGAGGGAAAGCCACAGATCCCTTGATCCACGTGACAGGAAGCGTGACCCTACTGCTGCAGCTCGGGAGGGAAGCGCACGTGCATGCCCCCACTCGAGACGAGGCCTGACTCCCCTGGGGAGACTCAGAGGCACCCCAAGATCCATGTCAACACTGGAGAGGAATCCTCAGGTTCCGGCCCCGACTCCTCACAAGGTCTTAGGCCCCGGCATCCATGGGAGAGGAATCCCGAGATGGCCCCTAGCAACTCGCATGGGGACTGGCCCTTACTGAGGCCACCAGAGCGGGTCCCTGAGGTCCCCGTCGTAACTCAAGAAGACATGCCGCAACTCGAGAATATCCAGGAGGTTCTCCCCTGCAGGCGAGAGGAGGCCCATTTCCGCAGAGGCTTCTCGGGGCTAATCACACCTCACCCCTGGAACGTCGAAAGGGTCCTTCACACCCTGGGTGCAACTCAAGAAGTTCCCCGACATACCCGTCTCCACTCGAGAGGAAACACGAGGGTCCCGCCCACATCCAGAGGAGCCCCGTTTCCGCCTCGTAGCTCGAGGTGAGGGATCCTTTCCCTGCTTCGTCGGGAAAGAGTTCCCGGCGTTCCCGTCGCATCTCAAGAGGAGGCCCTCTCAACAGGAATGGCGAGAGGAACTCCAGGGTCGTGCCACCATTCCAAGAGTCCCCCAGATGTCTCAGTCCATTCCAGAGGAACCTCTTTTCCCTTCACCAGCACGTCTTTCACGCCGAAGATCGACTCACACCAAGGTGGCGCGTGGCACAGCCCTGTGGGAAAGCCTCGTAGGAAAGCTTCGAGGGACAGCCTCGAGGGAAAGCCACAGATCCCTTGATCCACGTGAAAGGAAGCGTGACACTACTGCTGCAGCTCGGGAGGAAAGCGCACGTGCATGCTCCCACTCGAGACGAGGCCTGACTCCCCTGGGGAGACTCAGAAGCACCCCAAGATCCATGGCAACACTGGAGAGGAATCCTCAGGTTCCGGCCCCGACTCCACACAAGGACTGAGGCCCCGGCATGGATGGGAGAGGAATCCGAGATGGCCCCTAGCAACTCGCATGGGGACTGGCCTCTCCTGAGGCCACCATTGCGGGTCCCTGCGGTCCCCGTTGTAACTCGAGAAGACCTGCCGCAACTCGAGAAAATCCAGGAGGTTCTCCCCTCCAGGCGAGATGAGGCCCATTTCCGCTGAGGCGTCTCGAGGCTGATCACACCTCACCTCTGGAACTTCGAAAGGGTCCTTCACACCCTTGGTGCAAATCAAGAAGTTCCCCGACATACCCGTCTCCACTCGAGGAAACGCGAGGTTCCCGCCCACATCCAGAGGAGCCCCGTTTCTGCCTCGTAGCTCGAGATGAGGGATCCTTTCCCTGCTTCATCGGGAAACAGTTCCCGGCCTTCCCGTCGCATCTCAAGAGGAGGCCCTCTCAACAGGAACGGCGAGAGGAACTCCAGGGTCGTGCCACCATTCCAAGAGTCCCCCAGATGTCTCAGTCCATTCCAGAGGAACCTCTTTTCCCTTCAGCGGCTCGTCTTTCACGCCGAGGATCGACTCACACCAAGGTGGCACTTGGCACAGCCCTGTGGGAAAGCCTCGTGGGAAAGCCTCGAGGTAAAGCCTCGAGGGAAAGCCACAGATCCCTTGATCCACGTGACAGGAAGCGTGACCCTACAGCTGCAGGTCGGGAGGGAAGCGCACGTGCATGCCCCCACTCGAGACGAGGCCTGACTCCCTTGGGGAGACTCAGAGGCACCCCAAAATCCATGTCAACACTGGAGAGGAATCCTCAGGTTCCGGCCCCGACTCCACACAAGGTCTTAGGCCCCGGGATCCATGGGAGAGGAATCCCGAGATGGACCCTAGCAACTCGCATGGGGACTGGCCCTTCCTGAGGCCACCAGAGCGGGTCCCTGAGATCCCCGTCGTAACTGGAGAAGACATGCCGCAACTCGAGAATATCCAGGAGGTTCTCCCCTGCAGGTGAGATGAGGCCCATTTCCGCAGAGGCTTCTCGGGGCTAATCACACCTCACGTCTGGAACGTCGAAAGGGTCCTTCACACCCTGGGTGCAACTCAAGAAGTTCCCCGACATACCCGTCTCCACTCGAGAGGAAACACGAGGGTCCCGCCCACATCCAGAGGAGCCCCGTTTCCGCCTCATAGCTCGAGGTGAGGGATCCTTTCCCTGCTTTGTCGGGAAAGAATTCCCAGCGTTCCCGTTGCATCTCAAGAGGAGGCCCTCTCAACAGGAACGGCGAGAGGAACTCCAGGGTCGTGCCACCATTCCAAGAGTCCCCCAGATGTCTCAGTCCATTCCAGAGGAACCTCTTTTCCCTTCACCGGCTCGTCTTTCACGCCGAGGATCGACTCAAACCAAGGTGTCACTTGGCAGAGCCCTGTGGGAAAGCCTCGTGGGAAAGCCTCGAGGGAAAGCCTCGAGGGAAAGCCTCGAGGGAAAGCCACAGATCCCTTGATCCACGTGACAGGAAGCGTGACCCTACTGCTGCAGCTCAGGAGGGAATTGCATGTGCATGCCCCCACTCGAGACGAGGCGTGACTCCCCTGGGGAGACTCAGAGGCACCCCAAAATCCATGTCAACACTGGAGAGGAATCCTCAAGTTCCCTCCCCGACTCCGCACAAGGACTTAGGCCCCGGCATCGACGCGAGAGGAATCCCGAGATGGCCCCTAGCAACTCGCATGGGGACTGGCCTCTCCTGAGGCCACCAGAGCGGGTCATTGAGGTCCCCGTCGTAACTCGAGAAGACCTGCCGCAACTCGGGAATATCCAGGAGGTTCTCCCCTGCAGGGGAGAAGAGGCCCATTTCCGCAGAGGCTTCTCGGGGCTAATCACACCTCACCTCTGGAACGTCGAAAGGGTCCTTCCCACCCTTGGTGCAACTCAAGAAGTTCCCCGACATACCCTTCTCCACTCGAGAAGAAACACGAGGGTCCCGCCCACATCCAGAGGAGCTCCGTTTCCGCCTCGTAGTTCGAGGTGACGGTACCTTTCCCTGCATCGTCGGGAAAGAATTCCCGGCGTTCCCGTCGCATCTCAAGTGGAGGCCCTCTCAACAGGAACGGCGAGAGGAAATCCCGGGTAGTGCCACCATTCCAAGAGTCCCCAAGATGTCTCAGTCCATTCCAGAGGAACCTCTTTTCCCTTCACCGGCTCGTCTTTCACGCCGAGGATCGACTCACACCAAGGTGGCACTTGGCACAGCCCTGTGAGAAAGCCTCATGGAAAAGCCTCGAGGAAAAGCCTCGAGGGAAAGACAGAGATCCCTTGATCCACGTGACAGGAAGTGTGACCCTACTGCTGCAGCTCGGGAGGGAAGCGCACGTGCATGCCCCCACTCGAGACGAGGCCTGATTCCCCTGGAGAGACTCAGAGGCACCCCAAGATCCATGCCAACACTGGAGAGGAATGCTCTGGTTCCGGTCCCGACTCCACACAAGGCCTTAGGCCCCGGCATCGACGGGAGAGGAATCCCGAGATGGCCCCTAGCAACTCGCATGGGGACTGGCCCTTCCTGAGGCCACCAGAGCGGGTCCCTGAGGTCCCCGTCGTAACTCGAAAAGACCTGCTGCAACTCGAGAATATCCAGGAGGTTCTCCCCTGCAGGCGAGATGAGGCCCATTTCCGCAGAGTCTTCTCGGGGCTAATCACACCTCACCTCTGGAACGTCGAAAGGGTCCTTCACACCGTGGGTGCAACTCAAGAAGTTCCCCGACATACCCGTCTCCACTCGATAGGAAACACGAGGGTCCCGCCCACATCCAGAGGAGCCTCGTTTCCGCCTCATAGCTCGAGGTGAGGGATCCTTTCCCTGCTTCGTCGGGAAAGAATTCCCGGCGTTTCCGTCGCGTCTCAAGAGGAGGCCCTCTCAACAGGAACGGCGAGAGGAACTCCAGGGTCGTGCCACCATTCCAAGAGTCCCCCAGATGTCTCAGTCCATTCCAGAGGAACCTCTTTTCCCTTCACCGGCTCGTCTTTCACGCCGAGGATCGACTCACACCAAGGTGGCACTTGGCACAGCCCTGTGGGAAAGCCTCCTGGGAAAGCCTCGATGGAAAGCCTCGAGGGAAAGCCTCGAGGGAAAGCCACAGATCCCTTGATCCACGTGACAGGAAGCGTGACCCTACTGCTGCAGCTCGGGAGGGAAGCGCACGTGCATGCCCCCACTCGAGACGAGGCCTGACTCCCCTGGGGAGACTCAGAGGCACCCCAAGATCCATGTCAACACTGGAGAGGAATCCTCAGGTTCCGGCCCCGACTCCACACAAGGTTTTAGGCCCCGGCATCCATGGGAGAGGAATCCCGAGATGGCCCCTAGCAACTCGCATGGGGACTGGCCCTTCCTGAGGCCACCAGAGCGGGTCCCTGAGATCCCCGTCGTAACTGGAGAAGACATGCCGCAACTCGAGAATATCCAGGAGGTTCTCCCCTGCAGGTGAGATGAGGCCCATTTCCGCAGAGGCTTCTCGGGGCTAATCACACCTCACGTCTGGAACGTCGAAAGGGTCCTTCACACCCTGGGTGCAACTCAAGAAGTTCCCCGACATACCCGTCTCCACTCGAGAGGAAACACGAGGGTCCCGCCCACATCCAGAGGAGCCCCGTTTCCGCCTCATAGCTCGAGGTGAGGGATCCTTTCCCTGCTTTGTCGGGAAAGAATTCCCAGCGTTCCCGTTGCATCTCAAGAGGAGGCCCTCTCAACAGGAACGGCGAGAGGAACTCCAGGGTCGTGCCACCATTCCAAGAGTCCCCCAGATGTCTCAGTCCATTCCAGAGGAACCTCTTTTCCCTTCACCGGCTCGTCTTTCACGCCGAGGATCGACTCAAACCAAGGTGTCACTTGGCAGAGCCCTGTGGGAAAGCCTCGTGGGAAAGCCTCGAGGGAAAGCCTCGAGGGAAAGCCTCGAGGGAAAGCCACAGATCCCTTGATCCACGTGACAGGAAGCGTGACCCTACTGCTGCAGCTCAGGAGGGAATTGCATGTGCATGCCCCCACTCGAGACGAGGCGTGACTCCCCTGGGGAGACTCAGAGGCACCCCAAAATCCATGTCAACACTGGAGAGGAATCCTCAAGTTCCCTCCCCGACTCCGCACAAGGACTTAGGCCCCGGCATCGACGCGAGAGGAATCCCGAGATGGCCCCTAGCAACTCGCATGGGGACTGGCCTCTCCTGAGGCCACCAGAGCGGGTCCCTGAGGTCCCCGTCGTAACTCGAGAAGACCTGCCGCAACTCGAGAATATCCAGGAGGTTCTCCCCTGCAGGCGAGAAGAGGCCCATTTCCGCAGAGGCTTCTCGGGGCTAATCACACCTCACCTCTGGAACGTCGAAAGGGTCCTTCCCACCCTTGGTGCAACTCAAGAAGTTCCCCGACATACCCTTCTCCACTCGAGAAGAAACACGAGGGTCCCGCCCACATCCAGAGGAGCTCCGTTTCCCGCCTCGTAGTTCGAGGTGACGGTACCTTTCCCTGCATCGTCGGGAAAGAATTCCCGGCGTTCCCGTCGCATCTCAAGTGGAGGCCCTCTCAACAGGAACGGCGAGAGGAAATCCCGGGTAGTGCCACCATTCCAAGAGTCCCCAAGATGTCTCAGTCCATTCCAGAGGAACCTCTTTTCCCTTCACCGGCTCGTCTTTCACGCCGAGGATCGACTCACACCAAGGTGGCACTTGGCACAGCCCTGTGAGAAAGCCTCATGGAAAAGCCTCGAGGAAAAGCCTCGAGGGAAAGACAGAGATCCCTTGATCCACGTGACAGGAAGTGTGACCCTACTGCTGCAGCTCGGGAGGGAAGCGCACGTGCATGCCCCCACTCGAGACGAGGCCTGATTCCCCTGGAGAGACTCAGAGGCACCCCAAGATCCATGCCAACACTGGAGAGGAATGCTCTGGTTCCGGTCCCGACTCCACACAAGGCCTTAGGCCCCGGCATCGACGGGAGAGGAATCCCGAGATGGCCCCTAGCAACTCGCATGGGGACTGGCCCTTCCTGAGGCCACCAGAGCGGGTCCCTGAGGTCCCCGTCGTAACTCGAAAAGACCTGCTGCAACTCGAGAATATCCAGGAGGTTCTCCCCTGCAGGCGAGATGAGGCCCATTTCCGCAGAGTCTTCTCGGGGCTAATCACACCTCACCTCTGGAACGTCGAAAGGGTCCTTCACACCGTGGGTGCAACTCAAGAAGTTCCCCGACATACCCGTCTCCACTCGATAGGAAACACGAGGGTCCCGCCCACATCCAGAGGAGCCTCGTTTCCGCCTCATAGCTCGAGGTGAGGGATCCTTTCCCTGCTTCGTCGGGAAAGAATTCCCGGCGTTTCCGTCGCGTCTCAAGAGGAGGCCCTCTCAACAGGAACGGCGAGAGGAACTCCAGGGTCGTGCCACCATTCCAAGAGTCCCCCAGATGTCTCAGTCCATTCCAGAGGAACCTCTTTTCCCTTCACCGGCTCGTCTTTCA